>NC_137471.1:98189842-98336470 GCF_964235325.1 Thermobia domestica
GTTTACAAACATGTATTTATAAATTTTACTGAAATTGAAAAGGATTGCGAAGGTGTACCCGAAATCGTTACTAACGCATACTATATCGAGTATGTGTTGTCTACCTTTTCCTGTTTCGGTTTATGATTATTGTCACAGGATGTCAATCAAAAATTGATAGTTAATTCGTTATCGTAATTCAAAACGGGAATTCTCTTTTCGTCTTACAATAACTACCATATACTAGTACCTTGCTTGGACAAAAATAAAGATAAGTAAAATTTTCAACAGAAGGATAGTGAAAAAATGGAGAGAAGCAATATTCATTGAAAAAGAAGGTAGCAATGTAACGTGTTGGAATTCAGGATTGAGAAATGATGATCTTTTTTTTTTTTTTTTTTTTTTTGAAAAAAGAAAGAAAGAAATTAAGCATTTGTAAGGATAGAACGTGGGGAAAGGGATTTAGGGGATTTGTTTGCTTTCTGTAAGATGGATGGCAAGATTATTGTGTTACGAACATACTGTATTTATCGGTTAAACTACTGCCGCGAGTCAAAATTACACTGAAACAGTAGTGAAGAATTAAGGGAGTAAATCCACTATTATAATGGTATGTGATCAATTTGAATCCTCATCTGATGAACACACGCATCCTCGAGAAATAAGGAGATTTAGTTTTTGCATAGTTAGTGAAATGAAGATTCTAGTCCAAAAATATTTAAGTAAATCGTATTTAAAATTGATTACAACATGTTTCATATATTGTAATCAATATTAAATATTGATATATTAGCTATAAAATTATTAAATATTTTTATAATGTATATTATGACATTACGTTGTAGTAAATAGTATCTCTCGTATGTTTTAAACGCAAAGTTTCAATTTCAAGTTGTTTTTCTTCTTTTTATTCTCAATGTTTGTCAAGAAACGTTTAGCAGCTAGAATTAACAGACACAAAATAGACACCTGAATAAGAAAATGGATAAGAAGAAATGACGCCCTTCCACTGCTTCCAGAAGAAAGTATACACAGTGCTTTCACTAATATAATGGAATGGCGCATCAGATGTCATAGCAACAGAACTATTTATAACTATATGGTAGAAATGTGGCTTGATGACACTTTTCTCTAAGCATTTACAATGCCAAATTAGATAAAAGTCACTTACAATACTACCAAAGAATTTAGTCTTTTGGTAGAGTTTTGCACTTCTTACTTCTTGCAAATGGAAGAGTTTTCTCATCAGAATGGTATAAGCTTATTAGAGTCAAGCTAACGGTGAACCAAGAATTGGTCTGTTATAATAGTAATAATTGTACTGAATTGTTGTTCAGGAAAAGAAAACTATCTTTTCTTTTCTTTGTTTTTCTATTCAGGAGATTTTCTTAGGTTATACTGAAGATAATATAATCAATACCTAGATTTCGATTAAACCTTAAAAACGAACAAACTTTCGAAACCAATAATTATGTCGAGTTCTTAATTCCTACAAATGAAAAACGACGTATTATTACTGTTGTTGTATCTGTGCTCTTGTTAACGAAAACATCTTTTTATTTTAATTTCATCCATCTTTGGAATCGCCATGATAATAAAAGAAATAGGAATGTCAACTGAGCGGAAGATTTGGCACTCAAAGTTAAACAGATGTTCTGAGAATTCTCTCCTCAATATACATAGATTAATTGAGTTTGTGAAAAAGGAACAATCGGGAAACGAAGCTTTTAACCGGTTCAGGTTTAAAATGACTATGTTTTTAACAAGATATGCTGGAAGACACCACAAGTATAAGTGGAAACAATTCAAAAATCGACTTCGTGCTTTGAAATGTGGATTGTCTAACGAACAAGTTTCCCTGGTACTGTTGCTTATTGTATTCATCTGGAATATAAAGAGTAGGATGTATCTTGTAGAGATGTTTTGAACTTCTTGTATTTACTTTGTATTTGTTATATGGATTTTTAAAAAAACATACTGAATCAATGGACATATTTGCAAGCCCACCAACATCAAGTTCATAAAGTGAAAGTGGGAAAATGCAAAACGAGATTTTCGTTTCGTTTTATATCCAGATGAAAAGTGGTAACAGGTAATACATGAACATTTCATTGTTGGTGGTCGTATGGTAAAACGGGAAAAGTCGAATAGTATATGAATCATATTATATAAGGTGTATACAGTACAGAACTCAAGATAGCAGTTCTAGAGGAAAAAAGTAACAAATAGGAAGCGGAAATATTAGAGATGGAAGACAAGGGTCAGAATATATATTAAAGAGGCACTGAAAGTATTAATTGTATAGTTTTATATATATGAGGAAGGGGTGTATACAGGAATCAAGATTAAATGAATTTGTTCAGCACAATAACATTTGGAGGTAACTGGTAAAATCAATAACAGATTAAAATGAAGTTGGTAACGGAAAAGGGAAAAAGATATAAAAGAAAAAGGCAATCGAAGAGCTGAAGATATTAACTATAGTTGTACCATGAAATCTTTGAATGGGAGAAATAATAGAAACTTATGAATTAGCATATCAAAGGGAAAGTAGTCATTCTGCAAACGGAAGGAGCATCTTTCACAGTAAAACTCCTTGATATTATACGGGAAAGATTCATACGTATAAGTGATACTCAGAAAGTAGAAAATTGAAAACATCGAGACGTTGCATTGCGGAAGAATGTCCCAAATGGATGAAAAGGAGAACAGTGGGGAGTGTTAAAAAGGAAAATTAAAACATATTAACTTTGCCGAGAAAGGGAAAGGAAGAAATAACATGATTGGTGACTTAATTAGAGTTGCCAGATCGAACTCAAAAACTCAAAGCAGCCAGGAGACTAGCGGCATTTATGTAATTAAGGACACAAATTTAAAACTGAAAAAAATTTACGTTATTAGCACCGTTAGTTCTAACACTCCACTATCATTACTGACTACTAACACTACTATTACTACTAACCAAATACCGGTATATGCTGTACTGAACTAAATGAAAATATCACAAAATCTTAATAATTGTAGACGCCTACCTTATTATTCGTGTTATTTGGAACGTCTCTCTGCTGAAGAAGAGTCATATTTTACTGAACCGTCTGTTCTCACAAGTCATTCCCAAGTTCATCTGGACAAAAATTTTGTCCATCACAAGTTCCATTGACTTATTGTTTCTACCATCTGAGCATAAACAGGCACTCATTACACTAAACACTCATTCGATAATGTGCATTACTGACACGTATATTGAGGATGTGCTGCACTATTTTGAACAGCTTTAGTGCATCGCCTTTCTCGAAGAACGCACTCCATAACTTACAAGAATTATTATTGTTCTTCCTTAATTTTTATAGAGACTTTATTTACCACGTCTTTCAAATCATTAAATTAAATGTTGCAGTGAGATAGTGCAACAACGAAAAGAACTTAAATCTAGCTTATGTTATTCCTAAAATCGTAATTCTTGAAAGTAACTAACAAACAACAACTAGGTATAGCATATAAGTAGTAATCGGATTTTATGCAATTAAAATTCGTGAAATATGCATACAACTATACTGTTAAATATGTTAAAATATGCACTTAATATGCACTAACAATGCAGTAGAAAAAAATCATTTTCAAACACGCAGCACAGTTGTGACAAAGTTTTGAAATGAAATGAAATTTTTGAGTTTTACGTCCCACGGTTATGCCGGCTAGACTAAAGGAGACGGTGAAGAATGAATGACGGAAAGAAGAGAAATGAATGAAATGATGGAATGAAGAAAGTGGGAGAAAACGGGAAAACCCCGAGGAAAGCCAAGCACACGATGTTAGGTAACAAAGTTTTGTGGGTGGGATATAACATCCAAAGTGTACTTTACCTTTCAGGGACTCAGTTACAGTTTATATACTCCCAATCTTTTAAAATATACACAAATTATGAGATTAAAATAATATTGATATTAGAACAAAATCTCTAGTTTTTCTTCACATTTGTATTTTAGAGTGCATTTACTTTACACGAAATAATACTACCACCACTTTTCTACACGTCTCCACTGTGCAAAATAAGAAAAAAAAGGAGATAAAGATTTTTTTTCGTTTTTAAGCATTTACTCCTCCCAGTAATTAGCCTTACAATGTATCACAAGATGCTTCTTTCCATTTTTTATGACAATTTGTGACATTTGTATCCAAAAATGACCTGTTAACATCTATACATGTTACTGGATTATATTTATAGTGAGAAGCAAGTTTAGTGTCTGTATTTTCTGGCAAATTGAAATCTAACCCTTGAAGGTATTTTCTCATGGCTTCAATTGTTTGGTAGTAGGAGTTTCTGACAATAACATCCCTCAATTTCTTCTCCACAAAGCGCCCAAATTAAACCAGGAACTGGCTAGGGCTATGCAGAACTTCATCGACTAGAGCTACGCATTCACTGAGCAGCATTCACCGGTATTTCTTCTTAATGTTGTTATCAGGTTTTGTGTAATATTTTGAAAAGATGTAATAGTTTAAGTAAGTTCATCTAGCTCTTCCATGTAGCCAATAAGATTTTCTTTTTTCTTTCTTTTTTTTTCTTTTTGTTTTTAACTTCCTAACTATGCTACATATAAGTGTCGGAAGTCTTATAGAATGCCTATGTCCATGCGTCTGTCGACAGATATGACAGCAAAAAACGGTAAGATATATCGAGAAGCGGTTTTGTATAATCGATTCAATGTCCCAAGAATAGATCAAATCTTGTTCGTTAACCTTCTATTCAAACCGGAAATTGTTCAAATTAACGATTTCCACTTTTATAGTTAATAACCAGAGAGCGAAAACAGTATCAGATAGCGAGAAACGACTTTTTGCAATCGATTCAGCGTCTCAGGAGAATATACCATTAACACTCACAATTAGAGATGCAAGGGCTCGGAAAAAACCCGGCTTTTTTGGAAAAAAACTCGGTTTTTTCTGCTTCGCTTTTTTGCTTGGGAAATTTTGGGCTTTTTTGAAAATTTTGCTTTAAACTGATAAAGCAGACTTTGTTTCGCTTCTCTACAACGAAAAAGACTCATTTAAATAGTGGTTGACGCAGATAATAATATAAAACCCTAAAAATGAACCATGAATTTCAAAAAGTTTTTTTTTTTTAAATTCTTAACATATTTACATTATGAATTCCAAAGGATTAACCAATATATGTACTAATATTTTAACCTCTTATATACAATAAGTACTTTAAAAAGTAATACGCAAATAACTAGCAAAATTGCATGTGGTATTTTTACTTCAAAATATCACACACCCTCTTTTTGAAGCAAAATAAAGAAAAACATGAGAGAAATCTGCACATAAAGAGCTTCGTTTCCCGTGGTTCTGTACATTCTTGAAATTTTTCAGTTAACTTTTAACTTTCATATACATTGTATGAATATTTCGAACAAATTTTTCACTGATTAATCACATACATAATAAATTCTGTAATGCACTGACTGCTCCTTAAGCTTGTTCAGAATTGGGAAAGTATCGAATTTTCTGTTCATGGGTCATATACGTAATAGACGGTTCATCTGAGCGTATGGTTTCCTAGGCTGTAGAATATATAACCACCATCACGGTTTATCCAGTCCTAAAGGTTTCTGAATTTTTAACAAGAAAATTCAACATATAGTGACGAAACTTTTTTTTAACAAAAAAGAAAAACTATGGAATACATTTAAAAAGAGTGAAAGAATCAATCACTGTTCCAATTCACAAGAAAGACGACAAATTTGATTGTAATAATTATCGAGGCATTTCTCTTAACATTCTATTAATAAGATTGACCCCATACGCAGATGAAATTATTGGAGATTATCAGTGTGAATTTAGTCGAAATCGACCAGATATTTACCATTCGATAAATACTCGAAAAGAATGGGAATATATTGCCCAGTACATCAACTGTATATTGATTTTAGAAGGGCTTACCAACTCGGTAAGGAGGGAAACATTGTACTTTCTTACAGAATTCGGAATATCGAAAAAGCTAGATTTATTAAGTGTTTAAATGAATTCCAGATTAAAGTTCGAGTAGAAAGATGCGAGCTTCCACGTCGAGATTGGCCTGAAGCAAGGATATGCGTTATCGCCATTATTATTCAGTTTTGTTCCGGAGTACACTATAAGAAAAATCAAAAATAGGAACCAGGGCCTAGAGTTGAATGGTATTCACCAGGTTATGGTGTATGCTGATTATGTAAATCTGATAGAACTATCGAAAGAAATACAGAGGCCTTATTAAATGCTTGCAGGGACATGAGTAAATGCAGAAAAATCTAAATAGAAGGAAGTTCACAAGGAAGTTACGGCAAATTATGAATGCGTTAAAATTTCAATGTCAATTAACACTTTCGACACAGTGGATACTTTCAAATATCTTGGATCAGTATTACCAGACCAAAATCATACCCACAAAGAAATTAAATGTCGACTAAAATCAGGAAATTCTTGTTATTATTCAGTTCAAAATATTTTGTCGTCGCGAATTCTGTCAAGGAATTTAAAGCTTAAAATATATAAAATGATAATCATGCCTGTTATGCTTTATGGTTTGAAACATGGTCACTTACGCTGAGGGAAGAACGCAGACAGAAATTTTTTGAGAATAAAATTCTGAGACGAATATTTGGACCGAAGAGGAACGGGAATGGGGAATGGCGGAAACTTCATAAGGAGGAAGTACATAATTTATACGGTTTACCAAACATCGTTAGAGTCATCAAGTCTAGGAGGCTCAGGTGAGCAAGTCATGTAGCCAGAATGGAAGAAAGTAGGAACGCTTTCAAAGTTTTAACTGGAAATCCAATCGGGAAACGTCCATTAGGAAAACCTTGGCCCAGATGGGAGGACAATATTAAGATGAACCTAGCAGAAATAGGAATGCAGAGTAGAAACTGGATTGAATTGAATAAGGACAGAAATCAATGGAGAGCTTTTGTGGCCACAGAGAAAGAGAGAGAGAAAATACATTTAAGTTAAGCACAATTGCACAACAAACATGAGTGAGTGGTTAGCTTTCGGGCTTCTATCGTGAAGTCCGGGATTCAACCCCGCATTCGACCATTTTGAGAAAAGTTTTTCTTAATTCCATCTGTGAATGTAGAGATAGTGCGTGTACTGTGAGTCCTGGCCGACTTACTTTCTAATCGTTTTTAAATCTTTGTTATTTATAATTACCAGCAGTGATGGGTTTGCGAAGAGGGTTAGGGTGGGATGTCTTTCGGATTGAAGCCTCTACCCCGAAATTAGTGAATTTCTAAAACAAACTAAATATTAGTTTTGCCTTTACTCATAAACTTCAAGCTGTCCGCAAATAAAAAATAAAAACAAATTTGAATTTTTAGAAACAACTAAGCATTAATAAGAAAAGCCCCTCCCAAAATACTTTTCTAAATCCGCCATTGATTATCAGTATAAAATGGTCTTCAAGGTTCTATCTGGAAGATTATAGCTCAATATACAAACGAAACGAAATATTTGTTATGCCTGTACTCATAAACTTAAGTTCCTCTGAAATACAAGTTAGAAATTTTTAGAAAAAACAAACATTATTCAGAAAAACCCCTCCCAAATATTTTTCTAAATCCGATACTGATTATTTCTATCAAATGGTATTCAAGGTTGTGTCCGGAAGATTATTGTTAAATCATTGCACAGCTACAGTATAACGGAAATGTGGAAGTACGCTCTGACAGACATATTGAAAAACGTACGCTCTGATGGATATATTGAAAAACATAAGTTAATTATGTGCTAGAAGCTAGAGTACTAACGTAAGCTCTAAGAAGTGAAACACGGATGACTAAAAAGAAATGATCTAGAGAAGAAAAAATGTCAATAATTCAGAAGTTAAAATAAAGTTAAATAGCTTCTAAAATTGCCGTCAAATACTACGTACTTTATGTTTACTTTAATTCATAAACCATATGCTCCATCCATCATTATGGTGAATTCCAGAGCGAAATATGGCATTCAAGTCATGAAATCTTACTTAACTTTAGAGTATACTATAAGAAAGCTATTTAAACAGAAAAATCATGAAAATGAAAAAAGCCAAAATTTCCAAAATTCTCGTTTTTTTCCCAAAAAAGCCGGCTTTTTATGTGCAAAAAACCATCGATTCAAAAAAGCCGGCTTTTTTGCATCTCTACTCACAATTATCGATGGAAATTGGAAATAGTTGAAATTTACTAGTACTTTGTGCTTTCTTTTTCAATACTGGTTTCCATAAGGCGAAAACGGAAAGAGATATCCAGAAGCATTTTTATTTATTTATTTATTATTATTATTATTATTATTATTATTATTATTATTATTATTATTATTATTATTATTATTATTATTAATAATAATAATAATAATAATAATAATATTTTGCAGTTGATTCAGGGTCGCAAGAATAGGTTCTATTTCCTACTTAGTCCTCTATTCAAACCGGAAATGGTATAAAGGTAACCAAGAAAGGTCTGTCGCTTTTTCACTCACTATCTTCAAACATCGGTATTTCACCTAAGACGTACCTCGAAGACGAAAAATAGTCCCCATCAGCATCGACGATCTTCTGCCAACGTTCCGGAAGGCCATGGATTCCATCGCGGTAGAATTTGGTGGGCTCTGAAGCGAAGAAGGTATTAAGTGCATTTTGCACCTCTACTAGGGATTTGAACTGGCATCCTCTAAGGTGATTGTCCAAGGAATGGAACAGGTGATAATCGGACAGTGCAATGTCTGAGGAGTATGGCGGATGCAATAGTGTTTCCCATCCAAGACATAGAATGGTGTCGTGGGTAGTGGTAAAATTTCCGGAAATTTTGAACCCGTTGGTAAAAAACCGTTTTTACTGGTTTCTTTCCGGAAAAATTGGAAAAATGAGGAAAATAACAAAAATCTTTGTATTAGATTAATTTTACTAGTAATGAAACCCCTTTTTACTCAAATGCGTGAAAGAGTAAGTTGAGAAACTTCAATATTGCGAATATTTAAAAAAGAAGCAATCGAAAATAAAATCGCGGGTTAGTCGAAAGGTATGAGGCAATAGACTGATGATCATGATGCGAAACATGTTAGGATTTTAAGTCCCTCTGAAGAGAATGGGTGTTTATAATTGCTCTTGCAGTTTCTATGTTCGTGTCCCTATCATATTAGATAAATAAAAAAGAAATGAATAATATTGATAAGCCAATCAAAACAATTGTCACGGTTGGGATAAATTTAAAAAAGTAACAAGGCTTTTAACTCCGGTGCGAGGGTCTCTGACTTGGTCCCTAGCCATGTGAGTGTTTGTTGTCGATAATATTGTGTCTCTGTGTGTTCTCGGGTTTTGTCACTTTCTCATACATTCTCATTCCACCAATTATAATATTTCATATGTCTTAATTATCAATCCTTTAGCGTGACCCTGAAATCAAAGATCCCATTTAGAGAACCTAAATATTAATATTTCATTTCATCAATGTCATTGGACTAATGACAGTGCAATGAAGTTAGTATTAAATTTTGAGTTTTCTAAACTTACAAAACTTCCAGACTTTTTTCATAGGATGGGAAACTTTAAAAACATAAAATGAAATGTGTCGTGTTGGTTATTGCGCCATTGGCAGGATATTTTGCGACAAGAAATTAAAGTATGCACGCCTCTGCTTTACACGGAAACATCCTTCAACCGACATTGAAGTTTTAATCTGGGAAACCTTAAGATTAGCTCCTGGCAAAACAACTTGCAATTTTCTGTTCCGCACACCCTCCCGCTCAGACCCTTCTGTAACTACAACCGCACAGACCTTCAAGGCATGAACTGCCAGGCGCAGGGAAATAGAACAAAAACAGGCGTGAAAATTGCCTTCTACAGCTGCTCAATGAAGTGTGCTCGTAGTTTTGAACAAGTTTATTCTTATCCTTAACTTGATTAGAATGCCCATAATTAGACGTATAATTGCTCATTAGGTCACTTATGCGGTTTCCAAGCATCAATAATGGTATTAAGTTACCACATCAACTAGATTAACTACACGTATTAGTATTTATTGTTCTACTACTTGTTTCAGTTACGATTATTAACATAGAACTAAGTACTTAACGTTTCGTTTAGAAAATTCTTGTCAATAACCATCTAGTTTAAGGAATCCTTAAAATTTTATGAAACTCTCATTCAAGCAATCCCTAAGTACATTTAATGAATGTAGGTGACTGTGGAGTTGCGTGACGGTTTATCTTACTTTGATAGAAAGCGAAATTTTAAAGCACCACTTTGTTAGCTCAATACTTCTCTATTTTCTTTTATTTATTCTATAGGTTGCAGAAAATTCATGTTGTCCACGAATCAAGAAATAAAGTTTTCTCGTCTCGCAAATTTTTGTAGAAGTGTAATCTCGTCTCGATTCCGGAAGAATTCTTTCTCGTTTAGATTCAAGAAAAAGAGTCTATCATCTCGTTTTATGCCCTGATTATTTTCTTAATTTATCTAGAAATTTCCATGTCACTGATACAAGACCAAAATCTACTTAAATCATCAAAAACTCATTTTGTGTGTAATATTGGTTGCTTTTCACAATCAATGTTAGTCTTCCAATCTTGAGTTAAGAGCATCATCACAACTAAAGATATTACCATAAATTCAAGAGTAACTCACAAAGAATTTATTGCTTATATTCTAAGATAATCTAATATTCAGAGCTAATAATATCTTACATAAAGCGTCATCGGAGCTCCCTTTTGGCTATACAACTAGCGTGCACGGCTTTGGCGCGGGATATCCTGGTTCGATACCCGGTGGGATTTCATGTGGTTCGGATTCCACGTTAAACTGTAGGTCCATAATTCATCTGGCTTCGCTGCTGAAAGAGTCGCTAAACTCAAATCAAACAATAAAGCCGGCTTGCCTTCAATTCATTGTCTAATTACACATCTTCAACGAGGATCACATCGACATCTTAACATCAATATACCGTAATACACAAACATCAACAACAAATATCATTGAATCACAAACATCTTGTACCTTAACTCATCTTAAATACTGATTTCCTTTCAAGTATCCTTACAGTCACATAATACCCGTATATATTGCATTTATTAGCCCCATGATGTTTTCCTGGCTACACCACTGTCAGGTATAATTTTAAACCTATAATCACTCTGTCACTGTCAAATATAAGTGAGAAAGCATATTGTTGTCGCAAGAGTGTTGAACTCAGAACTTTTGAAGGAAGATACAATAACACTTTCACTAGTTTAACAATCCCAAAAGCGGTACTTTATAAAAGAAACAAACACAGAATACATATAAAACCAATTAAGTGAAGAATAAAAACCGTGACCTGTTGATTTCTCAGAACAAAAGGTTATTTGATTTCTTAGAAACCACTATTGAAGAAACGAAGCTGTAAAACTTGTTGTGTTCTCTATAGGTATATGTACTGATTTCCATAAATGTTTTGTCAACAATATTGGAAATTGGGTCCCGGATCTAGCTACAACTACAACGCTTTTTCATTTTCCCTACAAATATATATACATACAATACACCAACACAATGTATTTTCAATAGTAAGTGATTTGAATGAATGGATTTGTCGCTAACTCATTGTAGCCAATACACAAGGCATATTGGAAAAGGACGATATATATGTAGACCAACCGACAAACCTAGAAATTTGGAAAGCTTAGGCGGTCTGATGGTAGCACATCAGTGTCTTGAGAGGGGTGCAGTGAGGGGAAATGCTAGACAGCAGTAGATCACTCATCATAACATGGTCCTCATCTTCTCGTCGGAGAGATCGAAGTCTCCTCTGCCACCTGTTTGTCCTATATCCATTCTCAAACAGCAGTAGATCTCTGAAAGGAAAATAAAAGGACTTTGACATAAACAGGTGCAAACAAGGAAGTTAAATAGAAGACGCAGCGCCTTCAGAAAATATGTGGGTTGTGGTTTATGACTTCGTAAGAAAAAAAAATCCATTCAAAATAGACGTTGGTTTCGTTCCTATACGGAGTTTCTCTCTCTGAGCCTTTTATTTTATTTTCTTGCACGGTCGATGTCTTGGTATGTTTCTTTTTTTACTATTATTAACAAATAAAAAACGCTACACACCCACTACTTTTTTCGCCTCTCCATCACTGCATGTATCAATATGCACTGTAGAGAAACCAGGTCACAAACCTTATTATGCTATTTTGTTGATTTACTAATGTAATCAGTAACACGTGTATCACACAGGCTGTATACAATATAAGAAACGTTTTCTCTTTTTTCTATTATTGAACTTTTGCTAATTTCAATAACCAAGTATGGTTTCGGTACGTTGTTATAATCTTTATTCATTTGTTTATTAATTAATTTAATTTATGAATAATGAAAAATATACTTAGAAAGTGGAAAAAGCTATTGTGCACACCTGTTTTGAGTTTGTTTGTTTTTCTTTCAATACGTCATCTTGTATGAGATATTAACTAACTACTTAGATTTATTCACTTTTATTTACGTTATTCGTCAGCAGCGAGGCTGTATAGAATGAGGCTTGTATCTAAAAGTAGGATCTGACCCACTGTAGAGCGTTTGATGGTCACCTACAGGGATTGAATCCGAGACCTCACGCTCCGAAGGCACATGCGCTTACCAACTAGATCAAGGGTACATGAAGCCCGGGTACCAACATGTTAGAAACCTACACGGACCTAACTTTTCGACTCAATGCAGCCCGAATGTACCTAGGCCTGGCCCATCCCAGGCCCAGAAAGTTCTGGATGTTTTTGGTCCAAGCCTTGATCGACCCATAATAATTTTTGAAAATTCTTGCCCCAAGCCCGGTCTTGCCCAATAAGCCAGCCACCGCTAAGCAACACCAACTGTAAATTCTGCACTGTTTGTAATAAATTTCACTCCAGCTGCGTGCATACAGATGCAGCTTTATTCTAATTATCGTTTAACGAAAGTCAATAATTTTTAAAGAACTGCAATTAATCTGCCCGAGCCCAGTCAGACCTCAAGAGAAAGCAGTGCCGTTTAGCCAGAACCCGGCCTGTTCCCCCCCCCCCTCAAAAAAAATAGTGGAGATGGAATGCCCAAGTCCAACCCGCGGGCTGAGCCAGACTCATGTAGGTCACTATCACATGCACATGCTAATTTTAGGGTGCAGGGTACTGGTTTCGCTCATTAAAATATTTGTGGGGCATACTTTTTTATTATTGAAAATGGTACAATCTAGATTGGAGAATGGTACATTTGGGGGAGAGAAAGGTAGATTTGGGGATAAGAATAGTAAATTAGGAGTGAGAAAGGTATATATATTGGCAGAATGTTAAAATTGAGGTGTTGCGCCCAAGGCTTTGTAGGAGGAAATAGGCACCTATGCATGGACCTACCGTTTAACATGGGTTTCAAATCATATTAGGTCTCATTAGGGAACAAATCCGTCACCACTACAGCTAGGTATTAGGTTACTCGAGTACTATTTATTTTGCCCCCCCCCCCCATCTTTTTCAGTTTTATTTAAATCCATAAGAAAACGATACACATTGCTTTCTCTTATTTTTTCTTCTAGAATTTATCAAATGTATAAAAGGAAGAGTTAATATGAGCTTCAGTTGAATGAAAATCGCTAATTTTAAAGCATTACATTACAATCTGACTTAAAACGCTTTTAAAAATTGGCAATTCTATAAGCAAAAGCAGTATCACAAAAGTTTTATGAGGAAACATGCCAAAATTGGGGTTAATTTTTTCTTCATACATTCACACAATAATTTGAATTGAGAAATAATTAATTTTACTTCCATTTAACTAGAAGATTAATTTGTTGGCGATTAAACTCGAGTTTTCCACGCGGAAGATAATTGACTGATAAATTGACTTTAGCTTAACTTTCTTTTGAAGTACAGACTTTATCTAAGACGAGACTTCATAAACCTTTTTATTAAACGATGGATACGTCATCAAATTAATTCCATCTTCAAAAACAAAAATTTAATTTGCACGGTGCTATTAAAAATACTTTTAAAAAGTAATTGTCAGATTTTTTTGAGAATATTATTTTAAATTTCTACTGTATACATTGAAACTACGAAAAGTTCGAAAAGTTTAGAATAGACTATAGTATTATCACGAGGCGAGACGAGATAAGAAATAAGGTTTTCTCGTCTCGTTTCGTAAAATTTTCAGAAAATTTTGTCTCGCTTCGATTCTTGTAGAAGTATTTCTAGTTTCGTCTTGATTATCGGAAAGTTTTTCTCGTCTCGTCTCAAATTTTACTTGTCTCGTTTTGTAAAATTATGTGCAAAATATATTAGGTGTTTTCTTAAATCAATTTATAGTTGCTATATTATGGATCATGTAATACTAAAATAGTGTTTGAGGCCTACAACTTGGATGAAGTGGTGTTGCGTACGAAACTCGTGGTGTTTCTTGTCTTGGTGCCAAAACTAGAGGAGACATTTCCAACCGAATGCTCCGTGAAGTTACAGTCAGCTTCTTGCATTCTCAGGAACTATAACAGTCAATTTATTTGGAAGACAACAACTTTCACGTTGTTCAAACAGTGGAGAAAATAGAAACTTTGATATGTAAGTAAGTGTTCTTTCAGATTCACCACTCGTGGATTCGTGACTATGCACTTCTAGGTCTTTATAACTCGTATGAACCATTGCATTCTGTCTCATCCATAGGCCTTAAAGATTCTGCAGATGCCTGTTCAGAGCAGAAGAACGAACTCCGGCGTCGTAATTTAGCCAGTTGGAAGTGAAGAACTATCAGACCATCCAATGGTGATTTCCGACTTTTCCCTAGAGAGACTTTCAGTACACGAACGTGGAAAGTAGTACTGGTAAAATATTCGTAGCACATGGGACACGATATAAGATACGGCTCCGAGGGAAAATTTCGTAGCTTCGGTAGATATTTTCCATCAAAACATATTCCTGAAATCATAACTGATTCAATCATTTCAGCATACATACGGCGGTTTTTTTTACAGGTCTGACTGCGGATTATGAGAATTCTGAAGCAGAAGAAGAATGTGCAGGGGAAACATGAGTAGGGGAACAATCAGTTGAGTCGTCCAGTTCCGAAACAGCTCTTGTCTATTTATATCAAATCCCAGAAAACCGACAAAAACTGTAGGATCGATGTGTTTTATAGAGCTGGTATTATGGAAATAGTTGAGGATGTTCAAGTTTTTCACATGAACACACTGAAGTATTCCCAGTTCTGCAAAACATGCAGATCCTACATTTTTTCTAACTTTCCTGGGATTTGATGTAAATAGATAACAGCCATTTTGGGCGAAACTGGACGACTCAATTTTGCATGTTATGCATCAAATCTCGCACTAGTCCTACTTTATTTCAAGATTTTTATTTAGCTGGCCCTTAACTTTCGGTGTTTCAGAAACACGGTTGCTTAGTGGAAGCTCAGTCACCTCTGGAAATGCTTCTGGTGCAAAAGTCCGTGAGCCGATCCGAGGCTGTAGATTTTCTCATTCAGCCAAGTCATTCAACATTTACTTATTATCCACTTCTTTTAGAATGGATGCCGTTAAAATATACATTTCAATTTCATTTGGAATTTCAGAATAACATATAAACATTATTAAGGTAGTTTAGATTTATCAGTTCGAACTAAAATAATAATGATAATAGAAATAATAATAATAAGTTTATTAATAAAAATGTCAATATAAGCATTGTAATTGTTATTTCAATAAACTGATTAAGATGTGCCAATTCGTGAATTACCGTTTTAAATTATTATTATTATTATTATTATTATTATTATTATTATTATTATTATTATTATTATTATTATTATTATTATTATTATTATTATTATTATTATTATTATAGAAACCAAATGTTTCAATTTGACTTGCACTAAATTCAGTTGAAGATTTAGTTTGGTATGCAATTTTCACCTCATTAAGCATAGTAAAATTAAACAATAATTTTGATATTGAGCTTAATTTACGGTATAAAAATGAGCTTCCATTTGAAAACTAGGTTTATATCTATTGTTTAAAATATTTCCTTAATAACGTGATTCTTTAAATAACTCCTTAGTATGACATCAATATTGTTGATTGATAATATATTAACATACTAGCATTAAATGCAAATAATAAGGATAAAAACATAATTTAAGTTTTTCCTTCATGTTATCTTAGTCACTGCTTGAATGAAGGTCATATCAATTTATCTCATTCATTCTTTTCCAATGTTTTGTCCTTAGTTAACACAAATCTAAAATGCAGAATCATTCAAAAACAAATGTCTAAGTTATTTATAATATTTCTAAGGATATTAAATTAGCATAGCTACTTTATATATTTACCCTGTCTGTGTTCCCGTCCGAGAGACAAAGATCTCAGCCTATACTTAATAGGTCTCAATCAATTTTGTTCAGGATGCAGAGAGTTGACAGTTAGGAATAGAGTACATTGAGGGAGTTGATATTAATTTAATGATGTTGATGAAGGTTGTGGATTAAGTTGATGAAGGTGGAATACATTAATCATTTCCAATTTTAACGTTGATCACTATAGAGCAAAAACGTTAATACATAACGAGAAGCGATATCCTGCAATCGATTAAGCATCTCAAGCATATATATTTCGCCTCCATCCTTATCTCTATACTAAAACCGGAAGTGATGTAAATCCACTACAACTTCCGGTTTCAATATTTTAATAATTAGTTGAGCAACGGTACACAGGTTTCTGCCCTCACTTAAAAGCTTCTATACACTTTGTACGCTAAATTAAAAATAAGTAATTTCTTTCCTCTATAAGTTGAACCCTCTATCCACAGTAGATCGGAAGTTGTAAGATTTGTTAGTTTAGAACGGCCCTGCCTGATGCAACTGGATCCAAGGGAATCTTCTGTCATATGCAGCGTGGAGATGGGTAAGGAACTCTTGCAACGCAGAGGTAGGGTAATATCTTCTGGCTGATGCAGCTCAGAGGTATGGGTAGAGGAGTCTCTTCTGCCCAGTGCAGCTTGGAGAGTTGAGTTGATTTTGAGCTTAACATTCCTTTCAGCAGCGAGACTATATAAGACGGGACCCACTGCTTAACGTGGAATCCGAACCACATGAGCTTCGCCGGGAAACAAACCCGGGTCTCCCACACCAAATGCGCTTACGTTAACCGCTTATCCACGAAGGAGCTCCAGTGCAGCTTGGAGAGATGGGTAGAATATGACTAGTTGATAATTGATTTCTTCTGCCTCGAGGTGCTCGCTAATTTTATAGCCAATTTTGTAGGCGGAGCCTGTGGAGGGGTTGAAGGGATTCTCTTCGTAGTTCTTCGTGCTCTTCGTGTTTCTTCGGAGATAGGATCTTTCGGCTGCTTGTTGGTGTTTGTATCGAAGCACACAGTGTTGTTTACTAATATGAGGGTATATTGCAATATTGAACTACATAGAGCGAAAACGATAAGAGATGACGAGAAGCGTGTTGATGTTGTTGTTCTGTTTTTGGAATCGATTTAGCGTTCTAAGAATAGATATCACATTTTACCTTAACCTTCTATTGAAAAAGTAAATGGCAGAAATCAATCAATTTTGGTTTTAGTGTTGAACGCTATATAGTCGAAACGGTAGATAACAGAAAGCGAGAAGCGGTTTTCTGCAATCTATTAATCGTACCAAGAGGAAATTTCATCTTTACTCTAATCTCTCTACTAAAATTTAGTTTCTGTACTCTGAGAGTTTACTTATTAGTTGTGAAAATAGCATTATTATTATTAGGTATTCTGCCTTTCGGCAGGTCCTGGGACTAATGAGTTTTTTTTTTTTTCAATTTAGATTTGGGCCTGGAAATGTTTCTTCCACTTTTGTCGATCTTCAGCTTCCTCTTTTAACTCCCAATATTTTCTCCTATCTTTCAAATCATCGATCAACTGTGTTCTTCTTCTTCCTTTTCCTTGCTTCCCTTCCATCTTTCTTTCTATGGCGTTGTGAACAAGACAATTTCTTCGCAAGATGTGTCCAATCCAATTGGCCTTTCTACGAAGGATGGCGGCTAGAAGTGTCCTCTTCTCTCCTATCCGTTTTAAAACATCTTCGTTTGTTGCTCTCTCTGTCCATTTTATCTTCACCATCTTCCTCCGACACCACATTTCAAAGCTCTCTAAATATTTCTTCTCTAACTTCCGTAATGTCCAAGTTTCTGAACCATACAGTCCAATGCTCCATATATAGCACTTGACCAACTTCTTCTTAAGTCCAATATTGAACTTGCTAGTTAAGAGTGATCTTTTCTTATTGAATGCTTCTTTAGCTATGGCAACTCTTTAGCTGATCACTTTGGTGCAGTAAGCGTCTCTCGTTAAAATACTTCCAAGATACTTGAAACTATCGACCTCTTCAAGTTTTCTTTGTTCCACTCTGATACGTAAGGGCGTGATTCCACGGGATATTCTCATGACTTTCGACTTTTCAATGTTAATTTCCATTCCATACAGTTTTCCAGTGTCAACTATTTTGTCAATCACCTCCTGTAGTCCTCCTTCGGTTTTAGCAATTATAACCGTATCGACTGTATACCTGATCTTGTTAATGATCTGCCCATCAATCTTCAAGTCTTCAGTTGCAATTAATGCTTCCTTCATTAAAAATTCATTGTAAATGTTGAATAATTGGGGCGACTAACTCCTTGTCTGACTCCTCTTCCAATCTCCACATTATTGGTTTCTCCTTCATTCAAGTGCATCTTCACTCGTTGTTCTATGTACAGGTTTTGAATGAGTCGTCGATCTCTCCAGTTGACTCCGATTTCTTTAAGTATTTTCAGAAGTTTCGTCCAGTTGACTCGGTCGAAAGCTTTCCGAAAACAGCATTATACAAACCAAACTCCTTTAGGTGACACTGCTACTTTTGATTTCATAGCAATATTTCATGAGACTGTTTCACACAAAACTACAGTTACACGTTAGATGGCGAAGACTCTTGGAAGATCAGGTTAACATTTAAATTCATTTACCAAGAACGTAGATTGAAAGAATTTGAGAACAAGATCCTGAGACGAATATTCGGACCCAAGTGGGACGGGAATGAGGAATGGTGGAAACTTCATAACGAGGAATTGCATAATTTATACCTCTTACCAAACATTGTTAGAGTCATTAATTTTAACAGGCTTAGGTAGGCAGATTATGTAGCCAGAATGGAAAAAACTAGGAACGCTTTCAAAGATTTAACTGGAAATCCAATCGGAAAATGACCATTAGGAAGACCTAGCTGCAGATGGGAGGACAACATTAAGATGTATCTCTCAAAAATAGGAATACAAAGTAGAAACTGAATCTAGTTGGCTAAGGATAGAAGTCAATGGAGAGCTTTTGTGAACGCGGCATTGAACCTTCGGGTTCCATAAGCCATAGAGTTAGTTTGTTAGTTAGTTACCAAGATCCAACATTAACCTGGATTTTGAGTTTGTGATTTACGTCCCTTATGCAATACAAGAGTTATGAAGAACATGACTTATTATCAAATCAGTCCAAACAGTCCAAACCTCACATGGGCTTGAAACCGATGCTGCTGGATCGCCATACAAGATCAATCCTCACAGTATAGGCTGTTTCCCACTACACTATATTGCCTCCAAGAGTACTAAATTATTATACCATGTCGTCAGTGTTGGTGTATTCAGCTGGTGAAATTGAGGGAAATAGTGAGGGAAAACTTAAATGTGAAGATCTGTTTGCGGGATTCGATCCGGGAATTTTCGATCTTCAAAGAGAGAACAGTAATATTGTAAAATTCTGTTCATTTTACACGCACGTGGTGTTGATTATAAATAAAAGTACATGTTGACTGTTTCTAAATAGAATCACACGCGGGATATTAGAACATTTTATCAGTGCGTGCTAACAAGATTCGAAGTCTTTAAGTTTTACTTCACATGGTTATGCCAGCTAGGCTAAAAGAAATGGTGATGATGAGAAATGAATGAAATGATGGAATTAAGAAAGTGGGAGAACTCCAAGAAAACCCACGTACATGGTGTTTGCCTACCACAAAACTTACTTGCCGCAAGCTGGGATCAAACGAAGGACACCATGCACCAGAGGTAAATGATCTACCACTGACAAGATTCAGAGATATGATAATATGAGCCCCCGCTAGAGCATAAGTCATGCTCTTGAAATTTGATAGTCGCCTTATAAAATAACGTTAATATTTTAAGGAGTAGCTCACCTCTGTAATGAATCATTCAAAGAATTGTCATGACTTACACACTTGTTAAGGCTCGAGGAAGGGGGCGGGGACTGTGGCTCTGTAGCAGAGCGTTTACCTCTGGTGTGTGGGATCCTTGGTTCGATCCCCGATCAAATAAGTTTGTGATGGACAACATCGTGTCCGCGGGTTTTCTCGGGGTACTCCCACTTCCTCCCACATTCTCATCCCACCGATTCTACCATTATCGTTCATTTGCCTTAATTGTCCTTCTCCCTTAGCCTAACGTGCATAATCGTGGAACGTTAAACTGTAAGATTTAAGTCTCGAGAAGGTAAAATAGTGCGATTATGAACGGCCTGTACCGTGAAGGCTCATCTTACATGCTAGCCTGCGCACCGAAGTGTAACAGTTGTGGTAGGTTACAGTTTCACCGACTTCTGTATATCTTTGGGGGTTCCCATTAAAGTTTGTCAGATCTCATCTAACAAGACATCAATGAGGATTTTAATACAAATGCGTGGGCCCATGCACGAATATATATATATATATATATATATATATAATTTCATAAAACGCTGTACTTACAGATATAACGGTGGAATGCAATATCTATGCTTCTAATTTTAACCACCAAGGAATGCAATATTACCTATGAAATACTATGTTTGAGGGTACTGAAGGTACATAAGTACTATGTACTAAGTTAAAAAGGTAAGACATATGTGATAAAGTGGTATTTCAATTGTAAATCTACACTATTTCCTTGTTCGACAATAATAAATATTCGAGCATGCAGAACAATTTAGTGCTAATGAGATCGAAAAACATTAATAAATTGCCTTGTTATATCGGTAGATATTAACTAACATTTGTTTAACTGGGAACGTTTATAAATAAGCTCACTGAATCAATTACTGACATATCAATTGTAACATAGGCCTATTCAATATCTCAAACTTTTCTGCTAAAAATCTTTGTCAAACTACCAATTTAACCCTTTATTTGGCGCTGTTGGTTTCAAGCAACAT
Source organism: Thermobia domestica (assembly GCF_964235325.1). NCBI lineage: Eukaryota > Metazoa > Arthropoda > Insecta > Zygentoma > Lepismatidae > Thermobia > Thermobia domestica. Next base: position 98,211,031 of record NC_137471.1, read on the forward strand.
CACATTCTATTGCTTTATCCGCACGAATTATAACTTCAGTGATCATTTAATTGCATTATTGCTTTCATACAATATTCATATACATGATTTGCGGGTCGCTTGTTTAGATATTTTTAATCTTCGTCAACGGGGGACAGTCAAATTTAGTATTGTATAAGCTTTTATTTCCTACGTTTCGCGAAAGTTCTTTTTTATTTTTTTTAAATTTGTGTTTTCTTGCTCTGAAGGAAGATATTTCAACGAAACTGCTGCTAATTACTCAAAATATTCTTATGATATTTGACGATGATAAGGCAATGCTTCCAGTAGCAACACATTAGACCTATTTTATGGCAATGTTGCTTTGAAATAAACATCCTGTATTTTGTAACCAAAGTACAAAAATACTTTAAAAGTTAGGAAATTATGATTAGGAAGACATGGTTTAACCATAAAAGCAAACTAAACATTTTAATGGTCATGCTCTCAATGCTTGCCAATTAAAGGATTAACAGTGTGCATACATGCAAAATTTAATATGGAGGGATTTTACCCCTACTTCGTGATGGGCTTTGTAAATGGAAGGGAAGCACATACAAGTTTATTTAAAATTGGGTAAGTTTTACGAGAGTTACAGTGTAACAGACGTACAAACTCAAAAGTGGGCTGTATCTGTCATGGGGCAACACGATTTTTACGTTCGAAATTCATCCTATCCTATCCCGCAAAGAACCCAGAAAATGATCTAAGAAATTTCCCCGCAAGTTCCGTTTTCAAATATAAGCGGACATATGGTTTTCCATACGATATCCATTGGAAAAACTGAGACGTGCCGGATATCCCTATGTTCCGAAAATGGACGTCCAAGAGACGTCTTTGTACTAGGAAGGAAATAGTTTAAATATACATATTTCCAGGTATGTAATGGGATATATACGGGAGTATAAGATCAAGGGCGCCCATCAGGGGGGCAAGGTAAAGTGCTCGTCCCCCTATAAGAAATTGTACTTGGGAATAACGAAAACCCAATAGAATTTTTACATTAGTTACAGCAAAATTTGAAACTATACTTGAAATATCGCTTATACTTGCCCCCCTTGGAAACCACAGCATGGACGCCCTTGTATAAGATGTATACTCACGAATATATTTAAGCCTGTACTCAAATTTACGAAAAAATAAAATCTTCGCAGATTTAACGTCCCACAATTATATCCTTTAGGCTAAAGGAGACAATGATTAGGCCTAAAGTAAGTAAATAATGATGGAAGAATTGGTGGAATGAAAAAATGAAGGAAACGGGAGTATCCCGAATAAACCCATGGACACGATGTTGTCCACCACAAACTTACATGGTAAGAGATCGAACCAGGGACCACAAGCGCTAAAGGTAAGCGCTCTATCACTGAGCCAGCTAGCCCTCAAAAAATTTACTAAAGAACGAGTGTGTAGTAAAACCTCGTTAATCCAGGCCCTGATGAAAGGGACTTTGCTTAACTCAGATAGGAAAAGAAAAGGATCAGAACGCAGTTTTAAATGGGGCTGAGAGTCAACAATCACATTCTTTAGTACTTCCATGATGTTAAAGAATGCTGTACTATATTTGTCCATTCATGTGGATATTATTGAAACACTCAACAGTATTGTTTATGTTCTTTAAATGCATCATAACAAACGCCTTTTATTGCTATAAACGGAGTTGCAATGCACTTTCTACTACTCTTTTGTTAAGTTACTCCGGACTTTTGTCAATTCGCTTTAACATGTCCCGCAATTAGTCCGAATTAGCAAGGTTTTACGTATGTAGGGTGGATATATGCTATATTTTTGAAAATAGTGTAGCGTATACCCACCAAAATTTCCTAGTATTGTGTCACTGCAAATTTTTGTCTGTACATTCAGCAGTTCAAAACGATTTCTCCCTGAGTTCATCATATACTGAACTCGTGTGTCATGCAATTGAATAGCATAGGGCCTATTATTATTAAGAGAACCAAGCCCCTCCACATATCAAATTTTGTGCCTTTACATTCAGCGGTTCAAAGAAGTAAATTTTAAAAAAATGAATTCTCCTACTCAGGGTAAAATTTTAAAACGTTTTTCTAACATACCGTAAGCGATTACCATTGTCACACACAAAAAAATAGGCCTACCGAGAAAATAATTTTGAAATGATGACGGGAGTCACAAACGAACGTTCTTTTTTCTATAATTGATTGCCTGATTTAGTTTTGTTATTACTATCGTTATAATGAGTATTCTAAATCAAATTGGAAATTTGCAAATATTCTTTCATAACATGCACCACAAAAAGAAGTCCTGTAGCATACTTATGAAAATCTGTAACGATAAACTATTATTATTATTATTATTATTATTATTATTATTATTATTATTATTATTATTATTATTATTATTATTATTATTATTATTATTATTATTTTATCGTTAAAACATTAATTTCCATATTATTATTTAAACTTTGAAAATCCATTTTTACAATCCTGGAAACCCATTCCTTTTTGAGACGTTATTCCACATTGAGACATTATTCCACAAACTCCTCACACTACGTGAATATCCTGCTTAAGTCCAAAAGATATCTTAGCCATCTCTAAACTTTAATGCTGTATATGGCCATGTATTTGTATGTTTATATGTACTGTACACTATATAATTGTGTACGTAGTGCATTCTTTTTGGACTTGTCTTCGGTTGTGACTAAGAAACGAAAGAACGAGTGACTTTGCCCTGCGGTGGCTCAAGAGGAGCACTGACCCTTGATTTCAGACAAGTTCAAGTCCGGAAATACAATATGAAGACAGTCAAGACAAGTGAACTGTAAGTTGGTGCTCCTTCCATTCTCGTGTCAAAGGTGAGTATTTGCTGTAGATGGACTAGCAAGGACGACATAAACTGACCAGAACGTGAAAACAAAACACAACACCTCTAACACAATGAAGTGGGAGGTAAGTGAAAAGGTGATCTTTAAATAAATACGAACATTGCAGTGCCGCAGTGACTCAGTGGTAGAGCATTCACTTCTGGTGCATGGGGTCCTTGGTTAGATCCCAGTTTGCGCCAAGTGAGCTTTGTGGTGGATAAACATCCTGTGCATGGGTTTCCTCGGGGTTCTCCCGTTTCCTCCCCTTTCTTCATTCAACCATTTCATTTATTTTTCATCATCATCGTCTCCATTTATTTTTCATCATCGTCGTCCGATAAAACTTACAGATTTTTGCATGCTGAACATTTCAAAAGACATAGGTAAATATAATGGAAAACTTTTTAATCAATCTACATGAATTACTCGAAGTCTGTCTGAAATACAGTATCTGTATATGTATTTGGATTCTTGATTAAATACGTCAGATGCGGCCAAAATACCTTCTGATAGGGTGTCATATGCGGCTATGTAAAACTGTTAGATTCAATTCGTTTGGACCCATTGTAAATCCATGAACATCAAATCCTTCGTCTTTTATAATTTCCGGATTTCTAGTTACCGAAAACCTTTGTTCTTTCGCAATCACGAGATTGTGGTTTGAAACGCAATTTACACCTCTGTATATGTAAAGTCGAAGGCACTCGTGTGATTCTGCTGGTCTATTTTATTTCTAGTGAAACTGTCAGGAGATGCCTAAATATAACTTTAAGTGTGGTAAATATCTCGAACAGAAAAAAGTATGTGCTAAATGAGGTGGTTTGCATAATTGCCACTATATGACATGAAGTGACAAGTCTTAAAAAAGAAATTCAGGAAAGACGAAGTTAAAATTGTTTGTCAGTTACAAGTACAAATGTACCATCAATGTTTATTCAGTCTCACCAAAACGTTTCAAGAACTTACTGCATTTAAAAAAAAAAATTAAAAATAAAAATCTCGCACCGTATGCAGCTTGTTGATCGCATTTTTATGCAAACAACTCAATTACTCAGCTTGTGATTACTAGTACTCATTAAATTTGAAGCGTATATATATATATACGCACACATAGTTACACTCACGTACTCACACACATACCACATGTATACAGTATAGTCGTATACATATATGCTCTCAGACTCTCAGACATACGTATATGTGTGAAGAAAGCACTCTCGCGAAACGTGGTTGAACTTTGGCATAGCTTGATCTATCAAGATCGAAAAGACCAATTATATCTCCGACCCCTTGACGGAATTACGGCCTCTTGGACAAGTTGTTCTGACGATTGCGTGAGACGAAATATACATCCACACCTCATATGAAATAACGCTAATCTTCTTTTCTTTTGCTCATCTCTTTCCACGCTTTCATCTCCCCCTTACTCTTTTCTCTACTTGCACTGTGTAAATTTCCGTCCATGCAAGGACTATGGCGAGTGCGTAGTGTATTCCTCTCTCTCTTGAGAGGGCAGACAATTTATAGTAGGTACGTGAAACGCTGAAGATAGACTTTGAGACAAACACATATACTCAGAAAAAGAGAAAAAAGAGGAAGATAAAGGAGGAGGAGAAAAAAATCGACTGCACTACCTATGTACGCCCTTAATTTACTTTCATGATTCTTCCTTAATAAACAGGATTGCCAAGTGACTCAATATTTTCTGAACTTGTAAGTTTATTTTAGTTTCCTTAAAATCATTCATAAACTATTATAAATATTTAATACTAGCTGAAATGCCGTACTTCGCACGGGGAGAATAAGGTTCATTCTAAAATTTTGAAACGTAATGACCGAAGTGGATATATAAGGAAGAGCAACGCCTTCATCGTTGCCTCTGACAGTATGAGTGAAATGAATAACGGAGAGAAACGCCTTTGGCAACTGTCGATTCCCAGACCACCTGAAACGCACTTTTTTTTCTTTTTTTACCTAAACTTGGGCTTAAATGTCATCAGAACTATTACAAATCAGTTTAGTTATCTCAAAAACTAAAATTTTTACATCAATATCGATTATTTTGGACGTACTATTTTTCACCATTCTCTCCTTGACGATAGAACTTGAACAACAACCCCAAAAACTAAGAATTCGATACTAAGATTCGTCGTTTAGATGACTTTTACAAATCATCCCTCCTATCCCTTCCTCTTTAAAATAGTATTTTACAAAACGCTGCGACAGGTGTAGGTTTCCTTCTTAATAGAGAGTCCATGTACCGGATTTCATTTTAATGACTTCAGGATTCAATTTTTCTTGCGAGATACTCAATTTCTTTTGCATAAATTTTGCCAGAAGTCTGACCCCCACCGAGCTAAGCGTCAGTTTTACTTCATTTAGTACAGTTTTTATATAATGTCATTTCTTGTAGATTTTAAAAGAAATTATTTTTTTTCGTACACGCCTGTGGCGTGGGAGGCCCAGCTTCGATTCCCGCCGGGAGCTCATTTGGTTCGGATTCCACGTTAATCAGTAGGCCCCGTCTCATAGAGCCTCGCTGCTGAAAGGGACGTTAAACTCAAAATCAGCTCAACTCAAATTAGTTTTTCTCAATTTCTTCGAAAACTACTCATGAGCTTTTATATTCAAACTCATTCAGATTCACTTTGTTCAGCTCTATCAGATTCATCGATTGGTATGTATCTTTGGACATCTCATTCCCGTTAAACACTGATGCTATTATAGAAATTATTATTATTATCGTATTTTGTAGCAATTTTCATTGTTAATTTATTAATTAATTCATCGTTAATTTGTCAACTTTTGACTTACTGTTGTTATTATTCGAGATCGTATTTTATTGGTATTTTCATCATTACTTTATTTATTATTTTATCAACTTTTGATTTAAAGGAAATCATGTTTTTCAGAATGAATATACGAGGGTGGTTCAATAATTATTGTGCCTGACCTATAAGCAGTATTATGTTTTCCAAAAAGTCTCCTTTCATAGTAATGCACTTCTTCCACCTATGTTGTAAAGTCATTATGCCAGCTTCAAAGAAAGTTTCTGGCTGAGCCGTGAGCCATTCCTCCACAGCTTCAATAACAGCTTCATTTGAATGAAACTTCTTCCCCTTGAGGTGCTCCTTCAACTTTGGGAACAAATGAAAGTCACTAGGGGCGAGGTTGGGTGAGGATGTTCCAACACATCAAAACCAGCAGCATGGATTGCAGCACCAGTAAGATGGCTTTTGTGGGACGGAGCATTATCTTGGTGGAACAGCACTGTTCGCTGCAACATTCCGCGCCGTTTCTCTTTGATTGCTTCGCGTAACTTAGGGATTAGGGTTGCATATAGGTCCCCGTAATAGTGTGTCCAACCTCCAGGTAGTCAATAAGGAGTACACCCTTCGCATCCCAAAAAATTGTGGCCATATCATTGCGCGCTGATGCTTGCACCTTGAACTTGCGCGGGGGAGGCGAACTGCTGTGCCGCCACTCCATGCTCTGTCGTTTGGACTCGGGATCACAGTGGTAGAGCCACGTCTCATCGACTGTCACAAAACTATCACAGAACTGTTTCAAGTCTGCCCCCATAACCTCCAAACCAGCCCTTGAACATCGAACTCTGTCTTTCTGATTTTCACGAGATAACATTTTGGGTACCCATCGCGCTGGCACCTTTCTGAATCCCAAGTGTTCATGCACAATGGTTTCCATTGAGCCTATAGAGATGTGCATGATGTCTGCTAACTATTGCACCGTAATTCGTCTGTCTGCTATAATCGTATCATGCGCAGCATCAATGTTTTCTGGGGTGCGTGCTGTTTTTGGAGGACCAGCACCAGGGGTCTGCTGACAGCTTTCCCTGCCGCAACGGAAGTCGCGGCACCAGTTCTTTACTACCTGGCAGGAAGGAGACCCATCACCCAACACACTGATCATGTCTTCATGAATCTCCTTTGAGTTTAACTCCTTTTTCTGGAGGTACTTGATGACAGCTCGTTGTTCGGTTAGGTACTTAATGACAACTCGTTGGTCAGTTTTCTCCATTTTTCAAGCTAGGTGCCACCTCTCACATATGAAATTACAAAAAAGAATATTAATATAGCAGCTATGGTTCTGAAATTTAGCATATAGGCATCTAAGACATTAGGCTACAATATCCCCCATCAGCCATCCCAGCTGAAGTATTTTAAATATGCCGAGGACAATAAATATTGAACCTTCCACGTATTCGTGGAATCGATTTATCCATTTTGAAGTATTAGCAACTAATGTACTACAAATGATGTTGATTATCCTATAACAGAAATATTTATTTTGTCAATGACACATATAACCATAACTACAACAGCTGGTTTACCAATATTGCTATGTATTAATTCATTACAAAATAGTGAAATAAAACTCAGCTTCTCCATACTTCACTCAAGAGTGTCCTCAGGCACAGCAAACAGGAAATAAACATTGACAAAAATCTTACCAAAAGTTCGGTAGAAAGATATGGTAACCCTGATTGTATAATAAAGGAGAAATGTGGATAAATACTTCAAATTTGTCATCGAACAGAAATCGGCGTTTAACTCAAACATGCCACTTCGTATCTGCAGTATAATATACTCCACTTTAGCCCATTGTGTTTACATGCTGGGAACAAACGATTTCTCCAAAAGCACAGCTGCCAAATTCCGTACAAAACAATTGTAGGTGGAGTGTTCATAGTTTCATGCTTACATCCACGAATAAGAGTTTAAATATCCTGGTTTCACAAAACAAAATATAAAGATAATGAACAAATTGGTAAGAAAGTTCGAAAGGTGCAATTACATTCAGATGTGTTTACAAGCCATCAGCACTTTCCCATCAAGCCTTGGTGATTGATGTTCCTCTTTTTGGGTGCTTTATGATCGGATAATTCTTGAATAAACTTAAATCAGAGGGTGTACCAAATTACAACAATTGGATCTTCACGTTGTTAACGTGAACTGGATAATATAAGCACGAAAATATCAGACACAAATGAGATTTTGAAGAAAAAGTAGGCATGAAGCGTTTCGTATATATCAAATGATGCGTTGGTGAAATACAATTTTCCCTACTTTCTTCAGCACAGTTACTACGTATATTAACCTATATTGGAAAATATAAAATTCTAGAATCTAAAGTAGTAGTGTGATTCTTATAGAAAGAAATATGTGCTTTAGTGGTGCCAGGTACAAGGTGTCTCACAAATCTCCATACATTACGAAATTCATCTTAAAATGAGCTTAGAAATGTTATACAATGGACTGACAGTGGATATGAGTGTCACGTCAGGAGAAATGAAACAACAAACACACAATATGCTAATTAATAGTGTACATTTTTCATATGCAGCACATACTCAACACACAGTAGAAATTCAACTCCTACTTTGTGGATATTTCCGTATTGTAAGGTTATTAATAAAGCATTTATTTATGAAATGTGAACAATCAATTAAGTCGCTTTTATTAAAATCGTCGGAAGAGAACTTACCCCCAAAAGTAAACTATTCCGTTCAGATTAGTTAGGATATTAATGAAACATTTACTTATGAAGAATAAACAAAATCATCTGACTCGTATCTGAGGAAGTTGCGGAGAAAGAATTCACACGCAAGAATAAGCTACTCCTTCTGTATTCTTCCCATATTATAAGTTGGTAATGGAATACCGATGTATGAAATACTCGTATAACCAAAATCGTTGTCTAGACAATCGCATTTTTTAAACATTTTCAATCGTGGGTAAACTACCTTTATATTTCGTTGAGTTGAGTTGATTTTAGTGTAGCGTCCCTTTGAGCAGCGAGGCTATATGAGACGTGGACCTACTGATGAACGTGGAATCCGAACCACATGAGCTCTCGCCGGGAATCGAACCCGGGTCTCCCACGCCAAAGGCGCGTACGCTAACCGCTTAGCCACAGAGGAGCTCCCTTTATATTTCGGCATAAGGAGAAAATTCGATATTGTAAACACTTCATTTGAATTCAAGTACTCCTTTTCAGAAATGGTTAGAGACTTCTCGTACTGTGCTTTATTATTGTTTATTATATACAATTATATATTTATTTATGTAATACCCCAAAAATTCTCTAATTTCTTTTGATGTTATGCTTGCGATGCCCCTATACCACATCCGATTGTGCTTAATTGAATTAATTGTGCTTCAACCAATAAAGTAACAATTTGTAACTACAAGTAAAGTATTAATTCACCATATGTTTATAATGCATAAAACAATAGAAATGTTCATATCAATTGTAAAACCTTTCAATGTTCCATATTAACTAGCAATAGAATGTAACCTATTCTGTAAATATATTGATACCACGAGTTATATTATGGTTACCTCAGTCGTTGTGTAAAAAATGTTCTTGGTGCTTCGTGTCTATATCTGTGGACAGTGTACAATTACAAGGGAAATGAGGGGGGAATCCTCTTTGGTAATATTGGATTATGCTATAGTCAAAGGGGATTTCCCCCTTATCCCCGTTGTAATTCGCACACCGTCAACAGATATAGACACGAAACATCAATAACATTTTTTACACAATGACTGTGGTAACTATGATAAAATTCGCTATCATTATATTCTTGGAATAGGTTATGCTATAGTCAAAGGGGATTTCCCCCTTATCCCCGTTATAATTCGCACACCGTCCACAGATATAGACACGAAACATCAATAACATTTTTTACACAATGACTGTGGTAACTATGATAAAATTCGCTATCATTATATTTATGGAATAGGTTACATTTTGTTACTAGTTAACATGGAACATTGAAAGTTTTACAACTGATTTGAACATTTCTATTGTTTTATGCATTATAAACGTATGGTGAAATATATTATTTGTAGATATAAATGGTCACTTTATTGGTTAAAGCAAGAAACAAAAAAACTGACCCGAGCAGGAATCGAGCCTGGAACCTTTTGCATATGAGTCGTAGATGCTCTTCAGTCTGCCACGCCGTCAGTTGGTAACTTTACGTGTCGTATCATATATGCGGCGAGTCGGAAACTTTAAGACGCTTTTTCTCCGCTATTTTTGGCTATTGCACTCTTCCAGTTGGTAATATTACCACTTTAAATATGCACTACTACCTTTCGAAAGGTGGCCCGGAAGTTAATTTACCAAAGTCTGCTTCCTCCTTGTCAGTGAGGATGAGGATGATAGTTACTTAAGTTGAACACTAAGGCACTCTATAATTGGACAAACATACGACTACATTATTATTAATTTACAATACGTTAAATATTATTATTTAACGAAGACTGAATGACTTCGTAAATCCTTGTTATATTGTTTTGAACTTAAGCTCACTTATGACTACAATTTATAGTATGAACTCTCATTCATCTTATTTAACAGAATATTTGTATTTTATATACATCAAATCGGTTTATGCATTTAAGATAAAGTCGACATGCATTTTAACTCACGATGGTGGTAGGATAATTCTTTTCCATGTTAAAACCATTATAAAGTAGGTGTGCGTAACTTGGCTATGTCTACAATTTCGCCAAACACTACTATTGCTAAAGTATTATAAATGATGAGTCAAAGTGCGTTATTGTCTAGTCAACCAGATCGTGCTGCCTACACAGAAGCACTTGACCAGGAGAAGGAACTTAGCAGCAATGAATGATAGCCATTGTTTGTTTTTATTATGATGTTTATTTAATATTGTGAGTTGAAAATTCTTCAAATTGGGCCATATTTTGTAAGTTTGTAAAGTAACTAACGCATGGCTAAAATCTAAAACTTCTATACACAATACTATAAACAATTAGGTAAGTTCGCAATTGATTCTAATGTTTTCATCTAACGTTGTTAGATATCCAAGTAAATATATACAGATTCTGAGGTGTCCAAGAAAACTTTGTTGGGATCTCCTCTCCCCCAAGGATCGAGGTCCATGCTTTTAGCCGATTGCAGTGGCGTAAAACGTTGTATGCAATTTTTACCGTCGGCCAAATTTTCCAATAGAAGAACGGCGCCGAAATTTAAACTGAATTTTATTATCGTTTTATGTTTTTGTGTTTACTTTTGAAGCCAAATAGACCAGCATTATGTAATTTGAACCAATATTTAAATCAGTATAACTTACAATGGTATATAATCAGTTTTATGAGATTGCAAAAACGTTCCTAGATATTTCTATAAGAAATATTCAAATATGACGCGTTTTAACAGATGAAAGTGTGTTTTTTCCGCTTCGATAATTTTGGAATTCAATTGCCTATGTCCAGGACTCAAGTTATTTATGTAATACAGTACCTACGTTTCCTTCTCTTAGTAGTTAGGTTTACTTTCAGAAGACATTGCAATGGTGTAGACATCATATTTAAGTTTGCAAAGAGCCAAAAGTAAAACAAAAAATGACATGGGCTTTGATGTAATAATCAATACATTTATATTGATTAAAAATTAGTTGAAATAATTATTTATATAATTTCATTTATAACACTGGATGAAAACTGTCAAATTTATATGTACGCAAAAGTTCGTCAAGGGATCGGTTCAGGCTCCCAAGCTCATGTAATTTCAGATGTATGTATCTGAAATTATCTCAATCCATATCATATTTACCGTATCTTACTCAAGGGGGGTTAAAACCTCGAAACTTTCCTTGTATATACCGCTGCTTGTCAGCTAATTACTTCACTTGCAAGGTTCTTATTTTGCGAAATCTAAAGTTTTAGTTGATGACCTAGAAACAAACATTCTTGTCATAGATAAGATACCAGAAATATCAAACTACCTAATACAACATTATATCTATCATACTAAATAATGTACAGCGTGTAACTGTAACCTTTCAAAACTTAGCGTGACGAAATTTCGCACATCTATCTAACAACTGCAATATACAAATAGAACGAGTAAAAATATGACATGAGAATGACAGATCATTACTATACATGTACAACATTTAAAGAGGAAAAACAAGGAAATATCATTGGGCAAATCAACGCTTTCAAATATAATCATCAGAAATTAAGTTATTCATGTCTTTGGCACGATTTGAAGTAAAGAAGCAGTTTTTGTTCGCACCTTGCATCATAAGTATTTTATTTTCTCTATACTTTTGGAATGCTTAGTTCTAGTTAGAGTGCGTGTTTACCAGTATCACCTTAACACGTCAATTAATATTTTCTTAAAAGTTTCTTTAAAAATAACCTTGCGGCAACTACAAAGGATTGAGGTCATAGTTGCCATCTTTAGTAAAAATATCATAAATCAAATGTGTATGATCAATTTATCTTCCTTTTTCAGGGTAACTGTAAATTAAAATCGCCATATATATTTACTATATAAGTCTCTCTTTAAAATTCAAGTAATAGTTTAGTCTTTCAACAGAAAAGATGAGAAGGAAGTAATCCGTACACGTTTGAAAGACGAAACAACAAGGAAGTTAAATTTTAAATTCACTAAATCTTACTCAATTACCGATTTGTGAAATATGCAGAGAGGCGGATAGTTTGACATTTTCAACAAGAATCGACTGTTGAAACGTTTTGAAAGTAAGATTACGTATACTAGCTCTTGGGAGTAGAGTATCTAAAATCTGTGCAGGTAAGTAAATATTCCCAATATGTACTCCAGGAAGACCTATATATCAAAATTCCATGTTCATTCAATTCTAAAAATGCATGCAAGTAAGTCAGACTCCGCATTTTGAACGTCAAAAAAACTTACAGAATATATCAAATTTCATTTCTTCTTATCTCTTATGAAAAAATTATGGGTCAACAATATTGATTTTAATTATTTCTCTGTTCCCTAGGAGTGATATTTAAAAAGTACAAGTGTATGTGAGGTTCATTTACTGTGTATCGAAGAGAACTCACCAATTCTCGTGCATATACTGTTAACAATTCAGAAAATATCCACCTCCCTCTGCCACCATTATAAATTTGTACAAGTGGATCATACATTGTTTTCTTAGCAACAAGAAGAGTCTACATATTTTATGTCTAAGGAATCGAAAGAAATTGCAATAACAGTAGAAGTGCCCTGTCCTTACAATATTTTCTACGTTTCGTCTATTGGTTAGATCCATTAATTCAAGGGGTGGCTATATGTAGCTTATAAACATTCTGAAAATGCAGTAAAGACAAATTGACAAAGGTTACATTCTTAAATGAAGTAATCTTGCGAATTATTCTAAAATATTAATATTCCACTATTCACTATTACTATTCACTTAATCCTACGAGAATATTAACTCTATGGCATCACTACCTCACAAATTGTCACATTGTTAAAAAGTTTAATATCAACTTAAATTAAAGCTCTATATTAGTTAGTTCTAGATAGCTCTGTAAGCCGAAAGAGATGGATAATTAATAAAAGAAGGAATGATTTATGAAGGAATTCATGGAATGAAGAATATGGAAGGAAAGAAAAAACCTCGATAAAACGCACGAACATGTTGTCCACTACAAACTGATATTGTTTGGGATTGAACCAGTGGAGCCTTGCAACAAAAGTGGGCGCTCCATCACTGACCCACTGAGTCCCCATATATCAACTTTCACCAACATTTTGTGGAAATTAATATAAAAAACCCAAAGCGTTTCAATGAAGTTCCCACTCCAGAAACTCCGAAATGATAGACATTTTAAGTTTTCCCATATGTAGAGTCCATGATTAATGGAGATTGATTGAGCATATTCGGTCAAAAACGATATTGTAACAAAATTAATTTACAGTATTCAAATAAAAGGAATCTCTACAAAATTCTTCAGGCTTATTAATAGTTAATACAGAGAACAATGAGTTTGCAACACATACCAACAAAAGAATAGAAAATCCATTTAAGCAGAAGAAGGGAAATCAGGAGATGAGGTGGTGGAACAACAGGCTATATTGAGAAGGAGGAAGACCAGAAAACCCAGGAACTGGTGCACCGAATGGAAGACATATAATTTATGATAGCTCGGCATCCATAGAAGCTTGTCTTCAGAGAGTCAAAGGTCAAATTACGGAAGGGCACATCGGGTGAAAGTCGAAAGCATATATACACAGCTAATATGACCTGCTTTTTCTTCACATATGTTAAAAAGATTATACATATGATTTCTGAGCGTTATTTAGCATATTATTATAAGAACTTAGTTTATATATATATATATATATATATATATATATATATATATATATATATATATATTCTGATATTAGAATTGTCGACGGGGCGCCAACCAGTTTTAATAAACTGGAAAGCAGATAGCCTTCCTTGGTAGTTAGAACGGAAACCTCAAGCAACTACCGAATATACTACATACCAGTATATTGGTTGCTACATCCGAACACAAGAGACAAAAAGAAAATAGTATTTATGTGCAATATCATTTTATTAAGGGGTTTAATTTACCAATACTTCTTTATATATTACCCCTAGGGATGCGCACGAGACGAGTTGAAAAAGGATTTTCTTGACAAAATTCGAGTTAAGACACGCCTCTTCCAATAGAGAAATATACATTTTTCGAGTCGAGACATCAGTTTTACATCACTTTTCGAGACGAGACAGCCACAAATCTTGTCTCGTGCGCATCCTTAATTACTTCTATCTCTGCTTATGTCTTTCAGTCTGGGTGACGAAAAAATGTCCGTGTGTCCATCCGACCGGGAAGACAACAAGAACTACTTGGGTTACCATCAATGTTTGCCATGATGTAGAGAGTCAAATGTTAGGAATCAAGTTCGTTGTTGGAGATGATATTCAAACCGGAAGTGGTAGAAATAAACTATATTCATTCTCAATGCTAATAACTATAGAGCAAAAACTGTAATGGACTGCAAAAGAAGCGATTTCCTACAGTTGATTATGCGTTCCAAGAATACATTTCATCTCCATCACCAACTCTCTACTAAAACCGAAAGTGATAGAACTCTACTACAGCTTCCGGTTCGAAGATTGATCTACATAGAGCAAAAACAATATTAAAGGTAGCGAGAAGCGAGTTTCTGCAATCAATTAAACGTCTCAAAAATATACTTCAACTCTATTCTTCGACTTCAACATTAATAAGAAAATATCACAATGTAAGAACCAAATACCTTCACGTGGTGTAACGCGACATTGCTGCTTGTTATGTGACGACAATAAAGTAATGATTAATTCATCTTTGTAATCAGTGACAACTGAGAGTTATTTTATAATCGACCAAATTTTCAATATAGATGGTTTCTATTATTTCACTTTGACGGTGCAATTTATAGGAGGGGGAGATATTTAAAAATGATCAAAAATAACCGATATTAGTGGCGAATCCATAGTTTTGGGGGTCACTAAGGTGTATAGTGACACCTCCGATACCGGTTAATTCCAAATTCAGCCCCACAATTTAGGGAGGTTGAAGGGGGAAATATATATACAGGGTGTTAACGAACTATACCGACAAACTGTAAGAGGTGATTCTTCAGATCAAAGTAAGAAAAAAGTTCATACGGACCTATGGCGAAAAGTACATAGTTTCAGAGCTTTCAATAGGCCCTATTTCGAGTAAAGAAAGGGACGCATATACAATCCAAAAGTGCATATTTCATCAATTGTCAATAGGTATACAGGTTATTCCCTACAAGGTGTAATTCTCAGATATGTTTTCAATAGACATTTCAGATATATCCTGATTTCAAAGAAGGGTCCAAAGTAGGCAGGAGGTAAACCTTGACAACAATGGACATCTAATACTTCGGTGGGAAGGAAGAAGTGTTAGCAGCCGGCAGCTCCATGTTTCTTTGTGTTCGGAATAACGTGTGATAATGTGTATTTCGTCACGGTATATTTCAGGTTTTCTTCACTTATAAGCGTGTAAGTAAACATCGCACCATGCGTTTTTCCGAGTAAGAGAGACCTTATTGCTGACGATCCTTAACACTTACGACATCGCGCCAAAGGATTCCCTGTTCACTCCTATCAAGGTTTATCGTTTGCCTACTTTAGACCAATCAGATCATATCTCAAAATTCGGTTGATGGCATGTCTGGGAATGTCATCCTGCAGGTAATAATCTGTATACCCATTGAACATTAATGAAATATGCATTTTTGGATTGCGTATGCGTGACTTCTTTACGCTGATAAGAACCACCATCCACAGTCTCTCGAATTCGAACCAGGGCCTCTTGAAATTTGGCTTTTTTGCTATTTTTGACAGCCCTAGCTCTGAAACCATACACTTTTCGCCATAGGTGCATATGAACTTTTTATCTTATTTTGATGTGAGGAATCACTTCTTACAGGTTGTCGGTATAGTTCATTAACACTCTATATATATAGTTACCGTGATGCTGTGCGAAACTCACAAGCATGAAAGAAAGATGATGACAAAAGAAGCAATTTAAAGATAGGAATGAATGTCCGGAAATGCGTCCTTTTGGAGATAGGGGCCACCGACAATTTGTCGCAACGGTACAAAAATTGTCATAACTTGAGAACGAAATGTCGGATTAAGTTCCGGTCAAAGAAAGTGTGCATTATATTTACCTGTAGATTTTATTAATGTTGGAATGGATTAAAAGTAGGGGCGGCGCAAGTGTAGCCCCTAAAGAAATATGAGATATTTTGAACATCTGCAACAAACATGCAACAAGAAATTGGTAACTGTATTCATTACAGATGTTTCGGATAGTCGTGATACCACTAGCTTAATTATGAGCTGCACACAGTAGTATGCTGTGAAAGAAAGAGGATCATACGTGATGGGGACTGTGCACGTGGGAAAGATGAAGATGGAGGGTAAACAATCACAAAATAAGGAATTCGATGTGGCGAACTTCTACTAGCACATGCAACAATACAATAATTACACGGTAGGAGTGTGAAAGGAAGGCGTAGCAGGACGGCCCGCTCAGACGAACACACGTGATTCTGGGAAGCTGGTTCGATGCAGGACATATGTGTGCAGGGAACGTAAAATGAGACGACAAAGAAGGATGGCTGCAAAATCCCTTGCGTAGAGTACGTTTGATACACAGTGCAGAACAAAGACATTGGACATTGCTCGTAAGACAAAGCCAAATAAACTCTACCGTGTAAACATCGTAAATGTACTGTACATAAAACAGAGACTGTACTTACTATGTACATCTTCACGGTAGAAATTCAAAATGAAATCCCATGGCGTTGATGCATGCATAACAGCGTCGGAGAAAGCTTCCGCGCGCGAATATCTCTAGAGTGGTTCGGATGATGTCACTGGCAGTGAGGATGCGTGCCAGGAGGTCCTCTACGCTCTTCATAGGAGTTTCGTAGACGAAGCTTTTCATGTAGTCCAACAAGAAGAAATCAGGTAGGGTGAGGTTCGGCGAACGACCGGCCCATGCAACAGGACCCTCTCACCCGATCCACCTATCTGGGAATGTTTCATCGAGATAAGCACGAGCAACAGCAGCAAAGTGGGCTGGCGAACCGTCATGCTGAAACCACATCTGCTGTCGAACAACAAGCAGGACAGTCTCTAATAGTTCTGGAAGCGTATGCTGCAGAAATACCGCTTACACTGGTGCAGTTAAGCGTGGAGGAAGAAGATAGGGGCCTAGTAAGTAGTCACTGACGATGTTTGGCCACATGTTAACTGCAATTTTATCTTGATGGCTCCATACAATTGTTGCGCGAGGGTTTTCGGCGGCCCAGACGTGACTATTACGACTATTAAACACACAGTCTCTGATAAACAGGCTTCATCGGTGAACAATACCGAGGCACGAAACTGAGGATCGGCCACACTGCGCTGCACACACCATTCACAAAATACGACACGAGAGTCGAAATCAGCTGCACTCAGTGTTTGCAATCTTTGTGGTTGGTAGGGATACAATTCCTGATCATGTAGTACCTGCCACACAGTACTGTGTGCCACTAATGTCATGTGTTATGGCCCGAGTGCTTGTTGAAGGTTGCTCCTCCACACGCACAAGCACCCCTTCTTCGAAGGTAGGCGTTCTGGTAGTTCTGTGTCCCCCGCGCTCGTGAAATTGTGGTCGCAACTGTCCCGTCTCCCGCAAAAGCTGGAAAACAAGCGAGAACATGGAACGAGTGGGATGTCTCGTTTGCGGAAATCGTGCACGATATAACCTCTCCGTTTCAAGGCTGTTTCCTTTCGTCATTCCATACGTAAATGCCATATCTGCCAGCTCGCCAAAGGAAAACTCCATTGCACTGAAAAGGCAATTCACACAAACTACAACCGGACAGACGGACAAGAAACCAGTCTATCAACCCTAACCAACTCAAAACACGCTTTATCAACCGCATTTGACGAAACACCTCACAGGCAACTTACAGATGATGCTATAGACACGAGAATCTTTCGAACTTCAGTAGAGAGGGCGTGCTTACATTCGTGCTATCGTTGGTGTCGACTGGTATGTCGTCTACAGGCCCTTTGCTTACTCTTCCTGTGTTTTTGTCTTGTTTCAAACAGAAAATGTGTTTACAGCTATTACGTGTAAGAAAATAACTACATCACTTGCTGTTCTCGATACACGCTATAAACGTCGTCTGTAACTTTTGTTATACATTAACATAATTTCAAGTAGACCAAAATGCAGCTAACCAGGATCATTTTTGTTCGTCTGCGCGGAGAGTTGGAGTGGATCAGTGGCCGTGGGTCATGTAAGACAAGTTTAAGCTTAGATCGGTAGATTGTGAGTCATTTTGCTGACCCACGAGAACCTAAGTCCTTGTGTGACTCAGGAGTCACAACAGAATAACACTAACCAGAGAAATGACGCAACCCACAATGACCCATGATCCACCACAACAACTGACCCACTCGTATAATATTAGATTCATGGGTCAGACTGGGTCAATCGATTTATATGGCATGATGGGTCAGAGTGGATCGTGGGTCACGGTGTGTGGGTCAGTGGGTTATGAGTCATTTTTGTTGACCCACTCCATCTCTGAGCGGTACATTTACTGCCATCCTGCTACGACTTTCTTTCACACTCCTACCATGTAATTATCGTATTCTCGCATGTGCTAGTAGTAGTTCCTCACCTCAGATTCCTTATTTTGTGATTGTTTACACTCCATCTTCATCCTTCCCACGTGCACAGTCCCCATCACGTACGCTCCTCTTTCTTTCACAGCATACTACTGTGTGCAGCTCATAATTAAGCTAGTGGTATCATGGCTATCCGAAACATCTGTAATGAATACAGTTACCAATTTCTTGTCGCATGTTTGTTGCAGATGTTCGAAATATCCCATATTTCTTTAGGGGCTACACTTGCGCCGCCCCTACTTTCAATCCATTCCAACATTAATGAAATCTACAGGTAAAAATAATGCACACTGCCTTTGACTGGACTTAATCCGATATTTCCTTCTCAAGTTATGACTATCTTTGTACCGTTGCAACAAATTGTCGGTGGCCCCTATCTCCAAAAGGACGCATTTCCGGACACTCTTTGCTATTCTTAAATTGCTTCTTTTGGCATAATCTTTCATCCTTCTGAGTTTTCCACATCACGGAAACACCCTGTATATATATATGATCGAAAATGACTCTTATTAGTGTCGAATCTATAGTTTTTGGAGATGAGATAAGGAGTTGTCGATTTAAAGTTTTTGTTTCAATCGTCGAAGCGGGTTATTGACACTAGTATATAGATAAATAAGCAAGTAGCTGGGAGTGAATATAAAAGGAAAAACAGTTACGATTAAATGCTATTTATTTTAAATATACTTTCATAAGATGGCTTTGAACTTATACATATGATTGTTTTTGTATGTTTTATGTTCTTAGGTAGCACTGAGCTTATGAGGAACATAAATTACTAATAATGTGGATTCTAAATCACGACCAGAGATAGAATCCTATGAAGTTAGAGGGTAAGCAGGTATCATGGAAAATGAACCCTTACACTATATGTTGTTCTCCACAATATTATCTTGCTGAATAATAGGATCATGTCACCAGACCCGGGTCTGTATATATAAAATGTCAACTGTTATTCAATATATCCTATATATCAATAACTACAAAAGTAATTTCTTCTAGTGAAAATTAACTCGGAAATTCATTTGAAGCATCCTAGAAGTTGATAATAAGTACTAGACAGTTAAGAAAAGTCATAGTAACTTTAAAATGTAAGGCTATGTTACGAATAATATAAAAACAGTGATACTATCATAACAACACATTTTTTTTCATTAATACATTTAAAACAAGTAGCAGTGAAACTTAAACACCTCGTGACGGAGTTTAATTTGCATGGAGTGATACGAGTATTTTCTCAATTAATATTAAAACCACTTCTAATTTTAATAGAGACATCAGAGTGAAGATGCAATGTATTCTTGGGGCGTTTAACCGATTGCAGAAAATCGTTTTAGGTGATCTATTACTATTTTTATTCTAAAACGATCAATGGCAAAACCGGAAGTGGTTGGTTTCTTCCACTTCCGGTTTGATTAGAGGATTAAGAGGGAAGATGGTGCCTATTCTTAATATGCTAGATCGATTCGAAAGAACCTTCCTATCTCTTATTATTTTTGCTTTATTGTAAATAAGTCAATATGTAAATTGTAAATTGTACTGTATATCTATCATTTTCAGTTTAATAGAGAATTAAGGGTGAAGATGAAATGTATTCTTACGACACTTAGTCCTCTACAGAAACCCGCTTCACGCTATCTATCGCAGTTTATATTCTATAGTGATCAACATGTAACACCTCCACCAGCGAACTCGATTCCTAACGTTGATACTTTATAATCTGGCCAAAATTGATGGTGATCCATCAAGATTTCCTGAGATTTTTGGTCTCCCAGTCTTACAGGTAGACAAAGTAACTACTGTATATAAAGAAGATTTATAACTGAAACTCTCTTAAAAATGAATGTTTATGTTATCAGCTAAGTCTATGCTTTAAGAAACCCAGAGATTCGGCTCCACAGAAGCAAAAGAACGCCATTATATTCTATCCTGTACACAATTCAGTCGGGATTGGTACACTGCTTCAGAAGGTCTTGTCTTGTAGTATTTTTCTATTTCCTTTGAGGCCCACTCAGAGGTCTCTTGCAAAAAGGCCCAAGTCAAACTTTACACATCCCGTACTAGTTTCCCATGCAAGTAACGTGTTTCCCTACTTAGACGCCTTGATCTTACATTCAATTATTCGTTTATATTGTGAAAATCAGTCTTATGTCTCTCAACTTGTCCCTATGGTCGATCCTTTCAGCTGCAAAAAATCTCTTCAAGACTTTATTCTCAAATACCCTTAGGTGGTGATCATGTTAATGACGAACTTTCTCATCCATAGAGTAATAGAGGCTAGAGGCTAATACTAATTATTTACTTACAGATTTTCAATTTTAAGTTTCACGATAATGTCTACGACGGTAAGAGGTTTTTTTTTTTTTTTTTTTTTAACCGAGTAGTAACAGTTTCCGTCATCAATCTAAATTTCATTTATTCTCAAACTTTACTCTTATTTGTCATAACTACACTAAATATTTAAATCTATTCTGTTCTTCTACTGTACTTCTTTTATTCTGCTACCTTTGAGTGCAATACTTTCGTCGTCTCGGTTAGCGTAATTTGTAGTTATTATTGTATACTTACCCCTTTCTATGTATACTATAGATATACCACATTGACTGGACACCTAGTCTTCCGTTCCAAGAGCTGTAGTTGGTTGAAGGAATTCCATTCCCTTTCGCTAAGGCTCTCCCTTTAGTTACAGTTCAACCTTTATTGGCTCAACGCCTTGTGTCGAGGGTGTGAGCTTTAGTTCGCATTCGCATTTTTGCCATGGATCAAGACATTTTAGCACGACTATAACAGATGAATTTCTTTAAATGTTTTGAGAGAATGTTCATACTTTCTGCCATTGATCTTATACCATTTCCTACCAAGTCTATAGTTCATTTCAAAACAAGTTCTAGGCACTGCACAGCACATACCTTCACCTCAAGGTAGCCATTATGCTTACATTGGTAAAATAATTGTACAATGTTGTCACATCCACAACTAAGAGTCGTACTTTTTTCCTACATAGATGAACTGTAAAAGAAATGTTACTGTATGACTTACGAATGTCTGCTACTACTAAGGATATTAAGATTTGAAATGGGCTATTTGTAGGTAGGAACTAATAAGAATACAAGGAACTGGTTAATATCATTGAACATTAATCCCCCTTTGATATCTCTGGTTTTCCTGATTGCGTACCCTAAAGTAAAGTTATACACATACAGTCCACGTATATTACGAATACTACAAAAACCACGACACTAATTACAAGAAATTATTGATTAATATATTTAAAATTAATGTTGATGGTATTAACTAAGGAAAAAGAGTAATGGTGATCACCATCACGCGTCTCCTTGCTTGAGGCCATTATTAATTCTGACAAGCTTCCTCCTATTTGTATATTACCATTTGCTTCACTGTAACAAGCATTCTCTCATAATCTTATATTCTTCTTTTTGAGTTACAAATTCCTCCTAGATGGTATGATACTGTAAAAAGCCTTTCTATTTTTAACTCAATCACACACTTTCCTTAAGTCTATCAATAATTAGTAGTACTGTTAATTTCATGTTTCTTTTCTAATATTTGACTGATATAGAATACTGACCTATTAACCCTGAAGTCATATATGTCATCTTCAATTACTTCTTCAACATAATTTAAGTTAATACAGAGAACAATAAATTTCCAATTATTATTATTATTATTATTATTATTATTATTATTATTATTATTATTATTATTATTATTATGATTATTATGATTATTATTATTATTATTATTATTATTATTATTATTATTATTATTATTATTATGAATTATATTAAAGCATGAATTTTAGAGCTTGACAAATATTATTTTTACTATTTATGACGACTATTTTGATACTAAAAAAAGGTATTAATTTGACAAGGAATTATTCATCCAATATTATTTTAATTTATTTTGTCATTATGTTTTATTGTTTTAGTATGTAGCTTACATTGTATGTAATATATGTTTAGCTTGCCTGATAAAGTGCTGTATTTTTGCCGTTAGGCTGTTCATGGCACAGAAATAAACATTATTATTATTATTATTATTATTATTATTATTATTATTATTATTATTATTATTATTGTTATTATTATTATTATTATTATTATTATTATTATTATTATTATTATTATTATGAATTATATTAAAGCATGAATTTTAGAGCTTGACAAATATTATTTTTACTATTTATGACGACTATTTTGATACTAAAAAAAAGGTATTAATTTGACAAGGAATTATTAATCCGATATTATTTTACTTTATTTTGTCATTATGTTTTATTGTTTTAGTATGTAGCTTACATTGTATGTAATATATGTTTAGCTTGCCTGATAAAGTGCTGTATTTTTGCCGTTAGGCTATTCATGGCACAGAAATAAACATTATTATTATTATTATTATTATTATTATTATTATTATTATTATTATTATTATTATTATTATTATTATTATTATTATTTTAGTGTAAATAGAGGCCGGATGTTTAACAACTAAAACATGGAAAACAGTAAGATGGAAAGGCACTTATAATTCAGAAATCATCACCATAGACATTCTGCCATCATTGGCAAGTCCCTTGTAACAACTGAGAAGTTTCCATGCTCTACGGTCTTCCGCTAACCTTTTCGTCTTCAAATAAATAAATAATAGTAAACTGGGCACTAAAGAGTAGCTCTAATTACTAAATCTACACTCAATGACACAAAAACTGAAATTATGTAATGCATATTGTTCAAAATACGTAGAGACGTATCTCATCGGTTTTTGTAGAGAGTATATTTTCTTGAAGAAAGAAAAATTAAATGCTGTATGTGTGTATATATAATAAAAAAGATATTTACAATTCCTCATAATTTATTATAGTAATGCAAAGTTTTCCAGCATTTTATTATTACTATAGAAGCGCAAATTTTTAAGCATAGCAGTCGGTAAAAAATTATTAGTAACTTTCGAATTTACTCATACATTACCAAATATGCTTTGATTGAATACATTTTGACGGATTGTCACAAGGAATCATTAATTAAACTGGTTGGTTGATTGACGTTCAGCGTCTCTTATAATATCAAGGGTTTGCGAAACCTGGATTTACAGCTCAACGTAGAGTCTGAACTACAGCAGCTCTTATCGGGAATCGAACCCAAATCTTTTCCAATGAGCTTCAATTATTCATTGGGATTCCACGTTATAGCAAGATATTCTTGCTTCAAGTTGTAGATTGATAAACTACTATATTCCAATAATGTAACTTATTTTTTAAAATCCAAAACGACTTTTTTTTGGACTTAATGTAAACTAGACGTATTTATGGCACAGAAAAACAAATGGATCAAATTCATTTGTTTCATTTTAACACTTCTACATTTGTTCAATTGTTTGTCAAGAATTTCTTCATGTTCTTATTAGCCACAATAACTCACTCACATTTCTCGTTGTGGCATTCATTCCATTGGAGCTTAATCTCGACATAAGCTACTTTCTGTAATTTTAAAATTTCTTGGAACGGACAATAATCTTAATTGACAGAAGATATCAATGAAGTCATAATTTTGAAGATGAAAAGAATAGGTAACATTTCGCATTTAAGCTATAATATATGTATGTAAAGGGAAACATTTAAAACAGGCCGAATAGTTTTTACTAAAATTAAAGAAAACATACTTCAAATGAACTTCAGCACTTTTATTTTTATCATATGCCTAACATTAAGAACTATACATTTTACCTAGTATTCAGCACTCTATAATAAAAAATTCGAAAAGACAACCAGCCTCGAAAAGGAGTTCAAGAATTAAACTTTGAAATTAATGGTGTACATAATAGAATAAAAATTCCTCACCTAGAAGAAAGAGATGGAACTGTGATCTATCGACGATCTAGCGACTAATAAATTTGCTTAGCCTAATTATTATCAAGCCAATGAAATCCTGAAGTGTATATGTGTTGTCTATGTTGAATCATTTCTGTTTTGTGAATTTATCTGCCAGCGAAAGTTGTAATTATTTGATAAAGCGAGTTTCGTTTACAAAAGTTCCCTATGCATATCTTTGGTATAAATAAAATATATAATAGAAATAAAGGAATTTTGTTTTATGTATGTCTATTTGACTAACTCTTATGAGTGACTGAGAATTAATTATCTTCCGTATATTTACTAAATATGAAAAGCAATATTTTAAAATTCCTATGTTAGGCGCACTATCTTCATCTGAATATAAAACAAACCAAATTCAGTCACAATAACTTAAACATTGATACAACAACAATATATTGATACATTTAGAAATATCTTTCTAAGTGATCACTTTAAATACAACCATAGCCAAACATATCAAGAAATTCTACATATTATTAGTGCTCATCGAAAAATATCCAAATATGAGTCATATATCAATCGATAGGTCTCATTAAGCTAAACAAAATAATGTGTGTGAATGTAAAGGCTTACGCTTAGTTTTTGAGATAATCGAGAAAAACATTTTTGTTTGTAATCCTAAAAGTTCATGCTACACGACCACACAACTTATTTAGGTAAAACTCATACTGAAGTATAATATTATCAAGCTTTTCAATGTGACACTAATAGAATGGTAATATACAACATGGTTAGTAGATATAGCACAAAATTACGATTAACGCTAAGTAACTATACGGCCTATGGCAGGGCCCAAAATTTACGGTCGCCACGTCGCCATTGGCGACTAGAAATTTAGAGCGGGCGAAATTTAGAAGTGTTAGTAGGAATGGTTTCTGCCTAAATTCACATGGTTGTGCAGTTTGTTCCGCACGAAAATAATTTTCACTCAGTGAGAAAAAACATGAAATGTGAAATCTTCACAACGTACATTCATGTCCAAAATGATTGTCACATATCCATAACTGTTTTCGTGTAAGAATATAACTTGATAATGATTTTGCAGGACACTATTAATAGTGATACTATGTATATAATCGGGAAATGAATATTTGTGGTAAATTTCATAGGAAAAGAATTATCAATACGAAAATTAGAATGAGTACAACAAAATGTTGCTAAATGGACAAGCAAGTTTTATTTTAGTTTTATTGTTCTTATTTACTGCTCTTTTGACATGAAATTTGCCACATACATCTCTTTGCCGATTATACACATACTAACATTATAAGAAATACCGGCCGAAATCGTTATCAAATTATATTCCTACAACAACATATTTATAGACATGCAACAATAATTTTAGACATGAGTGTACATGGTAAATGACGTCTTCACAACGTTATAATTCGCCCCTCCTTCCCTTAAGGACTTCGAGACTTTGATCCGAAAACTACGCTCGACAACTGGTATTTCAGTGGAGAGAGAGATTGTTACACAAACTTTAACATGTATATGAATTGTCCAATTCAAAATTATCCTGAGTGTAATTATATTGTTTTGAAATTTTATGCCCCGATGTAATCTCTCTCTTTGTCAAACCAAAGACTGGGGGGGGGGAGAGGAAACATCTCATAATTTGTACGTGAGAGATACTGGCGACCATCACTTTTAGACTGGCGAGTGAATCTGACTTTGAAATTTTGCGCCCTGGCCTATGGAACCCGAAGGTTCAATCTGCGTTCACAAAAGCTCTCCCATGATTTTTATCCTTACCCAACTGGATCCAGTTTCTACTTTGTATTCCTATTTCTGCGAGATACATCTTAATATTGTCTTTCCATCTTCGTAGGTCTACCTAATGGTTGTTTCCCAATTGGATTTCCAGTTAAAACTTTGAAAGCGTTCCTACTTTCTTCCATTCTGGCTATATGACTTGCTCACCCGAGCCTCCTAGACCTGATGACCCTAACAATGTTTGGTAAACAGTATAAATTATGCAGTTCCTCGTTCTTAAGTTTCCGTCATCTCCCGTTCCCGTTTCGGTTCCTTTTGGGTTCAAATATTCGCCTCAGGACCTTTTTCTCAAAACCTTTCAGTCACCATTCTTCCCTCAGAGTAAGTGACCATATTTCACAGCCATACAGGACAATAGGCATGGTTATCATTTTATATGTTTTAACTTCCAATTTCTCGACAGAATTCGCAACGACGAAATATATTCAATTGAGTAATAACAAGAATTCCTTACTTTTAGTCTATCATTTGATTTCTTTGTGAACATGGTTTTCGACTATTAATATTGAACCTAAAGATTTGAAAGTAACCTCTTTGTCGAAAATATTATTTGATATTTTAATGCATCCATAATTTGCAGTATTATGATTTACAATTTTTACAATTAACTCTAACAATTTAATTTCTGTTTAACTATAACATTGTCCAAAAATAGCACTATATCAGTCGATAGACTATTTATTATTGATTTATTAATAAACAGAGACTTTAGTTTGCTTATGAATCAATACCTGAAGATAAATTTTTACACAAGCTAAACAAAATGACATGCTTGAGGATAAATTCTTATGAATGATTTCAGTAAAACTAGGGAAAAAACGAATTTTTATGCTCCAAAATGTATGTCATTCATTGTTAATAATAATTGACAATTTTTATTCTCGTGAAGGATATTGTATTTATTGTTGTTTGTCTTCCATTGGTGTCACACGTGCTCCTGCCTGTTACCTACCACTACTTCTAACATCTTTCACTGAATATATATTCTGTTATTGGGCATGACATTCGCACTTAATACCAATGCACCAAATGATCAGCTAAGTCCAGTTGTTATGTATTGTATTGTCATTAAGTGTTTTATGTATGGCATTAAGTTTAATGATCTTCCTGACGATTGTCAGAATTAAATCTAATGAACAGTTAAGACATAATCCAGTCTAAAGCAGAATCCAGTCTAAAGCCTAACTTTTTAGACGTGATTAAGCTTCAAATAGACCATGTTGTTCATTTGTCCATGACCTTACACATTCAGCGAAGAGATACTCATTTTTTCTCCTACCTGAATGTAGCTTCCCACAATATTTTGTAAACGCCCTCACGCTATGAAGCGCACTGTTAATACCGAATACTTTCAATGTCTCATATATGGATCGAACTCTGGGCGTGGATAAGGAAACATAAGGAGTAGGGGGAGGAAATAACGTCTAAAGAACAGAAATATGCACGTGTTCATATACTCACTAAGCCAATTAATATGCACATAGCGTTGCTTCACTCTTGCAGTTAATAGTCATGAAAGGTTAGTGTTGTAGGCTGTTTATTTTACAATTGAAGTAATCTCTCTCGCTTGTTGCTGAGCGTGGGTTCTCTCTTTCAAAAGTTTTGCATTAGTGTAGTGTGTATACATTACAAGTTAAAGACCCTTCTTTCTGCATGCATGAGTTTTTTTCTCTACTCTTTAGCTTTGTAACTAATTCTCCTTGGAATCTTAAACAATGGTGAGTCCTCTTATAGCTGCAAGTATTGTTCGGCACGAAGTGCACGCATGCAGCTAGATCATGATTTACTTATATATATATATATATATATACAAAACGAAATATGACAGGTCAAATTGGAAGAATTATTGCGTCACTTACCACTAAATATATCTAGGAAGAAGCTTTAATCAAGTAATTTAAAGTTTGATTTTGACTAATATCAGTAAAAACTAATAAATAAATTTGTAATAAAATTTATTAAAATTAAAACAAGTCGTAACAGTTCCAATAACTTAACGTTATCTTCATCAGACGCTAATTGGCATATGTGTTCATAATATTAAATTATAATTGATATATAATTGTAATTTTTAAAATTTCTGACATTAATTATTAAACAAAACCGAAATGACATAATTACACTGAGTGCATTCATATAAATTACAATTTAAATATACAATTATAAGATCAAAGAAAAACTATTGTCCAGGGACTAATATATATAAAACTACTCTTATCAGAGTATAAACACCTCATCCAGTTCCTTTCCAGGAGGTAAAGTGCCAAGGACCGACGAGACGTTACCACGTTGGATAGAACCAGTTATGCGCTGTATTAGATAAGATATGGAGCGAACTTCGTCGGAAACACAAGAAATGCGTCTTCCAACCTCCCCAATGAATTCAAGACTTCTTGCACCCCAAGCAATAAATTTGTTATACATTGATTATTCATTTTATGTGTGGGGTAAGCTTGTTTAAAAAATGCTATACAAATGTTAACAAATTAGGTGTTAAAATCAATGAAATACAAGTACGTTTTTAGTATTAGTGTTTTTTTCTTTTCCTTCATTCACAATGTTCTATACATAGCCACATATTTTATACAGGAAACATTAACATGTTAGATAAAAACGAGTATTTGGGAAAAAATGAAATGAAAACTTTAAGGTTTACGTCCCACAGTTAAGCCGGCTGGGCTAAAGGTGACGGTGATGATGAGAAATGAATGAAATGATGGAATGAAGAAAGTGGGTGGAGACGAGAGAACTCCGAGAAATCCATGCGCACAGTGTTTGTCTACCACAAAGCTCTACAACAAAGTCCTCCGTGTAAGCTTCAGCAAACATATCGGTCAAAAATTCAGCAATTACAGTGACATACATGTTTTCATCTCTTACGGAGAAAACTCATTGAAGAAAGCGATGTGAGAGATTAGACCAAAAACACAGATCCAATGCAATAAAGAAATGGACTAGGAACGAAAATCGCTAATATACTAATGAATAAAAACATTGGCTCACGATAAAACGAAGGATGAACTTGTAGTATTCCTTTCCGATTAGGTTTTCTTATTTGGCATGACCAATAATAAAAGGTTCGTAGTCAGTTGCAGGGACAAAGCAACTTCGATAACGGATCCAGTCTTTCAAGTACACAGGAGGAGGCAGACACATGTTGATCATATTACATGCTGTACATTTAAACTACTCATGTGCAAGGTTAACACAGAGGTGATATCTGCCACTCCTTGGCAATGGAATGAAAAGATTTGTTCAGCTAAGTTCAATTTACAGAGCATTTGGACATCTGAAAGCCTGTGCACTTTCTGGATTGCACGCACTTTCAGGAGCCGATGTAACGGAATCATTTGCTAGCAAAGGTAAACTAAAGTGGTGGAAAACTTTTAATTGTCAAGTGATAATCTGTTAGATGCACAGATAAATTGGGGACTACACTGTATCTGACTGAAGATGCCACTGCTAACTTGGAAACGTTCTTTTATCAACTTTATGTCCCCAAAACAACACTGACTGATATAGGAGCTATGTGAGATGGTTTTGTTCACTCAGAAACAATGTCAAGATGAGAACCTTCTTCCAACAAAATCTGCATTGAATCTGACTTTACTAAAGGCCCATCTGCAATGTTTTGAGTGGAATCAGGACCTTATCCAGTATCCCAATAACCCACCATCCTCAGATGTTGAGTGGAAAGAAGTAGGGAGCATATACGAATCATTAACTTGTAACGAACCTTGTGCTCCAGAGTTAATGTTGGAGCTTGGTCGTTGCTCATAGTATATTCCCAAAGTCTGCCTCCATGTAAGTGTCAGTCGATTGGACTTAGGTGTATCGAAATGTGTAAGTGCTCAGGTATTTCGACCAATGTGAGAATACGGGAGAGTGCAAGCAAGGCGATGATGACATTTTAGGACTGAGATTGCACATTGAAAGTGAGGATGATTCGAATTAGCAATGTCATTGTAGAAGAAAAAAGTATTGTTTGTCTCTACTCTGTCAACTCAAATCTGTAAACACTGTATTTCTTGAAAAGTTAATTCATTAAACGTTAAAAGCATAGACGTACTTGTTATCTTTCCTATGCATACTTACGCTGATTCCTTCAAACTCCATATCAAATTTGGCCCTAATCAATACCGATTCGGGCCAATTATCGTGCCCACAAAAAGTGATATATCCTAATAACGTAAAGGAAAATTGTAGCTTAGAATTGTCGATTTCGTTCATTTATAAACTCAACCATTATGAATTTGAATGTTACCCATTTGATGCAGGTCACTTGACATTTCAAAAGAACGTGGTTGCCGAACGAAATTATATCAAAAATAACAATCTTTTGGACGATTTTCTTGACCATAGTTTGGCCACCTCTGGGCCGATTTTGGTCACCATCAAACTCAGAGTTTAATTTGGTTCTCCAAACCCATATACCAAGTTTGACTCGATTGGTCTTAATATAAGCCAGTTGTAATCACAACAAAAAGAGTAATATATATATAATAAATTATATATATATAAACATGTATATTTACACTCTTGAGTTAAGGGTGGTTTTGGAGTCTGCGTGATGCGATCGGCGAAAGTATGTCGAAATTTTTCGGAACTTGCACTACTGATCCCTCTGCAATAGTTCGGCTTCGACAAAATCTGCATCAAAGTGTTTGTGATATTATACATTTTGCATTTCACGCGCAGCACTCAAATGCATCATTTTCGAGAGTGCCAACGTAAACACTATGTTTCTTCAAGGCCAAACAAAGAGAATGAGACTACTTTCATACTTCCGTTATTAAAGAGCCCACAGATATATATTTGATAAAGGGCTAATAATCTAAACATCCATCATCCAATAGTGTGAAATCGTTTAGAGAAAACAGGCTAGAAAGAAGTTCTTAACCCCCTTTCTATATGCAATCTACATTACTTTACTGATTATCGGTTGCCACATATTTACGATAGTTTTTTTTTTTTCATCAGACATTGCAGGAATTATTTGAATGTATTTGAATAACTAAGCAATTATTAAAACCATTCAAATATTTATATGTAATAATCTTCCTTGGAAATAATTTATTCCATCAGTGAAAACTGCTTCAAAATATTTCCAACGGTTCTCGACGTAATCTTGAACATACATCACCTCAAGTTGAGAATCTCCAATTATTTAAAATCTTTTTTTTTTAATTACTTATTTTCAGCTTTTAAAAGCTTATAACTTTTGTTAAAATAGAACGAAAATTCTAATGGATAAGATACTTTATTTAATTGAGACTTTCCTGCACATACCACATATGTCACCAGTAGATGGGTCTGGGAAGATCACTATGCAACTGGTCGATATCTTGGCATGTTTGGCGGGAGGTTTTAAGCTGAGTGTGTAAAAATAGATACAGCTTTATGTATAGGTCTAAAGAACCCAATAATCGGAAATCAAGTTTCTGCCATTACATGAAAACTACATATCATATTCATTTATTTAATATTAAGTTACTTTGATATGCTCTAAATTAATATACATATTTATATATTAATATATTTATATAATTACTCGTAATATATATTTAGTATTGAAGAAATATTATTTTGAATGATATCGAATATTATTTGCCAATTCGATTTACTACTATGCATTAAAAAAAAAGAGTTCCTTAAATTACGAAAAAAAAAATTACAATGATATGACAAAAATAGTCCTTTAAAAGTAACGTAAGGATTTTTTTAATGGAGAAGGTTACACTTAAAGCACGCATCTGTATGTATACACTTGAAAGAAGATAAATCACCACACGGCATGCCTTAGGGCGGGGTCGATTCTCGGTTGAAACTCAGGACTACGTCAGGTAGGAATATAGGTGGGAAAAAGAACCATCGAATACAGCGGTGCATTGCGGACCTCTTCTTGCGTCTCCTCCCAGCCTGCTTGTGCTATGGGATCCGGACACCATTTGATATCGTGTCAAAGGTTACAGCGGCAAAGCATTAGTTACACCAGAGTTGGAAAGAGGAAAAGAGAAAAAGGAATCCTGCTGTAACAATCATGGTTTAGAAGAAGTTCGATACAGAAAATGTTGAAGTCAAGCAAGAACAGGGGGGAAGAGACAGGCATCTTGAAAGGATGGGAAGAAAAGGATGGAATAATACGTGAATAAGAAGAAGTAACCTCATGCGAGGGGAGGTGATATAGAGTGTATACATGTATAGCTGCACAAAGCAAGCCTATTTTTCAATACCCACCCATTCACCTCTGATACGTACCTGCCTCTTATAATCAACACCATGATTACAAAACAACGGAAAGTTATAAACTAGTTAATACATGGTCAACTACTTAACAGCTTCAAAAAATATTTTTAAAGTACAAGTAGGCAAGAATTCTTCACAGGCAAATATCGCATATTGCAGACTAAGCATTTTCCAGTTGTAATTTACTGTGTGACACTCCAAGAGAAGAGAATGTGAAGTAAATGAAATAATTTTAGAGGTCGTGTAATTAAAATAACAATATTAATAATAAATCTATTGGCATCAGTCAAGAAAGTCAGTGATTCTTTATTCCAAAATATAATCAAACGTAGATCCTCTCTGCGTTATCAAGATGCTCCATACAGTACTGTGCACTCATAAGCTATGTACAGTGCACTATATACTGTGGGTATACAAAATAAACACTGTGTACTAGTAAACTATGTTATTATTATTTTTTCTTTCTGTTTCATTTGTAAGATATCGTTACATATAGATATGAACTGGTATTATGTTGCAGTTATTCATGTATTAGGTTCTACACAGAATCGCAATTCAGTTTGAGAAATCACGAAAAAAAAAGTTCTAATGAATAATTTCCACATAAGATTACTGCATGAGTATTGAACTTTTTTTCTCTGTTTCTCTTACTCTGTATATACACATTTGCATTGTAGTTTCTAGCTTTTGTACATCATTTTCTTCAGCAAGGGAAATAATATGATCTAATGGACATGAATTAATAAAATTAAGCGCTTTTTGTACACAATAAACATGTATTATGAAAAGCAAAATAGAGAAACAATAATGACATTCATATTTAAAAATAATTGTCTTAGGCATTCAACTGGTTTCCTAAGATGGTAGATGGCTTTCACTGTGTCCATGTGGTTTTGAATGTAGAGCATTTCATTAAGTATTAAATTCATAATATCGTAAAAGAAATAATGAAAAGGAGAATTGGCATTTCCACATAGTGCACTTCATTTTTATGACAAAAATACAATAATCTAATTTAATACAAAGTTAATTTCCTAACACATATTGTAGCCAAATATGAGATTTACCCAGTTACATGCAGAATTTCACGTTCGCTTGTTTTTCTAACTTGCTGTCCATGATGAAATCGCGGACGTGGTCACGCACGTGGTCAGAGTAGCACCAGTTACACAGCTACCGATGTACACAGGACGATGGTATCTCTTGACATACTGGCTTATGAAGGTCGTTGCTCTTTGTGTCTGTACGTTCAGCCTTTTGGTGCCATCTGTTAGCATGTTACAGAACTAGTCTCGAAGCTTTTTGGTACCACCTTGTATATATATATATACCAGGCCCAAATCTAAAATTGAAAAAATCCGCATTAGTCTCAGGACCTGCCGAAAGGCAGAATACTTACCGTAATTTTATATATATATATATATATATATATATATATATATATATATATATATATATGTGTGTGTGTGTGTGTGTGTGTGTGAATGTGAGTGTATGCATGTAAGAGAGCATATGAGAAGGAAGACATGTTTTGGTAGTTAAAATTTTAGTTTATTGAACAGCTATTTATTTATCTCTTCATATATTAAATTTTCTTTACATATGAAGATGACTACATCACATGTGTCACATCGCAAATGTGTGGGTGAGAAATGTATGGAAATGCAAAATAAAAAGAACCAAGTGATTCTTTCTCTTTTCTCTTGAGCTATTAAGATCATGAGGGGTGTGGTGACGTTTTGTGTATAGTTGTGGACACGAATATGAATGAAGGATATATGATGAAAGGTTCGGCATATCCATATATCATCGGATAATAAAGATATTCATAAATCATCACTTAGAACAAAGAACAAAAGTAAAAAATAAAAAATTAAGGAATTACTTTCTCGTATTTAAGTTTCAAGTCTCACAATTAAGCAACTAATGAGATTATCATGAAAAATGTATCAAAATTGTTAACAGATAATAGTACGCTGAAATTTTTGTCGTGTACTTCCTTGGAAGGTATATTAATTAATCTTTCATACCAAGTAGTATGTAAGCTTATTCATTCAAATAATCTGTGTTCAACATTTAAATTTCTGCAGCGAAAGATGCTACTGTCTGCTTTATAAGTGAACTAGTAGAAGTGACCTTTCTCACACGAGAAAAATAAGATATAAAGCCGGAAATTGTAATATTGTAGAAATTGGGCCCTTTTCTCTTTTAGAAGAAAATTTTTGGAAGTGCTATTATATGTTTTCTCATTTCTAACCATGATTATATAAACTGAATTTCTTACATCAAACTTCACTGAATTTAATTCGATATTTTATGAATATAAAATCGGAAATTAATTAGAATATTGTATAAATTACTACCTTGCTCTTTAAGAGTGGTATTTTCAAAAACACTGAACTAAATATTATTTCTTTTCAATAATAAGTTTTATACCGATTCAATTTCCCTAACTTCAAGAGTTCCAAGTTGTTATTGGCAAAATAATAATAATAATAATAATAATAATAATAATAATAATAATAATAATAATAATAATAATAATAATAATAATAATAATCTTTATCCTTTAAAAAATCCCTTCTTTTATCTTGATTTTGTGTTAAAAGAAGTTTTCTATCCAAATTTCAACTTTTTAGCTACAACAATATGGCATGGACGATGACGAATGAGCCATTTATACTAAAAGTTTTCTGAAATTTCAAGAGTAACTGGAAAATAAAAGTACACGGCCGATAGGGAATAAGTATTTAGTTGACGACGTTGGATTTACACTTGATCGCCTCACTTTCGTGCAGCACAGCAAAAGAATATGTTGCTCTAAAGTCAATAATAAGAAACATTTAGAATGATAGAGTCGATTCAAATTTTATTGAATATAAGTTCCCTAAGTATATACTAAGTTCCCTTAATTCTACAATACCACAACTTTACAATTGTATTAGCGTATAGCGAGCAGAATCGTTGACCTCATCAGGCTGAATAAACTGATGTAGATTAGTGTAAATTCTCATGCCTAGTTCTCGTGAAAATTGAGAAAGAAGTTTTTGTAAACCTAAAAATTAATGTTGTATGTTAACCACTGATATTAAGATGAAATTTATATTGAAGTACACCCTGATCAACCTTTTCGTTATGACACTAGTAGAGGTCTGCATGGGCCTTAATTTTTAGCCCGGGCTCGGTCCGGCCCGTGAATTTGTAGTGTGAGGCCCGACCCGAGTCCGAAATATGTTTTAGCATTTAGGGCCGAGCCCAGTCCGACCTCATGACATAATCAAATAAGCCTGAAATAAGCCCGAATTACAGAAACTTAATAATTACTGCAAAATTGTATTTAATTTACAGCAATTAGAGGTTTAGTTTTGCATTGTGCTTTGAAAGTTAATCAGAAAGAACGGTCTAATAAACATCGTTGTACAGTATATTTACAAAGTTAGGCCCGAAAAGGACCGAGAAATATGGTTGTCTATTTAAAAATTTACGACCCTATCCCAGCCCAGGCCCGAAGTAATATATGCTTTGTAGGCCCGAGTCCGGCCCGCGGGCTCGGCCCGAGCCCGTGCAGACCTCTAGATACTAGCAAGATGACAATACATGTTGTGATTGAGGTATGATCCAAAACTGAAGACCTGAATTGCAGAACTCCAAGTCGACCGGAGTACTTTTGTGATTTTAGAAGAAAGACAAGAAGATTATGCTTGGCATGCTATTCTGTTTAGCTGAAATTATTTTGTGTTTTTTTTTAAAAAAAAGGTTTTGATTTGGACTCACGTATTATGCAACTAAATAGGCCTTCTTAAAACATAGATGCTAACATGAAAAACAAAAACCGCAAAATACGAAGAAAAGGAGTGGACTTGGGATTTTAGGCAATTCAGGTCTTCAATTATGATCAACTGTAATACTTTGATTTTCATTTAACTTTAATATTAGACAATGAAGAGACATTCAGTTTGGCTAGCTGGGGCCTTTGCCCCAGACCAACGCTTTTCCTCAGCCTACGGCTTCACATCTCTTACACCTACAATTTTACCGAATTTCGAGTTTCTTTTCCTATTTCAACTACCTAAAAGATAAGATTTTGTATCCCAAGAAAATCCCCATTTAAATAACATCATAGGAATTTCTTCATACCCCTTTAGACCCCCTAAAAATTAAAAATATTCAGTTTTGGCAATTTTCCTGTGGGTTAGTCCTGAAAAGATACAATCATGACAAATTTTATCATTGTAGACCTACAAGAAGTGCTCAATAATTTTGAAGTGTAGATGTCCCATATAAATAACATGGAAAAGATTTTTCAGTTCCCCATAAACCCACTCTATGGTTGGAAATTTTTAATTTTAGTGATTTTGTTAAATAATTTTATAGAACACTACAAGAATACCGAATTACAAGTTTTTATTCCAATTCCAGATACCTAAAACATTAGATTTACACTGCATCATTTTGTCCAAGGAAAGGACCATTAAAATAACAGGAAAATTTCTTCATCCCCCATTTAGGCCACCTAAAATTAAAAATATTCACTTTTGACAATTATCCTGTGGCTTACTCCCCAAAAGCTCCAATCATGATACATTTCAACTTAGCATATCAACCGGAAATATCCGTTATTTTATGTCAGTGAGTGAGTTCATGTAGTATATATATACAGGGTAGTCCGGAAATGGGCGTACCTGTTGTTTGTATTTCTGTAACATAACATACGTACTTCTAATAGTGACACATACATCTTATAACAATACACATATTTCTGACAGTGATGCAAATACTATTTGTAACAAGAATTTTAGGAATGATAAAAAATGCATCAAAAGATTGCGAACTTGGCCAATAATTAGTTTTCGGATCAGGATCCACAAAATTTTTGAACGGCCCCTAAATTGAATTTTCATATTTTTTATGGAATAAGCACATCATACTGAGTTAAGTGATAGCTTGGGTTTGGATACATTATATGTAGCTCTCCAGATATAAGGCGTACAAAAATTTTTGATTGGAATATATTGGATCTTTTGATCCAAAAATAATCTTATATTTTTTTAGATTGTCTTTGACACTAGATCAAATTACAATTTTAGATTATACATTTGGCCTCATAAATAGTTTATAGATACTAACGTGTCTAATTTTCTAACTCAGCATATTCTTCATAATCACTACTATTTGTTTAATTGTACATCTAGAAATCTGATGTTACTCCGTGTAGCGGAACAAATTGCTCTTTTCAAAACGTGAACACGAATTGGTTCTTCCCGGAGATGAACTTGGGTATAAATTGTTTATTCCGTCCGAGAACGGTAAATGGATCGTTTTATTAAACCATTACATTCTAAACGATATCTCTCAAAGTCATCTCTAACTAGGCCTGCCCAAAGTCCATACCTAGATAAATTGCTTTGCCCTGTTCAAAATCGATAGGTAAACTACATATGAGAATCATCAAGAATTATTTGCTCTATAGTGTAAGAGTTAGCATACGATATAAATAATCTAAACCTAATTTTAAACGAAAAATAACATGAAGGTCACGTAAATTGTTAATTTTATTTGTTGTTCTTTTTCCTATGCTCGAATCAATCACTGAATACTGTATGAGGATCTTCATGGTTTAATGGTTAATGTAAATCAATTACTGAATACTGAAAACCTCCAAATCCCGATAGATTCATTCAAGTTCATAAGCTGTTTGGAAAAATCGTAGTGTTCCGCAACGAAATGCATTTTACCTCCCACAGTCGCCTCTAAAATGTAAAGACTAGGGATGGCCAGAACCGGTTCCTGGTGGAACCGGTTTTCGGATCTGAACGGATCCGGTTCTAGAAGATCCGGTTCCGGAACCGGTTTTTCGGATCCAGGTCTAGAACCGGTTCTTCGGATCCAGGTCTAGAACCGGTTTTTCGGATCCAGGTCTGGAACCGGTTCTTCGGATCCAGGTCTGGAACCGGTTCTGAAAACAGAACCGGTTCCTCGCGGAACCGGTTCCGCTGGAACCGAAACTTTGTGACCATCCCTACGCTAAACCCGAGCTGCTGGCAAGCTGTGAACAGTATGCTAGATGAAATGGTGGAAGCGACAGGCAGGTGCCCAGGCGGCGGCAGCTTGTCTCATTTGGCTAAATAAACTGGGTAACTGGCAAACTCATTGGTTAAACAGGCAAACTGGCCAACTCATTTGTCTAAACACCCACTGGTGGACCAAAATTGTTTTTCTGGGGGCACAAACGGGTCTGGGCGGGGAAGGCACAAGTGCATGGTCCTCTTTTCATTATTTTTGAAGGTGAACTTTATGCCTCCTTTACGGGTCTTTGGGGGCTTTCGGATCCAGGTCTGGAACCGGTTCCTAAGATCCGGTTCTGGAACCGGGTTTTCAGAACCAGATGTGGAACCGGTTCCTAAGATCCGGTTCTGGAACCGGGTTTTCAGATCCAGATCTGGAACCGGTCCTTAAGATCCGGTTCTGGAACCGGTTCTGTAAACCGGATCTCCGAGAACCGGTTCCTCGCGGAACCGGTTCCGCCGGAACCGGAACTTTGTGGCCATCCCTAGTAAAGACCTAGCCGAATCTCTCTCACACATTAAAATTTATGATCTCAGCCCATTTGATGGGTATTCACATTTTCGTCCACAATAAGATATCCAAAATCATTTCTGACAGACTTGTTTCAAAATAGAGATTTAGTTAAACCGCATTTTAGCATTTGAACTATATTTTATATTATGCTATGGAAATCAATTGCGTAACCAGAGAATTAAATGATTAAACGTTTTAACATATGTTGATAAAACTATAACCATTAATGTCATTCGATTGGTTAGCACCGAACTTGTTATCAATACAAAATATATCAAATAGAGATTCAGTATGATTTAATCCTAGTCACTGTTACTAGTATCATTGAAATAAATAATAATAATAATGTAATCACAATAATAATATTAATGTTAAATCAACTTACTAAACTGACAGTATAACCGATTGATAAATGATTTGAATTACACCACTGTCTATAACCATTCTGAGATTCCATTGAAGATTATGGAGATGGTTTTATTCAATCTAGTAATTTTTTAATTAAATTAAAATTTATTCTCCTACAATACCGGCTAAAAATATATTATCTTTGTGTTTTTGTGTTTTTGTGTAATGGTCTTCGTGTGAAATTTCATGTAAATAAAGCGAATGCATTCAAAGTGGTTATGAAGCGTTACTGAAATTTCGTTTGACATTCTGCGTGATACTTAATGTACTCTAACAATAAAGAGAACATATTCTGGGGGTCTTTGATGTATGATATTACATTGCTTAAATTACTTCTTATGTTAGTAAAGTTATCTATACTAATCCATATTTTATATCTTCGTGTTCCAGGAATGAGCAAGTGAATGTTTGTTGTTAATTTACAATATGGCAAAGACACATGGTGCTTGAAATTTGGATGCATGACAACAAGAAGCCATTATGCTGTAGATGATCGCAGAAAAGACAAACCCATAAAGAATTAGCACAACCATGGGCGGCGATTAGGGGGGGGCAAAGGGGGGCAGTTGCCCCCCCACTTTTTTGAAGTGACCCATTAATGTATATATCTAGTTTCATTTGGAAATGTAAAGTTATTGTATGTATTACTGGTTCATAGGAAAAAATGATGCCATATAATATCTGCTGTTGTGTGAGTACGTATTGATTGTCTCCCCGTGGAATTAAGGAAGCTACAAGAACTGCATTGTGATTGCCACGGATAATGGCACAAAAATTAATGTATTGGAGCGCAATTCCAGTGTACTTTAGTTTCTTCTTACAAGGGCTCGATATGTTAGTCAGCCGCTTTGAAACTAATTGAGATAACATTTCACACACACACGCGCACACACAGAAAAACATCTCTTATAAATTCATTCTTTAAATGAACAAAAATTGACAATACCTAAAATGTCTTTTCTTCTTTCTAATACTAAGGATTAAAAACAGAGTCATAAGAAGCAACTTCTACCTTTTCCATTGTTTTGCAGTGTAAATACGAGTGAAGTGGTGTGTTTAGGGGTGTACGAGTGCATATACAATTAAATTCAGTGAATTTAACATAATTCTAGGTTTTAGGATTATTTTGTATAACTGCAGTATGGAGTGATTTTAAGTATTGTTGAGTTTTGATGTATCCCAAGAAAGTGAAAACTGCACCTAATAGCAACGAATATGTTTCGGAAGGGCCGCGGTGGCTCAGTAGTAGAGCGTTCATCTTCGGTGTGTGGGATCCTTATTTCGATCTCCGTTCAAGCCAAGTGAACTTTGTGATGGACAAACACCGCCTGCGTGAGTTTTCTCTTCCGTTTCCTCCCACTTTCTTCAATCGACCATTTCATTCATTTCTTTTCATCACCGTCTCCTTTAGCCTGGCCGGTATAACTGTGGGACGTAAAACTGAAAGATTTCATTTTCATTTTAACATGTTTCGGGAAGCTGCAAAAGTACTTCTTTAAATGTCGTGTCATATGCTTGTAATATTTACTGTCTTTCAAAGAGTAATAACATACATTTAATAGCATGTGTTTAATTAAAATTATAAACTGTTCATTAATCCCAAGTTCAATATAACTTTTGCAAAACAAACCTCGTTATTCATTACTATGATTAATATTATCCTTTCTATTTATTTGTTTTGCAAATTTGTTACTAAATAATCCGATCACACAATTTTCCAGACAGAATTTTAAGGTGTTCATAAGCAACAAATCAAATCTCTTCTTACACCTTCGTTGTTTAAGAGTACACACGGAAAAGAAAATATTTGACAGTTAACAAATTTTCTTTTGCCAATAACTCGGGAACAAATGAATTAATTTGGATCTTTTTGTTGTTATCCTTAGAATAGTTATAACTTGACAGCTTGCCAAAGTCAGTACTCTAATAGGTTAATTTATTGTGAGTTATTAGGAAAAGAAATTTAGTCACCTGAAGAATACTGTCTTTCGTGACTGTACAAAGACTAGTATCTACTTGCGTTGCTTTTGTCAATTTCCTTAATAAAATGTGAAGTACGATATACGGTATTTTAACTGAAAAAGATAGTATCCTATTAGTTATGCAACCTTTCGTCAAAAAAGGTTAGCATCAACCAGGGAAACTAATATTGATATATAAATATTCAGATCATGTCTTGCCCCCCCACTTTTGACATCCAATCGCCGCCACTGAGCACAACAGTTCAACAATTCCAAGTCAGCAGTGACTAAATTTCTAAACCGTTGGAGTCTTCCTAGAAGCTATGCACGGAAGAGGACAAGCAAGGGACCGAATTGTACTATTGTCGACGATCGCAACATTCTTCGCATATTTATAGTAATCCATGTCTCACGGCGCCAGACATTGTGAAGGTAATGTCTAGTCCTATCCAATTTACTCCATCCGTAAGAACAATTCGCCGTTGTCTGCAAACCATGGATTACATGGCCGGTTCCCTCTCAGAAGCCCTCCATTTCTACGAAGAATTGAAAAGTGCGAATAACATGGCACACACTCACTGGATTCCAAAGCAATGGTCTAATGTCATCTAGAGAAATAAATGTAAGTACATGGTGTTTAGTAGTGATGACACTAAGTGGATTGTCTTCCTAAAGAAAAAGGTTTCGACACTAAACACTAAATGCCAACTATTAAGCATAGTGGCAGTTCGGTTAGGATATGGTGTCTTTCTTCACAATTGGAATCGGTCTTCCTTATATATATATATATATATATATATCCAAGGATATCCTCTAAATTGTCGTGCTTCTCTCAGCAAAATGTGTTCACGTTCGCAGCTTCATTTATCAGCAAGACAATGATTCAAAGCATGGCGTGCATGAAATACTCGAATGGTTCCAACAGCATCGTGTCATTCTAATGAACTGGCAAAGTCTATCTCCGGACTTGAACGTTATTGAACCTTTGTGAGATGAGTGAGACAGAATTGGTAAACGAGGGACAAATGGAACAGACAAGTTCGTTCAACTGATGAAGTCGGGGTAAACAATTCCTCAGCCGACAACCGGTAACATTATTGAGTCTGCGCCTAAATGTATCTAAGCAGTACTCGATGCAAAATGATTTGCATCAAAATATTACATGTATTTTGTTTGATTTTTTTAGTTTATAGATTCTATTGATGTCATTGGGGCTCTTTATTCTCTGTTCATGTTCAGTACTAAATATTGTTTCTTTGCCTAATTGTGAATAAAATTATTTTTCCCGAAGTTGTTCTCATTCTTTCATGACGACACATTTCTTGTTCAGCAATTTACACATTCTTTAGCATACTGCTATCTGATTGTAATTCTACATATATGGGCCAAGATATCTTGTAAAAATAATGATATTTTAAAGAATTATCATCGGCTTAATTTATAACCTTGATACCTGACATCGGTAATAACCATAATACTGACATGGTTTTCAAATGGCTATTTGATGTCGAAAATTACCCCTAAATCTTTCGCTATTCCTTTACAATAGGAAGTCAATAATATTCATAAATAATAGTTTACTTGATGTGCTGGGAGCAGCATTGTGTGAAATTGAACATCATTTATATATAGACACGAGAGCATTCAAAATAGTAGATTTTAAACTGTTGCTCCTTTTTTCTCGGATCAGTTGGACATACAGAACAAACATAAATACATGCACGCTCTACGCACGCTTAGAATAACATTTAATAAATATAACGCAGGAAATTTGAATATTACAGAAATTGTCCCCCTCTCCCTCTCTAAATGAGGATTTTTGAAAATGCTGCAACACGTATTCGTTCATTGTTGCATTCGACTCGATCGGCATTTGTGTGTCCGTCCGTCTGTATCATGATAATTCTTGTAAAACTTCTTTGATTTTAATGAAACTTGGCATGTGCCTTCCTTCAACATACATATATAATATTGCTTGAGATTGCAATCCATCAAGAATAATGCAGTATAATAGGGTAAAGTATACCTCATGTTGTTAAAACACATGCAGAGTGGCCACGAAGTCCCTTTACCCCAGAAAATGAAGTAACATAAACAAGTAAACGTACGTAAATGACTACATTGGAAAAAACTGAATGACATGGACAGCAATGCCTTCGAGAAGTTTTATTGAGATAGTAAACATTAAGTGTTCAAACGATCAGTCTCTCTACTGTCATTCTTATAACAAAGGATAATACGTTGCCAGGTTCTGTACGACATTTTGCGGAGTATTGCTGGTGTAACTTGAGTGAAAGCTTGTTCCACAACTTCTGTCAGTTCGGTAGTGGTATCGTAACGGTTTTGTGCAACGATGCCCTTTATGAACCCCATAGCGCATTATTACAAGTGGTTAAGTCTGGGCTTCGTGGTGGCCAGGCAAGTGGTGCGAGCAGACAAGCGCGCGGACTACCACGACCAATCCAACGTACAAGAAATACTTTTATAAGATATTCGCGTACGGCGAGGGCATAATGGGAATGTGCCCCATCATGCTGAAACCAACATGTCTCTTTGATTCCGTGCTCCTTCAAGGGAAGAACAAACCAGTTCTGCAACAAGTCCAGGTATCGCTGGTGATTCACAACACTGTCGAAAAAGAACGGCCCAAACACGTGTCTGCTGTCCACGCCTGTCCATATCATCACATGCAAGGGATATTCCAACTCTTCATATAAGTGTAAATTATTCTTGGACCAAAAGACCATATTATCAAAGGGTAACGGGAAATCATACATTAGCATTTATCAAGGGATAACGGGACTTTGTGGACACCCTGTACATACAAGACACTTTTCCAATATAATCTACATAAAATTATTTGATTATGGCAAAACATACTACACAGTGTGTTTAGGGCATGGTGGTCATCCTGCAGCTTGGGGTTAAAATCTGCAAAGAGTGAAAATATGAATTTACTCTTCCTC
The DNA here is from genome assembly GCF_964235325.1 of Thermobia domestica. Lineage (NCBI taxonomy): Eukaryota > Metazoa > Arthropoda > Insecta > Zygentoma > Lepismatidae > Thermobia > Thermobia domestica. The sequence continues at coordinate 98,255,765 of NC_137471.1, forward strand.
AGTTTAAAATAATTTTCTGAAAAAAAAATCAATTTTCCTTTAAGCTCTCTAATCATCCCCACTACTTAGAGTGAAAATCAATAGAGAATAAAGTATTGGATTCAACCCTTTCTTCATTTTTTAGAGTTCTACGATAACTTTCATAGAAGTCAGTCGACTTTGATACAATTCTATGTATATTTCCTTTGAGTTTTTTCAGTAATCCTCAATTTTGAGAATTTAAAATCAACCAAGAATTAGCGGTGACTTTAACCAACTAATGTTCGATGGTTACTCCCTTCTCTGATTAAAAAAGTATTATCTTTTGTAAAAAAAAAAATATTAGATTTCCATGATATATATGGCTCATTTTTCTTGAGGTTTTACAATCACTACCTCCTCCTCTCCCTTCAAGTACAAACAATTGTATTCTTTGAAAGTTGCGTAAATTTTATTCGATTTTGGCATAATATGGTGTATGTGTTTATTAAGGTTTCTCATAATCCCTACTGCTTGGAATTGAAGTCATTACCAATAATTTTTTAATGTTCTATGAGAACTTTCATAAATAAAATCGATTTTGGACGAATATGGCGTAATTTTTTCTAAGAATTTCAATTATCTCAATTGCTTGAAGTAAAAACTTGTCAATAATTAAGAAATTCAATCTCCTCGATTTTATATGTGAGACTTTCAGTGAAAATTTATTAAGAACATAGTATGTATTTTGTTGGAGATGCAGGATCGATCGCTTGAATAATGCATAGCACTACTGTAGTATACTGTATCAGGGCCGGATTAAGTGAGGGGCTTAGAGGGGCTATAATTCTTGGCCTCTAGATGGACAGGGGCCTCCATTCTTATCAAAATCTCAACTCGCTATCAAAAAAGAATCATGAAGGTACAATCATCATCATAACATAAAATATGACCAAAAATATGAACCATATTCCCTTAATTTTTTCTATTGTACTTCACAGAAATGTATTAAGTGAATTCAGCAGGGGCCACATATTTTTTTTCTAGCCCCGGGCCTTTAGATGGGTTAATCCAGCCCTGTACTGTAACAAACACCAGATTTGAGGTTTGCTGCAATAATATTTCAACTCTATATTCTTAAAGTATTTGCAGATACAATTAAAGTAACTGTATGTAGTCATATATTTTCTTGTCCACAGTTTCTCAACATTCCACCTCAAATAAGCCTATTATAATAAAATTGTAAACAGCTTTCTTTTTTCTTTTCTTTCTTTCTTTCTTTCTTTTTCTTTTTTTTTTTTTTTTTGTGTGTAAAAGTGAAACCGTTTAGTTAATAATTGGAAATAGATACGCATATTGGACAGTTTGGTGATTTCAAAGTTTCTTTTACTAGAGATTGGTGCTTCAACAATGGTATATTTTTTAATATCAATATTTAAAATTATTGTCTACTTTCCAAAAGTAAAAGCTCTAAAATCCTATCCATTTTTAAAACATATTTAATGAGTGACTTTTATATCAGCTTTCTCTTTCGAGACTCTGTAATAATAATAATAATAATAATAATAATAATAATAATAATAATAATAATAATAATAATAATAATAATAATAATAATAATAATAATAATAATAAAAAGAATAAGAAGAATGAGATGATGTTGATGATAAACTGAGGAAGAGATGAAAGAAAAGAAACTATCAGCTAATGTATTTTTATTCTCTTACAGCACTATCATCCCAGTGAAAACTGTTTTAAAATAGATGCAAACAATATGAACTTCCTTATGAATTACTGTATTTTATTATGTAACTCAAGGCATTATCGGTACATGCTTACTTCAAAATAGCATGATAAATATTATCATCTTTATATCAAAATCATCTCGGCATTCTCACCTTCGTTCACATCCACTTACTGTTTCGTGTGGTTATTCCAGATAGCCTGGGAGGATTACCACATGGCGCGTGCCCTAGTTCTATTGAAACCACTTATTCAACGACCATAATAATAAGGTGACCTGTCGTCTCGAACTGGACAATTTGCGGTACTGGTTTTCTCGTACTCTATATAGTTTGCACACAATACGGTCAAAGAAAACGGATGGCTCAACAGGACAGAACTGGATTACCAAAGATGGGATGAATGGTTTAGATGGATGACTAAGGAGGGAAAAAAAGTTTATTGAGACTGTTAAGCAAATTAGCATGCACAAAAGGTTAGTTTTATTTTGGCACACTCCAACTGACATTGCTGTTGGTCTCATTGTTGTTATGTTCTTATTGTTGTTGAAGCTCCTGTTGTTGAAGTTCGCTTTGAAAGGGAGAAAATCAAAGTGGTTTTTGTGGTATGTTAGGCGTGCGGTCGGAAGAAAAGGAGAAGAAGAGGAAGATTGGCAACTTGAACCAAATACGAGAATCTCTTTTCTTCTCCCTTCCTTGTGGCAGGTGAAGTAGGGCTGTCAGACTGCTGGCCAGCAAGCTGTTACAGGTATCCCATTAGACATGGTATAAAATGAACCTGTGTGGTTCTTCACAAATTTGTTCGGTATGCATTGGACATGTTCTATACTCTTTACGAGAAAGAGTTAAAGGTAGTTAAGAGTAAAATTGCGTGAACTCTTATCAAATAGTATCTAATTATACACAATATTTATTTAATATATCTTAAATTAATTATAATTCTGTTGTATGGGAATATTCACCCAATGGCGGCTCTTAAGGAAAGTCACATCGGTAAAAAAAAACTTTTAGCGCTTCAAATTAAGGAAAGAAGACTTACGTAATATACTAATTCTCATACACGAGAATTGGAACATTATATATATATATATATATATATGCCTTTTTCCCTTAGAAGCTATGAAAGTTTAATTTTTACTTATATGATTCCCCTCAAAAGCTACCGCAAGATAGGCTGGCTATATAGTGATTGTTTCGGTACGAGACATAAGAAAATGCAAATTTCAGAAAGTTATAAACGTACAGTTACGAAATTTACATCAATGAAATATGAGACACAGAAAAAGGAGGTGACAAAGTGCAACAGTCCTCTGCTCACGTCTTCATCTTTAGTTAGTTATTATCTACTTTAGTACAATGTAGGTGCGCACCCAGAATTTTTTGTTGGGTGGTCCAAGCTTTGGGAGGTGTCCAATAGTACGAGCCACTACGTCTATGTAACATTGAACGGGTATTATTGTGTATGTGATAAGTAATTGTAAAATACTTCTACCTATATTTTCAGGGGAAAAAATGATAGAACTAGATTGTTTTATAAGAGAAAGAATACAGATGAAGTATAAAATCAAATGTTCATGTAACAAATGAAATGAAATGAAATCTTTAAGTTTAACGTCCCATGGTTATGCCGGTTAAGCTAAAGAAGACGGTGATAATGAGAAATGAGTGAAATGGTGGAATGAAGAAAGTGGAAGGAAACGGGAGAACCCCGAGAAAACACACGAGCACGGTGTTTGTCCACCACAAAGTCCACACGTTTCGAGCTGGGATCGAACCAGGGACCCCAAGCACCGGAAGTGAACGCTCTACCACTGAACCACCGCCCTCCCGTTCATGTAACATCTATCATTTTTCTGTTAAATAAATCTAGTTTTATTAAGAAAATGTACAAATGTAGGTATGTTGAGTTAAGAATTTTTGGGAGGGTCCGGACCCGGTGAATCCCCCCTAGGTGCGTCCCTGATATCATGTATCAATTGTAGGCACTTTCTGGATTTTCTCTTTCTCTTTTCCCCGTGCTTCTACATATACTTCATCATCCAGATATAGCTCCATCTCACATAATGTACCAGACAGTTTTTTTTTCACTTTTTATAAATAATATTACTCTTCTCTCTACTAATTTGCCTCATAGTTCCTCATTGAGTTTTGCTTTTACCCAGCTGGTTTTCTCCATTCTTCTCTACACCAACATCTCGGAAACATCTAACACTTTAATTGCTTTCGTATAGTACTAAGCTAAAAACAAGTAGTAGTGACGTATATACTACGTGAAGGAGATTGGTTTGTATGGAGTAATATTTTTCTCAAATACTGTTGAAACAGGAAGCAGTAGTAGATTTTTTACCATTTCCAGTTTCAATAGAAAGTTTAGAATGAATGTGGAATACGGTTAGAACGTTTAATTGATTACAGAAAACCGTTTCTTTCTATCTATTATCATTTTTATTTATAATTATTAGTCTTAAAACTGAAAGTATTTGATTTCTACCATTTTCGGATTTAGTAGAAAGAGTAGAATAGAGATAGTGTACATTTTTGGAGCGCACAATTTATTGAAATAACCGTTTCTCGGTATCTGTTACCGCTTTTGTTCTACGTTAAAACCGGAAATAGTTGATTTCTGTCACTTCTGGTTTCAAAATCACTTCCATTAACGGGCTCTATACGTAACTTTGAGCCGCTAGTAAAATGTGTTTACCTTCAGTAAATTTGTAATTACGCCTTTTATACTAATTAGAGGATGGTGAATGCAATGAAACTATTTCCATGGAGTCACGAGAAAAAATACCTCAAAGCTGATATTTCTGAAGTACCGCTTATGCCAATGGTAATAGTGCCCAAGCTTGAATACATTTCAGCCATTCCAAGAAAAGTGGGAATTTCAAGAGAAATGTACATCTGAAATCTGAAGAATAATGCTATCTACACTGGAATTGATCATCCTTATATTGTATACGAACAACTTATTTGTGCATTTATTGTACCACTTTGTTATATATTTGTATCACTGAATGAAGCTGTTCGCGCATTGTCAAAGTTTCGTTCAAACATCTTGAATTTGAATAACTTGTATTAATTTAGTGGACAAAGTAAAGTAACATATTTTTAGGGGGAACGAAAGAAGCACACTTGTAGTTTTCAAGAAAGCAATAAGTATTGTCAAGGCAGGTACTGTTTTAAACTTATTCAGGTTTTGATGAGTAACAACACGATGTAACCTCCGGTACATTAAATATTGATGAATTCGTGTAAAATGGAACATAGGTGTGTTATTTGCAGGAAACCTGCGGAGAGTAATAATGAAGATATGCTAATGTCTCATCTACAATAACTGGTTTATAAATATAATATTTCCTTTTTAAAAGGTGTACTGCACAATATTTCAACTGTACAACTGTACTGTACAACTTCACTGTACAATATTTTGTATTGCTCTTGAGTGGAAATCCTGGGCTTGGTATCAGTCTTTTCTTTACACCCATGATTTGATTACAGGGATATTATATCTCGTCTTGCAAGTCTTTGTCTTGTTTGGTATTAGAATAAGACGAACATTCAGTAAGATATATATATATATATATATATATATATATATATATATATATATATATATATATATATATATATATATATAAGTTTATAGACTGCTTACAGTTGCATGTATCATGTAAATAATAATTGTATTAACATAAACCGATTTATATTATGATATAATACCTCAGGAGTAGTTCAGTCACTAATCTCAAATTACTTGTAACCTCCGTTACAAACCATGTGTAACCTCCGTTACACAACAGACTTATCAGAAATAAATCAAATTTTATTTTTTTCCCTTACAACTGTTCTTTCAGTTCATAGTTTTATCTTTTAATAAACAGAAAAATCGGACGGCAATAGCTTCTGTGCTACAAGGAACCAGAGTTCTGATTGGAAAAGTACGAAGAGGTAAACCTGTTCCCAAAAAATGTAACTTCCGTTACGCAACAAATAACGTTTTTTCTCCCCAACGATGTGATATTTCCATACGTACCTTTATCGTATAAATGGTGGCATGGATATGTGTTGTTTGGTCTACAACAACACGGACAGCGCAAGTTTTATTTGCATAATATATCACTTTGCAGTAGTAAAAGCATAACCTCCGTTACACATGGAATGGCTGATTTCTAATTGGGATTTTTATACTATTTGAGGACGCTGAATGTAATGTAGAACTAGGTATGCAATACTGATTGCAAATTTGGAGCGAAGTGATTGATTGATTATTGATAGAATACTTTAGTGAATCAATTGTTTTCGTGAAGGATTACAACATGCAAATAGTTGATTTTGACATATCAGCGAAGTGGCTCTGAAAATTTGTATTAGCAGAACAAACCGAAAAGGGCTTCTTTCTATTTCTAATGCTGAAAATTGTATTTTCCATTGTTTACAATGATAATTCGCGCAGTTGCAAGGTTAAGTCTGTGGGCATCCCCTTTTCACTGTTTATTCATCAATGGTATGTTCGAGCGAGACATGCAACCCCTTACGACAGTAGTTCTCAAAGTGGGGTTCGCGACACCTAAAAATTGAAGTGTGTTGTAATAAAATGGAACTCACAGCTGTTATGCAGGAAATATTTTTCAGTTACTAAAAAGAAAACAATTAGAAATTTTACCTATGTTTATAAATTTAAATGTTTTCCCACTACTAAATTTCCGTCCTTTGAGTATGAAGAGTTGTCTAAAAAGGCATTGCGACATTTGATGCCTTTCCCTATCACTTACTTATGTAAGAAGACCGTTTCTGCTCTTTGCAGTATTAAAACCTCAAAATGAAATCGACTTAATGTGGAATCGGATCTAAGATTAATAGTGGCAAAACTTATTCCAAATTTCAAGGCAATTTTGGGAAAACACAAAGAATTTCATTCCTTACATTAGTGACTCCACATTTGAGAACATGGTTTTCAAGTGGATTTCCTTAAAAAAAAAAATAAATAAATAAAAAGTTTGATTTTCAGTCTTGAAGGTTACTGCATTTTCAATTGAAATTTCGTTCTCTAGGAAACAATCATGTATCTTTAAAATAAATTACTTATTGCATTAATTTTTTTGATCTTTTTGTTGTCAGTAGTAACTCTAATTAGTAGTTTTATTAATGCTATGTGAAATTTCAGATAACAGTGCAAGGGGGTCCGCATATCACTTTCCGAATGAACAGGTAGTCCGCGTTATCGGAAAGTTTGAACGCGCGCTCTCGAATCACAATGTCAAATTTGATTAAGAATGGTTCAGGCATCTCGAAGGAGTATCCAGATTAACGAACGCCTGAAGTTGAGTAGAGAGGAGCTTCACTCCAATTATTTGTAAATATATTCGTCCAAGGAATCATCAAGAAAATGACCTCGTTAGGATCTTTGAAGTACTGCTTATGCCAATGGTAAAAGTGCACACGCTCGAATACGTTTTAGTTATATGTTTGCTGCAGGATGTTACAGATAGTTGAACGGTAAGTCCAAAAATACAAGATTTATGCATGTAACCGACATTTCAAAATATATCCATCTTATTTTAACAACTGCAACCCCGATTTTTCCGTCCTACCTTTTTTCTTCCCTTGCAGCGGAAATATAAAAAAGATCGCTGAAGCACGTCTTTAATTGTTGTAAACACCGAATCGACCCACCACCTTCGAGCACCGATATGTCACCTAAGACGTACCTGAAAGATTGAAAATAGATCCCATCAGCATCGACGACTTTCTGCCAACGTTCTGGAAGGCCATGGATTCCATCGCGCATTGGCGGATTAAACCAAATGTCTTGGGAGGGGCTCTTTGTTGTGGAGTGGGATATGTTCCCCGAAATCCCCCCCCCCAAAAAAAAAGAAAGGTAACGGATTCAGGAAAAGAGAGTAAAAAATATAACTGCTACGGAATTTTCACGACAATGCCCACTCTCCCGAAAAGATATTCTGTCTACAGTCCTGGTCGTAGCTATGCTCTACTAAATATTTCGCTAGAAAAAATATCAGATTAAACATTTTTTAGAACGCTCATAATGTTTCTGTATTTTAGTAAAATGAATTAAACAAAATGACAAAAGAACTTAGATGTTACACTCAAAATACGCTTTTCGGCGAATGCCACCCAAGGCGTATCTGTCGATATAATATTGTCGCAATCTACGACAATATCCCTATGACATTTAAAAGTGCTAGTCCCTTCAGCCGGTTTTCGTCAGAACGAGATCGCAACCACGTTTTCAGTCGGTGCAATGTGGATTAAGATCGTTCTGCACTGGCCACGCTCGAATGCAGGGTTACAAGTTGAGTTTATGTTGAGTTAAACGTCCCTTTCAGCAGCGAGGCTATATGAGACCTACTGATTAACGTGGAATCCGTACCACAGGGTTACAAGTATGCGCAGCAGTTTTCAAATAGTCACGTGAAGATCTTCGTCGCTGGTGGTCAAGGCCTCCAACGCAGTCCGTGATAGAGTTTCACCTTCCTCTTTAATTCTCTTTCATTTAGAAGTGCAGATTGCAAATTCAGACTAAAGAGGGAAAACAGTATTTTTTCTTTAGTTTCGATAGTTTTGTAAAATCTTTCTGCTAGAATGCGGAAATTGTTACTCAGAGTTTAGTCAGCTGCGCGTGTTGGCAATAAAATGTTTAGTCCGTATACATTGAAAACTTCCTGCGCAAGACGAGTTTTGAGGTCTTCTTCAACCGACTCTATAAACGGAATGTAAACAGTTCTTCAGTAGTAAGATGTCGTGTCATCTGCCCTGAAGTTCGTACTATGTGTTTGTCTTTGGGTGAGATGAGGAGTTTGAATCTGCACGTCGACACTAGCAGCCATTCTGGATATTTCTTCGAAAATTGCCTTGAATTCTTTGCTGTTTGAACGCTTCTTGTTTAATGCTGCGATAGTGTCCTGAATGGCATCTGACGTTGCGTTCATGTCTAAATTTGTCTTCTGCAAAAGTCGATTGAGGGTTATCGTGAGAACACCCTGAAGACACGTAATAGTTACGATAAACTCGATGTCGTGCATGGCAGAAGAAAGTGCCCATGCTTTGGCTGCTGTATCTAACTCGGACCACTTGAATAACACTGTAGAGCCTCACTTATTGTAATGCCGCGTCGTTCCGTTCAACCCATCTCGTTTCACACAATGTCTCCAACTGGCCATTAACCGTAAGCTTAAGGGCAGTATTACGTTTTCAGATGCGGTGAGAAACGCAATGATCTCTTTCGTTGTTCCCAGACAGTTCCTTACGCACTGTTCTGACGACGACCTGAAGATGGATAAGTTGAGGCTATGAGTACAATATGAACAGTGCAGCGCATTTGAAGCCTCCTTCTGGATCTCCTGCACTGCCCGGTAACTTTGAGAGGTCGTGACGGCGCAACCATCTGTACCAATACCAACGCGGTTTTTCGAGTCGAGTGAGAAATCTCGTAGCAAAGATAGAACAATTTCTCCAATTTTCTCTCCAGTCAGTGAGAGTTCGGGCGGTTCTGCGTCTTCGGATTCCGAGCTCGAACTAACGTCCTCACCTTTCAGCTCTGCTGGCGGAGGATCAATGAAACCGAAGCAGTCTTCTTTCATTTCACCCATGTGTTCGTACCTTAGAATCAAAGACAGCTGAGATGTGTGCGAAACAACCGTAGTCTCATCAAACGTAATAGAATAAAACTGATCCTCTCGCATTCGATTGACAATTTTACAGACGTGATTTCTCATCCACAACTCTCAATGAGGGCATTTTGTGTGGTTTTATTGGAAAAAATTGTCCTTTTCGATGCTTTCTTCTAGTGATTATTTAAGAGATCGTCACTACAAGCCATTCTAAATTTGAGCAATTCTCGAAAATTGCCCTCGTTGAACTTAGTTTCTCCACCGTCACCATCTGAGGTCCAATTATCCGCATAAGCATCGTCCCTGTGGCCTTGAAAAGCAATGCCTTGCCTTCCAAGGAATATCACATTCCGCAACATTAATTTCAGTTTGTCGCGATTTTGGATGACTTGTCTTCTTGACGAGTTGGTTTGATTCTCGACTGATTTCACTGGTTCCCAGTAGTTTTTCAGAAACGCTTTTCTGACCTCAAGAGCGTTAATGTAATGTGCCTTGTTGTGAGTTTCTAAAATACCGTAGGAAGTAGCGAATTTCTTCAAATGTTTAGTCCCAAGGATTTGGAGGGCACGTTTCTTCGATAGCCCCCCAAAAAACCCGTTGCAAAAAGTGAGCAATATTTACAAAAAAGATCCCTCTCCTTATGGGAAAGAACCAGCCATGGATAGTTTTCCAGATGTTCTAGCCTCAAGTAACACCGTCCTTCTTCCTGAGATTTATCTGATATTATGACACGAGTTATCGTTAGCCTAAATGCGTCATGCCGGATAGAGACTATTTTTAAATAGAAATAACGCAAGAACGATCCCAAACTTTCGTTCTTGTGGCGGTAAGCTACAAGCGGCAGTGTGTGTAATTTTAATATTTTAGAGGACTCTTGGAGGGGGGGCGATCGCCCCCCTCGCCCCCTCCTTTAATCCGCCCCTGCCATCGCGGTAGAACTTGTTGGGCCATGAAGCGAAAAAGGTATCAAGTGCATTTTGCACCTCTACTAGGGATTTGAACTGGCGTCCTCTAAGGTGATTTTCCAAGGAATAGAATAGGTGATAATCGGATTGTGCAATGTCCGGGGAGTATGGCGATTCCAATAGTGTTCTCTATCTAAGGCGTAGAATGGTATCCCGGGTCATCCTAGCCACGTGGAGATTAGCGTTGTCCTGTAACAAGAGGGCCCCTTTGCGATTCAGAAGTGCTGGCTCCAGAGTTTTGAGATTTTTTTGAACACAGCACAACTGCTGACAATACACAGTTGCATTGATGCTCTGACCCGTTCCTGATGCCGTAGCAGTTCCCGATGCACGATGCCGCGAGCAGTCCACCAAACACACAAAATGACCTTCTTCTGGTGCAGTGTTGGTTTCGGCTGTTTTGGAACCGGTTCATGGGATGCTAACCAACGATGAAGACGCCTTGGAGCTTCGTACAGGACTCACTTCTCATCACATGACAACATCCTGTCGAAAAATGTCTCCTTCCTCAACACAGGTGTCTGCTCGTGTTGCCTCCTAGAGTCAAATTATGTGAGATCCATCGACCCAACTTGTAGTGCTTCCCAAGTTGATGGAGGTGCTGGCGAACGGTTTCTCCACTCACACTAAATTGTAGTCCCAGTTCCTTATATGTCTGGCCACCGTTCGCCTCCATTGCTGCGTCAAGATCTTCAGTTTTTACATGTGTTGGTTTTCCGGCACGTGGTGTGTCTTCGAGTGTTTCGTCACTGTCCTTAAAATTGTTAAACCACCGCTGCACCGTCCGCGTAGTCACGACTCCCTCACCGAAGATCTGGCATATCTTCCGCCCCGCGACAGAGGCGTTTTCCCCCAGTTTGAACTCGTACATTATACATGCCTTTAGGACGCTTTGTGGAGGTCCAATGTTCACTCTGTCCTTACTCAAGTTCACGGTGTACCTGAACTGCCATAACCAGATAGTATATTGGATATACCCACATCAATAACTGACCTTCGCCTTATCTCCATTCCCATTTAACTCACGGTGTGAGGGCCAATTGAACACAGACCTTCACAAAGCGATATAACTTTCTTGATTACTTTTATATAAGTTGTTTTCGCAAGTTAAATGTTATAATGCTTTTCTCAATTCAATGTACATAATCCGCAATATACCAATCACATTCCGTAATTATTCAGAAATATTCTGTAATATACCAAGAGAGTTAACTGGGCTACCGTATAAAATTTCTTGATCTAAACTAAACAACAATTAGTATATTAATAAAGCATATTACAATAACTAACTTATAGAAGGGTGGCTATTTTTCCTTTAAAAGAGTTTCATTTAAAATTTTCAAAAAAGCGGGCGTTGGGGTGACTGAATTACCCCATTTAGTAAAAGAAGGAAGAATATCAAATAAATAAATAAATAAAAGCCCTATAGAGATCTATTCTTAACCACAGAGTACTGTGAAAGAAGTTAACATTATTTGCTTGTATTGTAATTTACATGTTTGTTGCTACCAGTTTCTATTTATTTATTTTAATACTTAAAAATACTCAAAAATAGAAGATAGTGGAAGAGAAAGGAATTAATTTACATGAAAAGAAACTATATAGATATATCTCGTAGTGTTGAAAGACTGATATTTCCTCACTTGATCCGTCTCTCAAGGACTCTGTTACGGTGATTATAGGGAGCATAAAGAAAAAGAGAGAGAGAAAAAACATGAATCTTAGAGAATCTATTTTGGATAAGATTTGTAGAAGAGGGAGAGATACTGAAGCATATAGTTCCGTTTCTAGAACGAACGTTTCTTTCCCATCGCTTTGGCTGCGCTGTATCCCCTCCCCTCGTATCATGGATTTCGTGAGTGAAGGCAGACGAAGGGTTGGGTGGACTTCCAAAACATAGAGCAACACTCCAGCACGCTTTTTTGGATGTTGCAATATTAACTGTGTCTTCTCTATAGCATTCCTTTTGTCCTATTGATCCGGTTAAAGAAATTCGATCATTGATATTTCTCGGAAATAGTTGTTAAAAGGTATTTCTTGCCTCCAAAGAATCCAGTCGTTTATCTATGTTCTATTTAAAGAACATATTTTATTTATGGGAAGTAGAACAGATCAAGAGTTTTGAACTTTCCATATCAATTGCAGTTGCATTTAGGGTTGCCCATGAAACAAGACGGACATAATTTTTGTGTCTAGGTATAAGACGAGACAGAGATCTTGCAATAAAAATTGTCATACTTTCCGAGACAAAACGTCATTTTCACGTCATGATTTCGATGCGAGACAACCTCAACACTTATCTTGTCTCATAAACAATCATATACACAGTTACAGTAAACACTGTTCATTTGACAACTTCTATAAATTGGCCATCTGACTAACTTATATATTATTTTTATAGAACACGCCTTTTCTTATACGTCATGTATTATTTATTACTCTGTAAGTTGACCATTTGTTTGGAAACATTGAAGCAACGCTATTCTTAAGCTGTTAATGTTATATTTAGCTTTGTATATTTGGACACTTGGTCTAGTCCTAACCGTGATTTACTGGCTAGCGCGTGCGCAGTTAGTTTATCTGTTTCTGAGTTCGATTCCCGGTGAGAGAGCTGCCACAGCAACATTAACTCGGTCAAAATTCATTTTCGACTCCCATGACCGATGTTGCATACATAAGGTATTTCGTCTCCCTCCATAAAAATATATCAAAGGGCGTGAGATCAGGTGAGTGAGGTGGCCATAACATAGGTTCTTCTCTGTGAATCTAACGATCTGGAAACATTTCATTTAGATAGGTCCGCACATTCCTGTCACAATGTGGAAACGCACCGTCATACTGAAAGCACATCCGCTGCTTTATGTTCAAAGGCACATTTTCTAACAGTTCTTGGAGAAGGTGATGTAAAAAAAAAAAAAAAGTAATTTCACACGTCGGTCGTTAATAAATAAGATCCTACCACAAAATCATCACACGTGACCGTTGCACTTTTGAATACTATGCGCTATATTTACAGGGACGGATGTTGAATCCTGCGAATTACGCGTTCGCAGGAGGCGCCAGTTGAAGAGGGCGCCAAACTGGAATAGGAGTTTTGTGTTTCAAGTGAGAATATTTATTAGAGAAAATGTTATGATGAATTTTTTTTTTCAAATAGCTTCAAATAAATATTGTACAGACTGAGATGCAGATAAAATTCATCAAAAGAACAATGAAGTCTAATCTTTTCGTGGTTGACTGTAAAACAATTGAAATGGGCTCATACATTAATTGGTGCCAATGCCAGACTGACGAGTGATGCTTCTTCTTCTTGTTCACCTCAACCATAGGTTGGTGGGAAACATGGAAATTTTAAAACTTTTCTCTCCCTTTGGAGAGCCGTTTTATATTTCGATAAAGTCTCTTCTTCGTAACTGCATCTAGATATGTTACCCTTGGTCTTCCTCTTCTTGGTTTTCCTTCTGCCTTCTCGTCTATCAACACGGTGATCCAATCGGAGTGCCGAATCAGATGGCCAAGCATGCTGTTTCTTCTTTTTCCTATCATCTTCATGATCTGTCGTCCTTCATTAGCTTCCTTTAGTACGTCTTCGTTCCTTTTCCTTTCGGTCCATGATATGCGCAGTTTTCTGCTCCAACACCAGATTTTAAATGCTTAAAGCTTGATGCTAGTATTGGTCTTGCTAGCTTGACGAAAATTCCCCGCGGCGCAGGACGATTTAGGAAATATATATATATATATATATATATATATATATATATATATATATTACAGAAGGAAAAAGGGGTATTTTACGAATAGGAGATAAAATGTAGGGAAATTTAGCTTTTCAATAGATGTCATATTAAGCACTACGGCAATACGACTAAATACAGAAGTGTTCTTTCCACGATCCCAACATGTGCACAAAATACAAATGTAACAGACTCTTCACTCCTTTTCCAACGATCTTGCTAGAGAATATCATTGTCAAATATGTCTTTGAAATGAGAATTAATCAACAAACCAAAGAAAGTCGACTGCACATGTTGTTTATGGATTGAGTGGCATTATCACAATAGAAGGAAATGTCTTCCAAGGTGCTCCCCCTTGTCGTAAACAGTGTCCCGCACGGTGCTTGGGTTCAATGACCACAGTTAAGGGTTGAGAAAGGTCAGCGTTAATGAAATGCACGTTATCGAAGTTCAAGTGACTAGGCTCTTGTTGTCCATTGCTCCACGAGGGTGAATACTAAGAAAAGACGGGCGGTACAAATGGAATTTTTTTATCATTTCTGACGGTGGCTTACACTCGATGCTCACTGCTTAACGCTTACTTTGTTAATGTCTATTAGTCAACTTTTAATTTGTCAACATTTTCGTTTCTATTCTGAATCGTTTCGCTTATATATATATATATATATATATACAGGGCCAATATATATAATGATTTGTGTTTTCAATTTTCAATAGTGTTTTGTTTCTTATGTAACAGCCAACAATAAGTAAGTGAGCATTTTATCGAGAAATAAAGCTACGAAACTTGAAAGAAGATGAGGTGCAAGTGAAGGCGCTAAAAAGTTTCTTTCGACTTCTGAATACATTTTCGAAAGTGATAATCATACAAATATTGTTGTGGGGGAGTTGTCAATACCAGTTGCTGTTAACGAAGCATCTGTAAGTCGACAAACTTTTGAAATTGCAAGTTAATTTCACTTTATTATAATAACTTAATCGTTAAAATGGAATAGATACGATCACTTTGGTTACGGGTTTAAGTAAAATTTAAAATATATCAAAATTTGTAGAATATAATTAGTTTTCACGCAGTATATGCCTATATAACTGTAATCGAAATCGAAACTGTAATCAAAAGGTCATTAGGAATATAAGTAACACATTTTTTTCTTCAGAACGCTCACTGTCATTCACAGCAGTATATGCATACGCTCGTTGTATTATAACAGTGTAACAATTATTAATCCATTCTCTTGTATTAAATACAAATTGAGCGATATTTTGAAACATATGGAAATGGTCCTAATGCAAAGTAGAGTTTTGATTATTAGTTACTTGTGTTCAGATTCACCGATGGAAGTGGTCCGAAAATCTGGATCCCACAGAACTTCTAATTTTGAAGAAAAATTAACACAATTTCAGGAGAAATACACAAAATTATTTGCATTTATAGGTTATTCCGGATCTAAGACAAATTATATATCGATTAATGGACACACTTTTGTCATTTGTTGTGTATTAAGCAAGTTCAGGTAAACTTAATAAACAATTATTTGAGATCAACTATTTCTCAAGAACGATTAAATGGACTAGTTTGATAGCCATTGAAAATAACATATTCAATTAAATGGATATGGATGCAATACAACGAGATTTCGCCAAATTTAAAACCAGAAAAGTGTCTTTGTAACATGAACTTTTCAATAACAAAGAAAACGAAAAATTACTATAATCGTATCACTAGAAAACACTAACAATAAGTAAATATCCTTATAATGAAGAATAAGAGCATATCTCTTTGTCAAAATCAAACCTAATGTTAGACTTGAACAGGCACGTCCAAAGGGGGTTCCTAAGGGTCCGTACCCCACCCCCTTCGAGACCAAATATGAAAAAAGTAATGAAGGATGAAACAAAAAGAAACGAAAGAAGAATCAGTGTTAAAAATGGAAAACCACAGCAAGCTTTTTGTTACTCTTTCTTATGAGGAGATTTGTATTACTTGCAATACATGGTGGCGAATGAGCGGGATATTGTGGAAAAGTCAGGGAATTTGAAATTTCTAGAAAAGTTACGGAATTTTCAGAATTTCTTCTACTAGTCAGGGAAATTTCAAGGTTTCGAAAACATAGTGCCGTTCTGTAACAGTGTGGACATTTTTTACTATAATTTTTCGTCATCGCTTCTCTGCAGTATCAAACATGTTACTGTATTTCAGAAAAAGTTTCTACTGCTCTTTTAATCTGTCATTTGGAACAGACAGTTTTTCCAACATTCCTCATGTCCGACATTTAACCTCAATCCCTCTACTCGTTTCAAACTTAACATGGCTTTTCTAGAAATTTTCTACGTTCTATCTTCGCACTTTGCCTCCACTTATCTCCCACCCTGTATACGGTCTATCACTAAACACAATCTGTTTCTCTGTTTCTTTTTGTGCTGAATCCAATGCTAGCAATCATTTTTAGCAATTGAATTCACAAAATCGGAATGTTCCCTTGTTAGATTGGGTACTACCGTGACTAAATTTTCAATAAAATATACGCTCCTACGTGTATAGTATAGTATAGTATATCCATGGGTGTACGTGTATAGTATAGGGGGATTCTGGGGGTCCAAGAGTTTCTCGAAATATTTTAGAACTTTTCTTATAAATAATGAATAATCTAGTACATCATATTAAATTCAACTTGTGTTTTGGAGAAATCATAGATAGTGCAGCCACAATTAGAATCAGTATTGAGAAATCAAGAATTTCTTCTCGCTAGTGTTACTGTGGAAATATTAATTCATTTAATTCAGAAGAATAATTTATATAGAAAGTCGTTTTTATGTTAATTCTGGATTGTCATTTCAGAAATGAAAGAGCAGCTTATAAATCCGAAACCTAATCTTACAAATATTACAGGCACTAATTTAATCCCGGTAGTTTAAGTAACGATGCTTCTACCTCTGAACTTAACGAAGTAAATATAGTTCTACAGAGATATTTTACCTTATCCCACAACTAAATTTTCTGAATTTGAACTATGGAAGGCAACATGGAGAAACACTATACAAAGTGAAAAACCTCAATCATTATTCACGCATTGATTCAGTGCATTTAAATATTTTATCTTAATGTATGAAAATGTTGCAAATACTGGCGACTACTTTACCTGTACTAACTACTTCCGTGTGGCCCCGCGTAGCGTAGTCGCTAACGCTCTCGCCTCCGGTGCGAGCGGTCCCGGGTTCGATTCCCGGCGGGGGGCACTCGGTCGAAGAAGTGTAAAAACGCTTTTTCAGCCACCTATCCCCACCTATTCCTCATTCCCACCAGGCAAATGCCGGGGTGATACCTAACTTATAGGTCCCAGGCCGCTTCCTTCCTTCCCTTTCCCCGGATAGTGAGCTCGCCGAGGGACGTCATCCCTCAAAACGTGAAGGGCTAAATGGAAAGTCCAGAAATCTAAATACCATCCCCCCAACTGCTTCAATTGAAAGAAACCATTAAGTTGAAGAGCTACTTCTGGAACTCAATGTGCCACCATCGACTTACCAGCTCTTCTGAGTACTCATTGGAAAATTTCTATAAATGCTGAAGAAGTGTCTTTACAGTTCGCCAAGTGGACACGGGGTAATTTATTCATCTTGTACATTAAGACAAGGACAATATTGCGTAAGTCCTTCAACTTTTGACCCCTTTTGTTTGAAAATTATGTTTAAACAATCCTTTACTTTTGACCCCTTTTATTTGAAAATTATGTTTTAAAAATCCTTTTAGTAAAGTTTTAAAATCCTTTTGTAATTAAAAATTATACTTATGTAAAATATGCGACAAAAGTAAGTAGAATATGTTACATATCTAGAAAATTCTGGAATACAATATGGTATTCAATTCTGTCACAGACTTACATATCAGACAATATATTGTTTATATAAGCCTGCAGTACGAAATTTCGTGCCTCCATGTTGAATGTTTCGCAATACTATGATGGAAGTAAGGAGTGTATATTCTATTGAAAACACCCACTCTAAGTCATACTATTTCACTCACTGCCCAAATAATAGGGCCTATATAACACCCCTCCCAAATAAAATTTCACCTTACGTCACTGCCTCCATTAGTCATAAATGATGTATTTCTGGATATGTATAGTCTGTTGCAAAATTAAATAGCATATTTTCTACCTACTTAAAATATTCTGCTAACTTTTGTCGCTTAACTTACATAAGTATTAGTCATAATTTCAAAATGTTATCATTTAAACCTTACTAGAATGAATTTTTAAATTTTTAAACAACATTTTTACAGTAAACTAGCACTATACGACTTGGGCAATATTGCCATTTCCTTAATGTAGTTGCAAGAATATACCGACGAACACTCGAAAGAGCTAGATTAGTAAGTTGATACTTTGCGGGTAGCTTTTCAGTTTCCTCAGTAACGAAGTTTCATTCAGCTGAAGAAGTCGATAGAAGTAAAGTAGCCAGTATTAGCAATATTTCGATAGGATAAAATGGTTGTTGCACTGCATCAATGTGTCAATGCTCTTTAAGATGTTTCACTTTGAATAATAGCGTTCCACGTTGTCTCCATAGTTCAAATGCAGAAAGTGTACTTATGATAAGGTAAAGGATCTTGAAGGAATTCTGTACACTTCTTAAGTTCAATGATAGAAGTTCCTTATCTAAATATCTTTGACAGTGCAGTGAAATTACCAAAAAGTAAGGAACAAGCTAAAAATTGGTTCAAATGTTGGGAATGATGTTCTAAACAAGATACTAAAAGTCCCCTGAAATCCCACGTGACCTTCGCCGCCATATTAGAAAATGGCCGCTGGAAGTGTCAAATGAGCAATATAAATGAATATCTGAATATTTGTAAGTTAGTGTTTGTATGAAATAACAATCTAGAAATGGTACGAAAACGGATTTTCAATATTATTCTTCTTAATCAGATGAATAAATATATTCTTCTTGTGATAATGGAGAAAATGAATTTTTGGTTTCTCAATATTGATTCCAGTTGTAGTGACAATGCCTATCACTTCATCATTGAACTTATTGTCAGCATTGGAATGCCAATAATTTACTAAAATAACATCAACATTTTGACACATCTTCATAAAACCCAGAATCAGATTAATTTTCTAAGTTCAACGCGTCATGCTTAATTCATAATGTTATAATAGCTTATTCTATACAACTACTGTCTATGATTCCATAAAATTATTTGGACATGTTCAATACTAAGATGCATGTAATTTTTAATTGAATACAAAAAGACATACATGAGCACAAGAAGTATTACGTTGGAAACTATAACGGTCAGTAATAAATTTGTCACGTCAAGTGAACTTTGTGATGGACAAACACCGGGCTTTCTCAGGGTTCTCCTACTTTCTTCAATCCCCATTTTATTCATTTCTCACCATCACCGTCACCTAGCAGACATATACGTTGGACGTAAAATTTAAAGATTTAATTTTATTTGTCTTGGAGAAGAGGAGGAATAACTCATTTAAATTAGAAGGAAAATTCATATATGGCACACCAAGAAAACAAAGACAGAGCAATGAAAACTACTAGAAAGACAAAATTTAACCCGTCCAAATTGCCCAGAAATTTTGAGCTGAAACGAGAACAACATTCATTAGTTGTGATTATACTATAAACAATATGAACTGCTTTACCATTAATTGTACATAAATTGTACGAGTATGTGCATGTACCTAGTTCCACAACTAATAAGGTTTTAATATCGCATTTCGGGACTAGGTTTTACTTCAGGAAAGTCATCTAATTTGAATTGCTGCTACGAGCGGGATCTAAGAAAAAGATTTTCTCATGAAAATATACACGCTTAGAGCTTCATATTGGTATGATAATTGGTTCGAAGGCGGAGAAACATTAGCCGACTGATAGTCTCATAGGGTGAAGCCACGTTATACATACATCATTTATCTCCTTGTGGGCACTTAGTTGTTTTTCGAGAACGTGTAAGGTTGACAGAGGTCAGTTTTGTTCATCTCTCTTTCTCTCCATCTTCCGCAACAGTTTAACGTTTTGTCCAGGTTGACGTCCAGGGCAAAGCAAACGCACAACATTTTATGTATGAGTTCAACCAATACGTACATGTTAGTGTTCCCATAAGGAAACTAAATGCCTCCATATTGTATTCACATATCCACTCATTTGCAGACGCTGTAGTGACCAGGTAAATTAACTTGCATACCTTGACTGGAGTCCAATTGGAAGTGAAAGGAGCTTGTTGTGATTTATGATCTGTCATTTGTCAAATCTGTAGTAACGCTCTTTTCATTATTCTTTTAATCGTAAAAAAGAAATATCTAAGTCCTAAACGATATTAGTTTACAAAGATGGGCAAAACATCAGAAGGTAAAACTGTATGGGGATCGTGGTTACGTGACAGTTTCTCTCTTTACGTCTTATTTGAGCTTACATTTACCCCAATACAATTTTGATTGACGAAATAGTCATAGTTAATTTAAAATAAATTAACTGTGAGCACAAAATTCCATGAACATTTTTTTTTTTTTTTTAGCAACTACGTCTCAATCTTCATATTAACTTAATTGTGCAGTAAGTACCATTTGGACTACTTTTCAATGAATTTTCATTCCGTTAACTGATAGATAATATCATCGAAGTAGAACAAGTTTTACTTGGCTTTTCTTAAGCTTATCAGTAGCATACCTAAAGATTGTAGTACTTGCCCAGTGTATGAATTTGACTGCACTTGTAGTTGGACAGGTTAAAATCACAGTGGTGAAAATCGCTTTTTTTAAAAGTTAATCACTCACTACGAGTCGTTCACTCGGGTCTTGGACATCAAAATTTTTAGAACGAAAGAAAGTAAAGCATGTTTTGGCTAGTGCTTTTGATGAAGCTTCTTGTCCATAAACAGCACAATTTTTTCACACTCCCGCTCAGCATTTGCACCATTATCGAAATAAAATTGTAAAATGTAGCGTAATTTTCTAGAAAGTTAACTCACATTCAAGGTGCAATACCCGTAATTCCTACACTTTTGCACGTCTATTAGCTTCAACTGTGAGTTTTCAAATTACGTTATGCCTGGCTCGTTGCCACTCACCTTGAGATTTATGACACTAATGCCATCGCATGCATAAAATGCTCAACATTTTTAGACTAGTTTATCTTAGGTCGTTGCGAGTGAAATGTCCGCTTTGACGTTAAGTGAGGAAACTCGTTTCAGCAACGTAACACAGGGATGGATTACGTTCACGCATCTAGCATCACACATTCTATGCAGTGCGTTGTTGAAGAGAATCATATAAAAGCGTACCATGAAGAATACACACGAATGATTTTGTCTACAACTTTAAACTGGGATATACTGAACAGCATATCTCAAAAACATTCATAGTGCATTCGGACCAGTGGGATGGCGAATGAATGCACCATTTGTCGTTAGCTTTTCACATTCGTTCCGCTGATATATCATTGCAAACTGAGCCCCTTGGGTACCAACCCACATGGTGTTCGTATGAGCTCCTCAGTAACATCATGAAAGCAGACCCTCAGAAAATGTTCATGCCATTGTAGACGAGTTAGAAATATAGTTACTTCCTGTCGAGGCTCCGTGCAATCGCTAAGGTAAAAAGGTTGAACGCACATAATATGATAGGAGTAAACTGTCAGAACAGCACTTGGATCGAATCATGACCAGTTTCCTGGACGGTTTTCAAACACAATTTTTTTTTCTCCATCACACCACCACGTTTCTCTTCGTAAAGGTGAAACTACCACTGAGTCGTTACGCTTCTGAAATGCACTGCAAACTTGTCTTCAAGTGGTCAACAGACGTTGTGTTCTGATGTTGTACAATAATGCACACTCATATATTACTCAAAGGACGGTACACTGTCTCCATGAGTTGCAGTATGAAACTTCCCCTCTTACGAATTCCTTCCCGAATCTTGATCATTTCTTGGGATGGAAGCCCTTCTCTGATGATCGAGTGGTACGATGTGCTCTTGAGGAATTCTTTGCATCACAGATCCCATACTACTTTCGGCACGGAATCCAATCGTTGGTTGAGTGATGGCAAAAATGTGTGGTTGCAGGTGTCAACAATATTGATTAATCTGGTATTGTAGTTTTCAATATTTTGCCTTTTGGAAGGGGCAGACATTTCATTCGCATTAACCTAAGGTCATGATGCTGTAACTGCTCACACCCAGAATAACCCTCATATCAACTGTTGTTTGATTTGATCACTAATTGTTAAGAAGGCAAATAGGATTTAACTCACAATCAGGAATTTTTTCACAGGCTTACAAAGAAGCGTATAACTTGTGCATTTAAATTATACATTTTCTATGATTTTACTTATGCAGAAGGATATTTCCCGTATGTTTGACCAAACTCGGTTCTTCCTCCCCTTCCTCGCTCATAATGAACTCACCTGACCTTGATCAGGAACATCTATCAGTACAATGAGGGAGTTATGAGAGAACGATTGTGTTTTCTTGATAATTCGAGAATCCCACCAAAATTGAATCGCTTTCAAGAGAGTTAAGATGTAGCTCTTTACGACGCAAAGTATACTGTTTCAATAATCAGGACGTAGTGTAAGAGCAAGGCTTATAACCTCTTGATATAATCAGGAATGTAATCGGCAACTAGAAGGACTCCGTGGTCCCATTGTTCTACTCTCCAACAAGGGAAACGAATGTAATTGGCAGATAGAAGGGTTCTGTGGCCCCAACGTTTGTTCTCCAACAAGGAAAGCGAAATCATGACTATGAACACAAGTTATCACTAGCATGCAGGCGATTATAAAACTTCGATGAATGACCATGCAAGAAAAGCCCCAGACTCAAAGGCAGATAGGGAATTGTTGCACCTTGTACCAACAACTACATCTTGCACAGATGTTCAAGGCTAGCGGTCATAAACTTACCGATGCCCACAGACGGGAACGCAATGTAGCGATTGGAAGCTGTACAAAGGTGGCGGTACCATTTCGAGTGCTCACACCAAGAGTCATCAAATATGGAGACAAAGGCGCGAAGCGGTTCGCAAGGTGGGTCTGTGCATGCAAAGAGATTTTCCGAAAGTGTTCATAATAGTTGTAGGCTACTGTCACCTAGGCAAACTACAGATTCGAAGGGTGAAAAGGAATTCTAAAATCAAATCATAGTAATACCAGATGAATATCCTGAGGCCAAATGATCCGTGTCCATCAAGATAATTTTTCATCACACACCTCAACAAACATCGTCTCTCGCACCCTACCAAGATACGAAGGATGTTGGGATATATACCATACCTTTGAAGTTTCCGTATACAAGTCCGAGGACTTTTGCGGATTGGAGCTACTTGAAAGGGGTTTGGGCAAGAGGCATGTAGTAACCGTGAGTAGGTTCAGGAAAGCTGTGAAAGAAGAATGGAACAAGATCCATTCTGTAGAATCCATAAGTGCAGCGTAGAGCTGGATTGAGCCGTTAGAACGAGTACCGGTACAGAAGATAACCACACCGTGAATACACTAAATTCACACTATATTTTGAACGTCAATAGTTTATGTGTATATTCAATTACCCAATCCTATAGAGGACTACCTTCTTTGAAATTTGAAACAAAGATAGAACCCCGAAATGGTTTGCTTTCCTTTTAACCTCCCTGACTTTTAAACGAAAATATCATTCGTATTAACTTTGTTTCTTATTTTTCGACTAAGATCAAATCTTCAATACATAAATCAGTACTTGTTGAAAAGTTAAATGTACGGTACTCATTGTTGGTAGCAGTTGTTGATAGCAGCTAAAAAGAAGATTAAATTGTCATGATTCTGCATATTAAAAAAAAAAAAAAAATCTTCCCTGATCCAGCAAATTGTTCTGCAGTTTTGCAGTGACAAAGATGAGGATATTGGTTTTGATTGTCTATCAGCTTATGTATGTAGCAGTGGCGTATTTACGATTTTGTTTCGGGAGGGGCTTTGCTTACTTTCGGGGGGGCTTTGCCTGGAAATGTGAAAATTTTGCAAGATATTTCATTTACTTTACTATAATAAGTAAGATTTCGGGGGGGCTTAAGCCCGGAAGCCACCCCCCTAAATACGCCACTGGTATGTAGTCATTAAAATTCCTAAAACTCCGGAAACTTCTCTCGTTCGTTGATCGCAAGAAAGCAGTTAATTTGCTTTGGTTTTGTATTGCTTTTAGCCAATTGTTGCTACATTGTTTGAGAAGAAAAGTTTTCTGACCTGTGAGATCATGATAGGAGGTACTACGTACTATGGAAGGGAAACGAAAAAAGAGAAGAAAACGATTACAATTGGTAGATGGTATGAGAACTGATAACTCATATGTTTAAAAATAGTAAATATTTGTGGGAGAGATTTTGACATATGGATGCTTCTTAAATTGTGGAAAATAAGTTGGCATTAGTTTCGTAATTTCTATAATTGTGTTAATACATTATAAATTAAGAAAAAGTTATATACATGATAAAATTAAGAAGAAGATCATAAAACATTTCGTGTAGAGTATTGTGCTCTACGGGCCAGAAATATGAAGACTGCATGAAATAATAAAAATAATAGAATGTTTTTTTTCGAAATGTAGGTGTGGAGAAGAACATAGAAAATGAGCTTTCTCGAACTGAAAGCGAATGAGGAAGAATTAGGGGAAACCGGGGTTTTCACGAACACTTAAGCTTTGATTATAAATAACTCTTTTGTTTTTAGAGATGAAATTAAGATTTTCTGTGTATAGAAAGCTTGGAGTTTTTCCTGTTTACTTAAGGCAGAGAAAGTCAAAAGTAATATTTTTCAACAAATAAGTGAGATGTTTTGAAAATGTACCTATGTTTGGGATTGCCCCAGTGGTCGAAGTGTTTACATTAAACTTTCCTTTACGAAAGAAGCGAAAGAATTAAAATACATTAAAATTATACCGTAATTTAGACTAGTATTTAAATCATTAATAAGAATTATAATTACAAACATAAGTTAACGAGAAACATGACTAGACCTTATCATCTTTGAAACTATTACAAATGAAAGCTAATAGATAATAGGCGAAACAAAATGCACTCTTATGAAACAAATTCAGAAATAACTGCGCATTAAGTAAAATATTCCTTAAAATGAAAACATCGTTTGGAATTGAAGAAATCACAGATACTCGTATACGCATTAATGTTTTGCTTTCAAGGACAGTATTCTTTATTAGTTCAATGTTCAAGTGCGCTCAATGGGCTGAACAAAATTGCCTAACTGCTAATGGATGTTGCTAGACTAAATAAATTTGTATAATACTCTGTGAATCACATACAGAAAAATTGCAGCCTATGATGAAGGATCAGATATCTAAAATAGGGTTACAGACTATAGAATAATGAAGTAGGCTACTAATGGCCTAAAGGAATAATAGGGCTTATAGCAAATTATTCTAATTAATAAAGCTAATAACGCTTATTGCCAACACATGACCTATTTCCCAAACCAATTTCATTAACTTATTACTTACTTTTCAATAAAAAAATGATAATTTATTTCACACCATGGGGCAATTCCGAACACCCCAGGGTAATGGTAAACATTCTGTCTGGCATTTTCCCTTGAAGCACCACTTGATAGTTAGAGTTGAAACTAATTGTTGACTGCATACAGGCTAGTAAGATAACGAACAACTGATGCTCAAATATAGGGGAACATATAGCCTTATCTGTAACAATATAGAAAAGTTAAGAACCAACTTATCTTGCCAACGTTATAGGTGAATCGACAAAAACAACCAATCGTCTTCTTCCTGGCAATCCACTCAACTGACTGTCACCAAATTTATGCTACACTTTTCCAGGTCTCTCCGCTACCATACAGCAAAACCGTCTGTTTTCTAACTAGCTTCCTTGGGCGTAAACTTGAGTGTTCGGCATTACCCCAGTGTTCGCGAATGCTCCGGTTTCCCCTAGAAACAGCAGAAGAAATAATAGTAATTTTAGACCTAATCACAAAGTGGAAAATAAATTAGTTGGGACTTTGGCTGAGAAGTGGCTGTATTAACGCTATACATCTTATCAGGCAAGATGAAAGAAAAAAGAGGAAGAAAAGAAGAGGATATGATTATGAAGGGATGGACAATATTAAAACTAAAAATTATTATGGCGAATGAAGAGGTTAATTGACGACTGTGATGCAGTAAATTAAATAGCGAATTAGCTAGGTCTCTAGTTCGGGAAATTTGAAGAAACGGGTAAGAATTTATTTCTTTTCTTCCTTCCTACCTGTCTTTTGCTCTTTTCCGAGGAGATTATCGGAAATAATAATTTTGTCTTACAACTATCTCAAAATTGAGTGAATATATCATTTTCAATGCCGAACTTCTATATCTCGGAGAATTAATGGAATTCCTCGTGGGTAAGTGGTTATCACACGCACAGAGACCCAGCTTTGATTCCCAGCGGGAGCTCATGTGGTTCGGATCCTAAGTTAAGCTGTACGTCCACATTTCATATAGCCTCGCTGCTGAAAAGGACGCTAAAATTGAAAATCAAATCAAATGAAATCGGAGAATTAATTTAGGGACCACATCAGGAGAGAGAGCTTTAAAACTCCAGTGAATTCGAACGGGTGACAACGTAGATACTATATTACAGAGTGAAGAATGGACAATCGTCCATTAATATTGGAAGCCAAAATGATACAGCTTGACAAGTGGCGGCTCTTAAAGGAAATTGCATTGGTAAAATAATAATAATAAATACAGAAATAAATACATACATTTTATCTGTGCAAGCTAAGGGAAGCAAAATTCTACAGTTCAGAAAGCAGAATACGTGAATTAATACATTACGTAAGCTTTCTTCTCTTTGGTAGTAGCTATAAAATTTGAGGCGCCTAGCATCAAAAGCTGCCTTTTTTTTTTTTTTTTTACCGAAATTGAGTTATATATCGTTTGTTATATGTTTGATCTAAAGGAATTCCATGCAAACAGTATTTTGTTTAAAAGCTTAATATAGCATACTAAAAGAAACTAGTTCAAATATGGGACTTTGTGCGCGTATATATGAAGATTCACTGCACATTTTGCAAGATTACACAAAACTAAGCTAAGTGGATGTCTCGGATTTTGATACTAGGCGCCTCACTTAAACTTTAGCGATATGATTTTCTTGTAGATCCGCCACTGAACTTGACTAACAAGCACATACATACAAGTCTAAAATAAGATAGTTGTAATTCATTAGGCTTAAATCCCATTGTGTGATGCAGGAATTAGCGAAGCGTGGTTGTATCACCATTTGTCGTTGAGTGCAAAGACCACGTATGTCAGTGATGTAAGTGCTCGTGTATTTTCTCTACAAAATGATGTTTTTCCTTGACCCTATGTTTTGTAGTCCCTATCACATGCCGAATTTAGGCAAGTTCATGAAAAAAGCATTGAATTTAACATTCCATGATTATGCTCCGAGCCTAAGAAGGAAAATGATGATCATATTGAATAAAACAGTGAAATGAAGAAAGTGGGAAAAACGGGAGAACTTCGAGAAAACTCACGCACAAGGTGTTTGTCTACCACCAAACTATCTTGACCTGCGATCGAACCAAGAGCACTTATCACCAGAAGTAATACAGGTTAATGCACGCAATAAAGCCAGTTTCGAAAATTTCAAGACTCATTTTGTCTGCACTTAACAATTCATTTAACTACAGGATTCCGGCCTTGTTATGGTTGAAAAATATCGATCAAAAATACTTGGTAATTAATACGAATAAAGGTTAAAAATATGTATGATTTCTCATCAACTAGTAATTTCTAAGACTAATGCAAAACGAGGGAGAAAATAATAAAATATCTCAGGAGAAGGATACCCTATTTTTCTCTCCGTTTAATGATCCATCATAACGAAATGATTATGTGTTCTTACTGATCGTCAGAGACTATTAAGACTTTATGAGTCCCAAACTTTATAATTTCATTTTAAGATATAACAGTCTTCAACAGCTAGAAAGAGAAAAAAAGTTATGAAGAGCTGTACGGGAAAACAAAAGCTATTGCTTTCGTTTCTTCTAATTACAGATCGACTTCTGTTTAACATCTCACCGGCAATTCCTACATCTCTTCAGGGGGCGCTAACTGTTATGGGATATGGTTTAATTGAAGCTTTCGAATTGAAGGCAGGAAGTCGGTTTCAAATAGTAATTGTTTCACCATGGGGGCACATTCAACGGGTTTTTATTTCACTTAAAGGTCTTTCAAGACAACGCAACATACAGCAGGTGGTAAGTAAGTTGTATAGTAAGCAGCTGGTGTCTTTTAAAAAGAAGATTCAATCCGTTCTCTTTACGTTAGTCTCCTTATCTTAATATGTATGATGTAACTCTTGTTTCTCTATTTCTTTTCTTTCTTTTCTCAAATAGAAAACCAAAGGAGCACTAATGGTATGTTGGTTCTAACGTAGAAACAGCAATATGAGTGAAGTTAACTACTGTTTTGAAATACTTTGATACATTGAGCAATAATGCTTTTACCTATTGGCATTATATGTGAGGATATTGAAAATAAAACGCTTTCACCTTATATTACGATCATTTAGAGAGACTCCAAGTACTTTATTTTATTTCTTTTTAAATATTGACAACAGTCATATTGCACTCCTTAAATATTTTATTATTTTTTCTTTCTTTCTTTCTTTCTTTCTTTCTTTCACACGTAGGGATCCAACTACCAATAATAACTGGGTTACACAGAAGTAAATCATAAATTTGATTCATGACAGGGCATCCTAGGAAGAAAAGGCAATAGAGGGTTTTTTAGGAGGATAAGGTAGAGAAGGAAATAAGTTTTTAAAAAGTATAACACTAGTTACATTCAAATATCCTTTTATTCGAAAAAAATCCGAACTTCAAAATTCCAAATTTTTACCTTCAAATTTTAATATCGAGCCTTTTCCTTCAAATTTTAATGTGTAGTACATCAAATGTACTTCAAATGTACTGGAAATCATTTGAGATCAACACTTATTAATACTCAATATTTTGATTTTATTGTTCATATTAACTCAATATGTTAATACAATAGAGGTTTTATGCATTAATTAGTGGGGTACCTTATATAAAATGTATTCCTTTGTTGCCAAAGTACTAAGAAACTCTATCATTTGCATGCTATACACAACAACTAATGCACAGAAATAAAGTAATAAAATTACAATACAAAACATTATTTTGTGAAGAGATGCTTACCATAGTTAACAAATATTTTGGAAATATGTTACGCTTTGAATTTTGTTATGAACTCTGCAACAATTTTACAAACATCAAAGAATGTATTTTTGATCGGAAAATGAATCAGTGTTATAGTACGTGCAGAAAATGAAAGTGTTTGAAAAGTGACAGTGCGAAGTGATTGAAGAAAACTATGTGGTAAAGCTACAGTTTGAGGTGTTAGAAATGCCATACTTGTACACAAATGCCGAGTATGTGGATGGATGCATAAACAAACGCATGCAATTGTAGAGACAAATTTCCAGAACTTTTAAAGTAAACGTGTGGTGTGGGATAGTTGATGGGACCCCGTTGTCTTACCAGGACGAATGTTAGCCCAAAACTACCTGCATTCTCTGCAAGACGATTTTCCACTGCAGTTAGATGTTCCTCTTGCTACACGAAAAAAAATAATTCGAGATATCCTGTCATTATACTCACATCTCAATATAATCTTCCCCAATCGCTGGATCAGCCATGGTGGATGTATTCACTGGCCATCTCGATCACCGAATTTAACACCTATGTACTTTTGTGTATAAGACTGTGATAGAAACCTTGGTTATG
This sequence comes from Thermobia domestica, assembly GCF_964235325.1. Classification (NCBI taxonomy): domain Eukaryota; kingdom Metazoa; phylum Arthropoda; class Insecta; order Zygentoma; family Lepismatidae; genus Thermobia; species Thermobia domestica. Next base: position 98,285,594 of record NC_137471.1, read on the forward strand.
GGAGAAAATGTGGTGCACGAGAATAACTGATTGCACAAACTCATGAGATCTTTGATATCATATGAGAGCTTCGTGGTGATTTGCAAAGAGCTACAAGACATGTCCTAATATGTAGTTCGAAGTGTATTGCAGTTGATGGAGATATTTTCGAAACTTTAAAACGATGATATACTCAATGGACACCTACAAATAATTTTGTCTGTGATTAAGATTTGAAAGATGTTTTAAATAATGTTTTTGTTTCGATGGTAACTTTCTTTGCTCGAGTGGTCTGTCAAGAAGACTTTCTAATATTATATATTCTAAATGCTATTCATGAGTATTCCTTATTGATATGTATTCATTTTCGGTTATCATGCTGTTGCAGATGCCGAACAGAAAATGCAAATAATTTTATTATATTTAACCATTTGCACAATATGGCAAACCAATATTCATTGAGACTTTTTGTAAACTGCATTTCTCAAAACTTACATTCCTTGTACTATATCAGCGATAGTAATAGTGATGTTGCAACACAAATTTGAGCATTTATGTAATGTATTATTATTGGATAATTGTTTGAAAATTTGCTTCTGTACTCTCCATCTAATATACTATCAGGGAGGAGTTGGCAAAGATTGTCCTCATGATGTATCTTGTCTCGCCAAAATTTATCGTATACTAAAGATAAAATAAATTAATAATGGATAAATTATAAGACACCTATAGGCCATGTTGTATTACTTCCTGAAGTCCAATTACAGATCTAAGCCTCCAGCTACATACTTTGATGCAAAAATGCGACATTGAAAATGAATCAGTTCTGTAACTTCTGTTATAATACTATGGTCTTGTTATCATGCCGATAAAAAAAAAAAAAAAAAAAAAAGCTAGCTATAGTAAAGAGTCAGTACTTCTTGGCACTGTCTGGTGTCGAAAGCAAGACAAAACTTCCGCATATGTTGTGCAATAAGGTACCTTCTCACTTGGTGGCATTGGTGACAGAAGTGGAGAGATTGTATTGTTAACTTCATACACCCTTCCTCGTTGCCGCGTTTAAGTACCTCTAATTCAAATTTCTTCACGGAACTTTAAGAAACCTAATAGATTAATATATATATATATATATATATATATCTTTGATCACTAGAACATAATTATCATCATTATCAAGAGCCATTGAGCAGACAATATTCTACACTAGCTATCCTATACGAATTTGTAACAGGTATAGAACATGGCAACTGATAATGTTAAATATACAATATAATTCTCGATAATAAATTCGTCCCCACTTCGTTATATACATCCCTTGTAACTCTTATGAGTTTTTTTTCTCAAACCAGTTTAGTCACTATTAAAGATAGTGTCTTCTTCTCTGCCACAATATTTTCAAGGTTCTGTTCTATTATATATACTTAATTATATGCGTGTGGGTGTGGGTGTACTATTGGCATCCACTTCAGAAGATTTTTTTCTTTTTTGCTCCCTTTGCTTCAAGGCACGAAAAGTCCAGATATAATTTTTGCCTTGCGTAAGAACGATCAATCATGGCAGTGCACGTCTCACCTTCAAAGTCACGAATCATTCCATTCACTTCGTCTTCCTCCGAGACCACTTCTGCCGATTATCTCGTTCGGTGACGGGCTCTTTGGGGAATCGGAAGAAGGGGAACTGCGATAAACACAGGGAGGGAAATAAGATCAAGAAAGAAACCTTTAGAATTAATGAAAGTAGTCTGCTCCTAAACAATTTCTTACTGTATTTTCATCTTGTCTTAATACTGTACATAGAGTAATACTTCCTTATACAAATCATCTTATTATAGTCTTCGGGGGGCACAGTGACTCAGTGGTAAAGCGCTTACCTCTGTTTCATGGGGTCCCTGGTTTAATCCCCGGCGAAGTAAGTTTGTGGCGGACATCCTGTCTGTGGATTTCCTCGGGGGAATTCCCGTTTTCTCCTACATTATCATTCCACCACTTCTTCCATCATCATTCATTTGTCTTAATCATTGTCTCCCTTAGCTTAACAGGGATAATCGTGGGACGTTAAACTGAACTTTATTGTGGACTTCCTTTAAACCTCATCAGAAGGATGCTTGCTCACTATTTGCCTATGTGCAGATTCAAAACCTACTAGAAGTACAGAACATTCAATGAAATAGTTCGAATTTCGACTTAAAGGAAAATTCTGATCTTCACAAAATATGTATTGCAAAACAGAGGTAAACAGTAATCACCAAAAGACACCTAAACACCTTGAATAGAATACGAACAGAAATTTTATCTGACAGGGGGTCTCGCGTAGTCGAGTGGTCTGAGGCTAACAATCATGAGGGGAAACTCGTTGGTGGTTCGAATCCCTATGAAGAGGACAGGTATTTTTAACTACAAGAAGTCTCTGTTTTCGTGTTCGTGTCGGGTCTGAAAAACCTAAGAGTCGGAAAGAGTTTTAAAAGAAAGTTGTAGGACTCTTAGCTCTAGGACTAGGATGCCCTGGTTCGATATTAGGCCATATAAGTTTGTGGTGGACAATATTATTATTATTATTATTATTATTATTATTATTATTATTATTATTATTATTATTATTATTATTATTATTATTATTATTATTATTATTATTTCGGAATTCTTCCGCTTCGCCATATTCCTATCCTACCAATTCTTTCACAATCATTCACTTTCATTAATCATTTCTTTAATGCCCAAATGTAGTTACATAAGAAGGAGAGAAGATCCATTTGTCTTATGTATAGACAATCAGGTGAACGAAACAGTAGAAGAGTGCCATATTCATAAAGACTTATTTTCATTCAAGTATCATGTGACACAGACTTTTAAATACATACATTTGAAGTATTTTAAACTTATATCTCCCTGCGTATGAAAAAATATTGTAAATTCATATGAACTTGCCACTGCAAGTAAATTTATCGGGGGTTATGATTAAATTATTAACGTAGATATCGTTTACAATGTTTCTCTAGAAAATCATTTTACTTTAACACGGAACTGCTAGTTTCCTAGAGCATGGATTTGGTTAATTCTGCCGACTACGGGTGGAGATCTTCCTAATCTTGGCGGCCACCTTGAAAAAAACTTAAATGTTTTAAATGTAAAGGAAGTCATATGATATGTCATTTGAAGCTAGACAGTCAGCAGAAACACGGGTTCGATATCGATTTCTAACCAACTTTATTCCTGTAAGAGTTATTTACGTGTCAATTTCGGAAAACAGTGGTTACTGCATGTGATTCATATATGACTACCTCGCTCACCAAAGGCCTCATGCACCCTTCCGAATACAGCAAGGTCCACGCAAGTATATGCGTGTATTATGCGCTGCTGCAATTTACAGACACTGTTGTTTTTGATCTGACGCAGAAAGTCTTTTATATGCCCCAATAGATAAAAGTCCAAGAGTGTGATGTTTGGGAATTGCAGTGGCTACTCCGCTGAGGCCGAACCACATCTAACCATCCAATGGCGAGGAAACTGTTATTCCTATTATCATCGAGTTTGCATCTAATAGTGCGAAAACGCAACATTATGGTAAAAGTGCATTGGCAACGCTCTCTCTGGATTCAGAAGTGATTCAAATACCTCCCCTCTTAACAGGATTCCATTTAACGCGTTCCCAATGAACTTGAACCCACAATGTGTGTGGATCATATTCACACTTCAGAGTAAATTGCTGTCCACTCACACATTTACACGTATCAGTCCAGTGCGGGTTTTTGTCTGTCAAGTATTAATGGTTCTGTTTGTTTACCTTGCCATACAAGAAGAAAAATGCCCTATTACTGAATAATATATCATGCGGAAACTGAAGATTAACATGACAATGTTCCAGAGGCTATTGGCAGTGCTCTAGTCCTCTCTCGAGGTCGTCCTAGGTTAGGTGTTGCTGTAATTGCCGCTTGTAGGGGTACCACTGATTGCACTGTATGATCTATCTATACTATTAACTTTGACTCACGAGATCGCTGGCACATGCTATATGGCGAATTATACAAGTCGAGTTCTTGACAAATGTTGGCAACATAGCAGTTGATGTTTCCTAGTTGTTGGCAATCCTCGGATGGCCACAATGTGGATTATCTTTTTTAAAAAAATCTCATAGATTAAATTCAGATTCGAACGATAAGTTAGAAAACATTAAGAGTAGACAAGCATCACCAAAAGGAGGCGAAAATTGACAAGTGATAGTATTGTTTTAAATGTACATGCTCCAACTGAAGATAAGGGTGACGATATAAAAGATAGTTTTTACGAAGAAGTGGAACGGATATTTGACCAACTCCCGCGATACCATATGAAGATTCTATTAGGGGATTTCAATGCGAAGGTAGGACGAGAGGATATTTTCAAACCGATTATAGGGAACGAAAGTTTGCATAAGGAAAGTAATGACAACGGTGTTAGACTCGTGAACTTTGCAACATCCAAAAACCTAATCGTGAGGAGTACAAAATTCCCACATCGCGACGTTCATAAATATACTTGGACATCACCAGACGGAAAAACACATAATCAAATTGATCACGTTTTAGTAGATAGAAGAAGACAATCTAGCATAATTGACGTCCGGTCGTTTAGAGGGGCTGATTGTGACACTGATCACTACCTGGTAGTAGCGATAATACGGGAGAGATTATCGTTGAATAAAGGTAATATTCAATGTCCGAAAACGGATAGATTTAATTTAAAGAAATTAGAAGAGAGTCAGGTAAGAGAGGAATACCAGATTGAAGTTTCGAATAGATTCGCGGTTTTAGAAGACTCGGAGTGCACTAGTGTTGAGGATACTTGGATTGAAATTAGAGATAGCATTAAAAGTTCAGCAATAGAAAAATTGGGACACGCGGAAATACGTAGGAACAAACCATGGTTCGACCAAGAATGCATCAAACTAGCAGAGAAGAGAAAACAGGCAAAATTACGGTGGCTACAAAATCCGAATGAAACAACTACACAAAATTTCGCAGATATCAGGCGGGAAACTTCCAAAACTTTTAGAACAAAGAAACGGGATTTTTTGAAAGCTAAAATTAAGGAAATTGAAGATAATAGTAAAAATAAAAATATTCGGGACATGTATAAGGGGATCAGCGAATTTAAGAAAGGCTATCAACCTCGTGCTTATATATTAAAGAAATCTGACGGAACAGTTCTCACCGATACGGATAGCCTCTTAAATAGATGGAAAGATTTCTTTGACGATTTGCTGAACACGCAGCCAAAAACTAATGTGCGTGGAGAAAAGGAGATACACACCGCAGAACCGTATATTCCAGAACCCAATCGAATAGAAGTGGAAGCCGCTATAAAGAAATTGAAGAAACACAAATCTCCGGGTGTAGATGAAATTCCGGCTGAGTTAATTTTAGCTGGAGGCGAAAAATTGTGGAACAAGATACACAAACTCATTCTCCTTATCTGGAACAAGGAAGAATTGCCACAAGAGTGGAAAGAATCAATCATTGTTCCAATTCACAAGAAAGGCGATAAAACTGACTGTAATAATTATCGAGGCATTTCTCTTCTGTCAACATCCTATAAAATCCTTTCAAATATTCTGTTAGCAAGATTGACCCCATACGCAGATGAAATTATTGGAGATTATCAGTGCGGATTTAGACGAAATCGATCAACTATCGACCAAATATTTACCATTCGCCAAATACTCGAAAAGAAGTGGGAATACATACCCCGGTACATCAACTATTTATTGATTTTAGAAAGGCTTACGACTCGGTTAGGAGAGAAACATTATACAACGTTCTTACAGAACTTGGAATACCGAGAAAGCTAATTAGATTAATTAAGATATGTTTAAGTGAATCCCAAAGTAAAGTCCGGGTAGGAAAATTTTTGTCCACGAGCTTCCACGTCGAAAATGGCCTGAAACAAGGGGATGCGTTGTCACCATTATTATTTAACTTTGTGCTGGAATACGCCATAAGGAAAATCAAAGATAGCAACCAGGGCCTAGAGTTGAACGGCATTCACCAGGTTATGGCATATGCTGATGATGTAAATTTAATAGGGGATGATAGGAGAACAGTAGAAATAAATGCAGAGATCTTATTAAACGCTTGCAGGGACATGGGTTTAGAAGTAAATACAGAGAAAACTAAATACATGGAAGTGCGTCGGGACCGTAATACGGCAAATTGTGGAGGCGTTAAAATATTAAATAATACTTTTGATAAAGTGGATACTTTCAAATATTTAGGATCAATATTAACAGACGAAAATCATATTCACGAAGAAATTAAATGTCGACTAAAAGCAGGAAATTCGTGTTACTATTCGGTTCAAAATCTCTTGTCGTCGCGAATTCTGTCGAGGAATTTGAAGCTTAAAATATATAAAACGATAATCATGCCTGTTGTTCTGTATGGTTGTGAAACATGGTCGCTTACTCTGAGGGAAGAACATAGACTGAAAGTATTTGAGAACAGGATCCTGAGAAGAATATTCGACCCAAGAGGAACGAGAATGGGGAATGGCGGAAACTTCATAACGAGGAACTACATAGTTTATACGGTTTACCCAACATTGTTATTGTCGTCAAGTCTAGGAGGCTTAGGTGGGCAGGTCATGTAGCTAGAATGGAAGAAAGTAGAAACGCTTTCAAAGTCTTGACTGGTAGACCCATAGGAAAACGACCATTAGGAAGACCTAGGCGCAGATGGGAGGACAATATTAAGATGGATCTCGCAGAGATAGGAATACAAAGTAGAAAGTGGATGCAATTAGCTAAAGATAGAAGTCAGTGGAGAGCTTTTGTGAACGCGACACTGAACCTCCGGGTTCCATAGGCCATAGAGTTAGTTAGTTAGAAATATTCTAGTAATATTAGGATTCAGACACTTCAAAATGGAGAAACTTCCACCCTAGTAACACAAATATGAACAGAACAGAAATTCGAATTGACCAAGTTTAGGCCAAGTAAAGACTCTATGTATAACCACAGTTTATGAAGATTTCGCTGGCGTTATTACAACTAACCAATACAGTGAAAAATATGCTAAGGATTTCTTGTTTGCAGTTGCTAAAGAAACAACAAATGATAGTTGAAAGTTTTTTGTTCAGCTTCATATATTACATGATAGACGGTACAGTGTATTGAAAGAAAATAACTAAATGTTCCAAGAAATCTGAAAAAAAAAATAGACTTTTTACAAAGATTCAGTCTAAGATACAAATGAAGAAATGTATTCAGCAATAGGTGTACACAATGTTAGTGCTAATTGATAAATTTATCCAACATTTACAATAACAAATCATATATATATATATATATATATATATATATATATATATATATATATATATATATATATATATATATATATGGCCTTGAACTGTAGTTTGTTGATTGACTGTCAGGGAGATTGATTGCAAATGTGGAATTGTTTAAAAGTTTCCTCTGTCAATTAGAAATGAGTAAATACAAAATAAAAAAATAGGAGGGAACTAGTGGTAAATTTGAGTGTTACATACTATAAAGAGAAGAGTGGATACTTCTAAGATAGGCAGGACATTTCACTCGCATAGAATCCTAGTTAGTTAGATTTAAGTTTAGCGTCCCTTTCAACAGCGAGGCATGTGGACCTACAGTTTAAGATTAAACCCGAACCACATGAGATATCACTGGGAATTTAATCCAGGTCTCCTAACCCGAAGGTGATAGTTCATCAGCATAGCCATGAGGGAACTCTACTTACAATCTAACTTGGGAAGACTAGGAAGAAGAGACCGGGAAGGTAGGAAGATAATAGAAAGAGGGTCTTTGGATGGATAATAATAATCTGTGGCGGAATGGTTTGTCACAAGATAAAACTTAATAGATACTTTTTTCTTTGGTGATCAACCTTCATGTTTCTTAAGCTATTAAGGTAATTTGTGAAAGAAAAACAATATTGGAGATATTAAAAGTAAAAGAGTCTAATTAGAAATCCATTTGCTAATGAATATTCCCTAATGGAAACAGCAGAAAAAGTAGTGTGAGGAAAGAGAAGTGTAAATTGATAATAATATTATAATTGATACTCTACTGTTAGACTTGTCATAGTGTTTTTTGTTTCTTATAAATAAGAATCAAATGTTTTACGTATTATGAAAATTAAACTTAGTTTGCACATATTCCCAGAAAAATGAAAATAGAATCATGAAAATCATTTTTCGTAGGGATGGGCATGGGTCGAGCTAAATCTCGACTCGACTCGAATTCGACTCTAGTTTTGAGTCGAGTCAAAGGTAATTTACTCGAATCGAGCTCCGAGCCGAGTCACTTTTTCTGAGGTCGAGTTTCGAGTCGAGTCAAAGGTAATTTATTCGAATCGAGCTCCGAACCAAGTCACTGTTTCTGAGGTCGAATTTCGAGTCGAGTCGAGTTTGAAAAATGGCTCGCTCGTTCCGCTCGTTTTAACTCGCTCTGGAATCATGGGATGATAATACTAGAAAGCAAAAATCGTGAGAAATGGAAACAATAATGTGGAATACTTTTATGTTGCTTACGACATTACTCACATTTCGTCTCGACTGGGTAACGAGGCAATCTCAAATGTCGCGAGCACCAATATAAGTATATACTGTAACTCTTACTATCTAAGCTGAAACCTGCACCGTCGAATTCTTGAACTCAAGCAGAAGCAAAACCGGGGAAGTGATGTCAACCGGCTCGGCTCGGTTCAGCTGGGCGAAAACCATGAGAAATGTAACCAGTAATGTGGAATACTTTTAGTGTTGCTCAGGACAGGGGACACTTCTCGCATCTCGTCTCGTCTCGATAACGAGGCAGCCTCAAATATCGTGAGCACCAATATAAGTATACTGTAGTTCTTACCATCAAGGTTGAGACCTGCACGGTTGAATTTTTGAGCTCAAGCAGAAGTCCAACCAGGGTAGTGATGTCAACCGACTCAGTTCGGTTCAACTGAAGAACAGCTCAAGCCGGCTCGATTGGTATCAGCCACCGATTCGGCTCAGGTGGAGCATCAGCTCAAGCCAGCTCCGTTGAAACGAGTCCATCGGCTCGAGCCGACTCGATTAGGTGAGCTGTTGGATCGGCTCACTTCTCGGTTTGGTCGATAGTGAATGAGCTATGAGTCGAGCCGCTTGAACTGTTGACAACCCAGTACTAGGGCAGAGCAGTTTTGAACATGTTTGGCCGGCGCCCTATAACTTTTAACAATTTTTGGCTCGAGCCCGAATATATGCTCCTCCGGAACTCAAACCCAAAACCTCGTAAACGATGTGCTTGCCTTCTGAAAACTTCTCGACGACCGAGATCGTCAGTCATCTAGTTTTTGTATTCAGATACAAACCGTCTATCTTTCATGGCTATACATGGTGTTGTTATAATAATAATAATAATAATAATAATAATAATAATAATAATAATAATAATAATAATAATAATAATAATAATAATAATAATAATAATAATAATAATAATAATAATTTAGTAGTAGTAGTAGTAGTATAATTGAAATTGTATTGTCTATGTACGATATTTGAAGAGAGTACTTGAAACTATACACACGATTTAGGTCGATTTGGCTCGACTCGACTCGAAACTCGACCCGAATTTGAGTCCAATTGCGAGGCAAGCTGGAGAAAATTTTTCGAGCCGAGAAAATTTTTCGATCTCTAATCTTTCATTGTTCCTTAATTAGCTAAAATCTTATTTGACCGAATCAGATTATGTCCAAAGACAGATCTGACAGATTGGAAACGTTAGTACCTGTGGTTGATCTGGGCTTTGGAAAGATAACCAAAGAATTCAAAAGATCATATAACATTTTATTATTATACGAGGAAGTTGATGAAATTTTCTCTTCAGGAATATTGTTTTCTTTTTTCAGTGCAGGTGGTTAAGAACCACAGAAGCGGTCAACTATAGTAAAAACGATTGATACGCTTGTGGTTTGCGACAGAGCACGCTCAACGAGTTTTCATTCACAGTTTCCATTTTGGAACATTAGAAGACCATCGCTTCACTTGTTTTACTACGGTTACTTACCACGCCTTTAAGCATCATTTGTTCCTTTTAAAAATTAGCGCTTCAACCAAAATTATTGCTTGGCTTGTTTGTCTTTTGTTCAATTCGTTGTAATGGAAATGTTACATTTTGCAATAACAGTGAAGAAAATATATTACAATATAAGAAAGAAATATCAAATGAACTGATGCACAAAATATGTTCAACCTATTTTCTTCCTTATATTTTCACTTCCTTGATTTACGGACTATGGCGTGAATCAGTAACCGGGTATAAGGTAATAGGAATGTCCTGATTTATAGAATGTAGGCTTGGATATTCGAACATAATTCCTGGATAAACTTTGTGGTGTATAAAGTTTCAAGTCATACTTCAGTTTTCTCTCGTTTACAGTTATTAAACACAAAAGAAAAAAGAACTCATCACATGATGAAAACAAAAAGAAGCCAGACATAAAGACTTGGTCAGCTACCTAAAGGGTTGAATTATGCATTAAATTTTCTTTTAATCGGCCAGGAAATATCAATCTATTTTTCTTTGAGGAAATCCAAATGTAATTTACTTTGAAAACGCCAGAGTTCAGGTAGTATAAGAAAAGTATGAAAATTCTTAAAAGAATACTACATAGACTCAGAATCAGAACTTACTGTTAGGTGGAGAGAAAAATAATTCCAGAGAAGTCCTCAGAAAATGAGTGAGATGTTTTCACACAGAGAAAAGTCTAATATAAAAACTTTAGTATGAAAGAGTTTTTTTCTTTCTGTAAGTACTATTCTTTCTTCAGCATATTTAAAGATCCAAAGCTTACAGTATATTAATTAATTGAGGACGAATTTGATTCTTCTTTGGGTAAATTCTTCGCGACTCTTTCTGAACTCAACTTACAATATTTAATTACTACTTATGAAGGAAAGATGTCGAACTTAGACCTCAAGGATACTGAATTCTATATTATATCGGTAAAATTTGTTATGCAATGATAAGGTTTACAATGTGGACCGATAGAAAGTCAAATTTCTGTCTGCTTGAACTCTATAATATGAGTACAAAGAAAACGTCAAGCATGGAAGGAAATTCAACTATGAAGTTTTTCACGAAATAATATTGCAAGCTAAGGTAAAATAGGTTCCCTTGTGTAACTTCAAAACAACTATTCTATAAATTCTCGGATTGACATGTAGATAATAAAATCAAAGATGTATTTATTTATTTTTACATACTTCTGTTCATTACCTTCATCTATAGCTTTAAGCCTGTCACGTAGTGTTGTAAATAAAAAAAAAACGTTCGTATTTTTTCAGAAATGTACGTTTTTTTTAGAAAAAAAAACATTGCCTCTCGTTTTTTTTTTCTAAATTTCGTTTTTTTTAAATAGTCATTTGTAATGCATCTTACGTCTGTTTAAGTATGAAGTATTTTTATGTACATGTAATCATCGTAAAATGCAACATAAATTAAACGATAGATACTGATACGCTACAAATATTTTACACTTTATATGAATAGCATACCTACTAACAATTCGGCTTTCAGCAGTTTTCATCAATATCAACTATGAGATAAAGGTAGAAATGAAATTTTGTTTTTCGTGAAAGCAGGCCTTTAATAAGTACGAAAATAATGTCATGAACAGTATAACTTGTCTAAAAGTAAAAACTAATACTAATTTCCCTACTAGCGTTTTTCTAAATATCATATATAAATAATTTGTTGACTAGACATATATGCTATGCAGAGACGGCTCTACCATATGTGCAACACGTGCGTTTACATGGAGCGGCAAGTTTGGAGGGTTCGGCAAAATCTGTCGTAAGTATATTATCTAAATTAAATATTTCTTGTTGGAAAGACTTCATGATGATGGTAATTACATTTACTAATCTGACCTTCTATTTGAATACTACATTCACAAATTATGTTTAGGTCCCATTAGTTTAAGGTCACATGGACAATGCTAAAGCAAAACGTCAAATAAATCCGAGAAAAAATTGTTTGATTGTTGTCAGATGCAAGAATTCTCGAATAGTAGCAAATATCTGTTCCATTTAGTTAGTTATCACAGTTTTTATTTGACAGCTAGTCTTGTTTTTGTCACAAACAAGTTCCTTATCATTGAATATAGAAATATTTTTAAAAAATCTTAACAGATGTAGAACAAAAATCAAGAAATAAAGATAAAAGAGCTAGTTGCACTGGAATTACAAACTGATACATTGAGATTAAAGCTCGATATTGAATTCTATAAAAAGGATTACCATCTTTCCTCTGCAGGTGTGTTTGCTCTATCTTTCACTAACATAATAGATTAGTTAGAAAAAACACACACACACAACGAGATTGTACTTTTAGTAAGTATTTAAGCCTTTCTCAGTACAACTGCACTTACCCTCCCCTTCGTTGTTCATGCTGGAGTAGCATACTTAAAATCATGACTTTTAAGATATGTTCTTTCTGGAGAAAGGGGGAGGCGCCAAATTATGCCATTGCACGGGGCGACAAATTGCCTAGGGCGGCCCCGATGACATGTATATACAAGACATGAATATCATCATCATCATCATCATAGGTATTCTGCCTTTCTTGGCAGGTCACTTGCCGCAGTTGAGAAGCTTCCATGCTCCACGGTCCTCCGCTAACCTCTTCGTCTTCGCGTATGATCTTTCTGTTTTAATATCACCCATTAATTGTAGTCTCCTTCGCCCCTCCCTCTCTTTCCCGCCACCATACCTTCTAGGACGTCCCTCATGATACAATCTCTTCTTAGGCAATGTCCCAGACATGAAAATAGGATGACACATTTTGAAGTAATGCAGGGTGTTTCAAAATTAATATTAGCGTTTTGAAACTTTGTAGTATCTATTACAATTATAAATATTATATCAAATGAAAGAGCAACTCAAAGTTTTGTACGCACGCATGCACATACATTGTTTCTTTTGTATGCCGTTAGAAGGAGCAAATAGCGAGACTAGAGAGCAGAAAGCTTTTTGTGTTCTAATAAAGACTGAATCTGTAGTTACAGTGCAACTGTCTTTGTGAAGAATATTAAGGAGACAGTTGCAACTACGTCCTTATCGTTTGCAGTTGCTACGGGTCTAAAGCCTACAAACTACGGTTTACGTGCCAATTTCGCAAGTGAAATATTGCTGTATAACAATTTTCTGGATAGTGTCGTCTTCAGTGATAAATCAACATTTCACCCAATGTGAACATTCATAATGTTCGCATCTGGCGGTCAGCAAAGGCTCAGGAGATACTACAGTTGAAACGAGATTCCCCTAAATTGAATGTGTTTTGTGCTATATGGCGGAAAGTTTACGGGCCTTTCTCGCGTATCGACTAGATGTGTGTCGTGTGACGAATGAATCTCACATCGAACACCTGTAGCAAAGAATGTTTGAGGTGTTTTTTACTTGACATATTGTTTATAAATGTACGTAAAATGTAATAAGTACTACGAAGACTTAAAACCCCGATATTCATTTTGAAACACCCTGCATTTCTCACAAACAGTGTTGCCTTATAAAGTTATTGTTTACAACAATGATATTATTATTAGCCGAGACTATAACTACTACAACAACACGGGTTAGTAGTCAAAAAATGTAATTAAATGTACACTTGTAACCCCTTCGGACCCAGGTGGCCAAAGTGGCACACACAGGTGTGTCACTTCTTTAATCCGCTCCTGTATGGACACTAATTAAGATATCGGGATATTATTTTTGCCAAATATGATTGGACCATAGTTTATCATATTAATTTCATTTTCTTCTGGGTGTCGAATTTCCTTCTCAAATTTCAAGAATTTTCGAATTTACTTCTTTTTTCCTTGTAGCTTCCTTCGTTGCAGAGAAAGACCTTAAGACTTGCCAGGTAGATACCTCGGATGGATACCTAATTGTTGACATCAACTGGACGGGCCTGCGCGCAGTGTTGCCAATTAGGGAAATTAAAATTTCCCTAAATTTGGGCAAAATATTCGAAATTTTTGTTTATAAATCCGTACCTATACGTCCGAGTGCAAGTAAACTTACGCCAATCGAACATTTGTCCTTACTTAACAAACACGGGTACAGATCGTTAAATGGGGTAATTAGGGGGCGTACGGAAAATTCGTATTTAGGTTCTAATCCTTGATTTTTCTAGTTTTTCCCTACTTTTCTGTTTACCGTAATGTATTCTTGGTAATTAGAAGCTTTGTTCCTTAAATATCTCCATGATACTTGTAGGATACATTAGGGGTGTACCAATGTTTAATTTAGGATAGTTTGCGTCTGTCTGGTAACAGTGTTGCTAGCTACAGAAAATTTTTATTCCAGATTTTAGGGAGGAAATTTTGGAAAATTACCTGTTTTATCTCTATTATTTCCCTCTTGTTGGCTACATGGGAACAAACGTACCAGTATCTGAAAGTATCGTCTTTGCTCTACACAACGCAATGTAGAAAGTTTTAATAAGATACTTAGGGGAAGTACACTTGAGGTTTACAGTAGACCTTGTTCTCTAATTGGAAAGACAACTGTGATTTTTTTAAGGTAGAATGAGATATTTTTTATTTACATGTTTACTTTATTACATACCGTCACAATACTTGTAGGATATATTAGAGGGATACCAAAGCTTATGTTAAGATACTTCTTGTGTGTCTGATAGTAGTGTTGCCAGCCACAGAAAATTTTAATTTCAGATTTTAGGGAAAAATTTTGGAAAAAATCCCTTTCTTTTTCTATTATTTCCCTCTTGTTGGCTACATTCGAACAAACGTACAAGTTTCTAAAAGCTTCTTCCTTAGCCTACACAGCGCATCATAAAAAGTTTCACTAGAATAATTAGGGGAAGTACAGTTGAGGTTTATAATAAACCATGTTCTGGAAATGGTAAGAAAATGGTGAATTTCTGAGGTAGAATGAGATATTTTTTTTAAATTTCATGCTTACTTTGTTAGATATCGCCATGATACTCATAGGATATATTCTTGGGGTACCAAGGTTTATTTTCAGATAGTTTTTGTCTGTCTGATAGCAGTGTTTCCAGCCAAAACAATTAATTCCCGATTTTAGGTGAAAAATTCGGAAAATTTCCTTTTCCCCTCTATTATTTCCCTCTTAGTGGCTACATTGAAACAAACGTACCACTACCTGAAAGTTTCCTCTTTGGCCTACAGAACGCACTATAAAAAGTTTCAATAGGATAATTAGAGAAGCTGTAGCCCCGGCATATCTGTTGATTTTTGCTTCTCAGGCGTAAAAAGTGTCAAAATTTCATGTGTATGATGATAGAGATTTTTTCTTTCCCTCTTTGAATGGAAGCCAGCGACTTCAGGATTTCACTGTACCTTGTCAACACACAAAATAGTTTTTTTTTTAGGTGACTTGAACCCATATGGCAGCAGTGGTGCTAGATACAAAAAAAAAAAAAAATTGAAATTCGGTTAGGGATTTTTTGGTAAATTTTCACCCCTACATTTCCCTCAATAATTTCCCACCCATTAGTAACAGTGCAATGCAACTTACACCAAAACATAGCCACGTCCATTTTCTAAAAAACAAGGCCTTAACCATATCAATCGAATAAACGGTTTTTGAGCAATAAATCACTAACTGAAAATGTATGAAAACGACAAAAATGACCTGGGTCCGAAAGGAATAATCACACAATTTTGCTCTTATAGGTACAAAGAAACAAAACGATTTGTAAATTACGAGGGCTTCGACTCAAGTGCTGTTGATTACTTCAATAATCTGCAACATAAATCAATAAATAATAGTCGCCAGAAAAAAAAACAGACATTTGAAAAAAACATGAAAAAGAACGGTTTTTTATTGAAAAAAAAACTTCACAGAAAAAAAACCGTTTTTTTTACAACACTACTGTCACGTATGAGGAATAAACAAATTATCGAACCAAGTGTTTGCGTTGTGTTTCTGTTCTTACAATACGAAAGAAATTATTTACGTTCTAATTTATAACAATATATTGCTTTATGTAATTTCCTTATAATATTGTAAAGGATATAAAGCCAATGTCTATGGTTTAAAGACAGAACTTACTTCTTAGTCTTCCTGTGCAGTTCCTCTTTCAATTCGGAAAAAAAACATAAAACTTTTCTATCGTGACGCTACGCACGTAATTTCTTAAGATATTCTTAAACTTGATTCATGTGTAAAAATGAATAGTAATAGAATAGGTGATATTACTTTGTCCGTATTCGTTTAAAAATCTAGATACTCGGGTCAATATTTCGAAAGAAACTAATTTTTATGAATCATAATTAATGGTCGCCATATTGGATTCATAACCGGTCTTGATCAGCAGGCCCGTAGCCAGCCCAAAAATGTAGGGGGGGGGGTAGGCTGAAGTTAGGGGGGCCCGATCCAACCATATTATAGTTCATCACCATATTATAGTTCATTTGCAAGCCTACCGTGAACATTTTACGGGGTCAGCAAAAATTGAAGGGGGCCGGCCCCCCTAGACCCCCCTGGATACGGGCCTGTTGGTCAGGCTACTTTGTGCTTCTGGTGAAAGTTGGACTTATGAAGATTACATCACAAAAGAATGATTTGTTTCGTACAATGCAGCATCCATCAGTGATGTTTTATTACGGTAAATGAACTCTCCTTCAAAATTTGGGAAAATCAATCGACAACGCAAATCTTTAAATTGTCACAACTTCGTTGTTTATTAACCAATCTGAATAAACTATACACCAAACGAAAGATAATTTAACACTCTTTAAAAAGTTATACGACATCTTTTTCGATAATCCCAGCTGTTTACTTGTTATTTTTTAAAATATGAGTAAACTCCATCATAAGAAATGTAAAATTCCAAATTAAATAATTTCTGTAGGTGTTAATTTCAGTGTTAGGTAAACCCTTTTTGCTAATTTGTTAGACCCTGTTATCTTCTACGTCGTTTAGTTTTTAAATCGTGAAGATTGGACTATTAGTTAAGGAGATATAGGCCTCTAAAACCAACACTATGAATTAGCAGAGGCAGCCATCTTTGATAGCCGCCATATTAGATTCTGGCCACCTGTCGGAGTGGGGCCACTTCGATTCCTGCTTAGTTGGATCAGGGGAACAATATATCCAAGTGGCACCTTTTTAACACAAAGTGCATGGTTTGGCCATTTTTTGCCTTAAGCTCCCCTACTACTTTAAGTTAGGCACTTCAAACATTTGCCTGGTGTAAATGAGGAAAACCCAGAAAAATCTCACAATTACTGGCTTCAAAAAGCTCTTACATCTTATCGATCGAGTGCCCCACCGACCAACGATGTAGCCAGTAAGTTGTTCTGGAGGAGAAGAGAGGGAACATGACTCTTTCAGAAGGCCAGACTTTATACATATAAAAAATATATACCTAAAGACACTTTTCAGAACGTGAAAGTACTAGTGGTTTGTTTTTCTATAACAAAGACTTTCATTTCCATCATAGATGTACAGACAACACAAAATTATGCAAACATTAGTATCACCACATATCTATATCTGTATCTATATCTATCTATCTATCTATCTATCTATCTATCTATATATATATATATATATATATATATATATATATATATATATATATATATATATAGTGGCGGATCCAGGATATAATCAAGGGAGGAGCTAAAACATAGTTTGCCGCTTTATCCAGTGTAAGACAGGGTTGAAGACAATTTTATCCAGTGTATACCTAAGGGTCAAGGGGGGCTACAGCCCCTATAGCCCCCCTTGGATCCGCCCTTACATATATATATATATATATATATATATATATATATATATATATATATATATTTTAAGTAGGAATTTCAAGTTTCCGCTATAGGAAAATATTATATTTTACTGTTTTACGTGGATAGAAAACAAAAAATAACGGTAATCATAAGTAACGTAAAGAAAAAGAAATGTCAGTTTTTAAAAAAGTTCGAACTATGCCCTATAGATTGTCTAATGTGGTAGCTGGTTTCGAATGTTTCCATATTTAGTTTTATATTATATGCTGAACCTATAATACTGTCATGAAACGTGAAATTTAGTTATTTTATATACGAAGTGAACCTTCATACTTACGATAGACACGTTAATCTGCGTTAATCTAATACAAGATTCTCATTTCCTAACTGATATTGCAGCCAAATGCTATTCGAATCTAATTTAGTTTTCCACTTCTCTAAAAATTTATAAACCAAAGACTACTTTTCTTTTCCATTTGCAATTTAAAGCAAGAGAGCTTAGTAGAGAGAATACATCTGAATCAATACTATGAAATAACCAGATGCATCAATTATGAAGTCCGTACGAGAGTTTGTAACAACTATGAGAAGATAAAATAGCAAGAAAGAATGAACTGCTTAAGTCCCGAGTTTATGTTAGTGATCTTGTTTCCAAAACATATGTTGTTGCGTCTCTAAATCTCATTAAGACGCTTTGCGTATTTGTAGTTACGATATAATGCCAAGTACACAAGATGTCTTTGTCGTCAATTTTATGACCGATCTCCAGATATATAATATAAAGTCGCATCGAATTATTCAGAACCTTTAATGCATCTAAAAAGAGAAAAAGGTTAGATTTGTGAGCGAGGGTGAATTTATTACTGAACGTCTACTAGTGTCTGTGACATTGAAAGAAAACCATTCTATCATGAAGGAAGGACACCAATATATTGTTTTCATGTTGCAAAAGTAGCTCATTTCAACAACAAATTATGATCATAAATGTATCACATTTTGCAATGTAATATTTCGTTTTCGTAGCATTTCTCTAATTTTGTGTCGCAAACTGCGATGCGACCCGCTTTTTAAAAACTCTGATACATATATTACATACATACATACATACATACATGTTATTATTATTATTATTATTATTATTATTATTATTATTATTATTATTATTATTATTATTATTATTATTATTGGTTGATCCACGGAGCCTTCAGCCCGCTGTATACCATAAGTTAAAATCATGCTTAATTAAAAGTTTCAATTGTTTACATTTATTTTTTTCTTAAAGTTTGCACAGCAACCACCCTAAACACCACACCATATTTACTCAATTGTTCAAGGGCGCTGTTATACAGACAAGCGATAGCGCAGGTAGCGACTTATATTAGCTTGACTGCTTATATCTTATATATATCTTGCGATCTTATATATATCTTATATAGAGCAATATATATATCTTGCGATGTTTACAAATCATGGCGTAATACTCCAGAGAAATTGGATGAATAAAGATGCTTCAACATCACACACTTAGAAAGAATGGCATGCATGGATCAGTTTTAGTGGTAATTCAGTTGACGATTAGGAATGAAGTTCAACTAAATTTAATTCTAAAAACTCCTTACAACATAATAGCTACAAAGATACGGGAAAGAATATCGAAACTTCGAAATAATAATACACCGTGAGCATAAAGTCCTGCCCTGATTATAAAAATTACGGAATAACCGTTGGACAGAATAATGTAAATTCTGGTCCGTTACATAGGTTAGTCTTACAAGTTTTTTAAGACCAATAGATGGCACTAGTGCTACCAAAGAGTGACGCAGTACGTTACTTGGCGCGCGCGGGTTAGTTGGCGAAATGGCATCGAAGCAGCAGAAAGTGCAATGCGTGCTGTGGTATCACGAAAGCAAATCGTCCATCAGTAACATAAGTAACGCAAGTGGTCTTAAAAAAAAAAAAAACAAAAAAAAAAAAAAAAAAAAAAAAAAAACTTGTAGTACTAACCTATGTAACTGACCAGTATTTAGATCAGGGCTGTCCAAATGGCGGCCCGCGGGCCGCATGCGGCCCGCCAAACCATTTTCTGCGGCCCACAAAGCTTTCATGACTTACGATTGTTATAACTGATAATATTTTAATTTATATTCATTCATTCGTTTAATGTTTCCACTCCTCTTTCGGAATAAGGCATCCATTTAGCGCTTCTATACAACAAAAAGGCGCGGGCCTCCACGGCAACACTGGAGTCGGTAATGTAATCGTTGCTGAAAGCTACTACGATTACTTCAATGAACGAATATATATTTGATCTAGCTTTTAAAGTTAGACCCTCTCTTCCTCGAACTTTGCCTAGAAGCCATAGCGTGCTATAAATACACCACTTCTTGTGATAAACACAATTTAGCATACTTTCCAAGTTGCAATCGTCTGACATTAGATTTTGAAAAGGAAGCATTTAATTTTTCTGAGTTCTGTAGAGACATCGAGAGTATAACGAATGGATTTAATGCGAGATTCTGATTTTGACAAACTAAAAATAAAAAATAAAAAAACGACATTGCATTATTTATTAATCCAGTGACAATAGACATCGAAGAACATCCTCCAAACTTACAACTCGAACTTCGTGACCTTCAGGCTGAACCATTCTTTCAGACAATAACAAAGAAAGGAGTAGATTTTTCAGGTACTTTCTAACAAACGTTTTCCTGACTTTTGAGAGTTGTGCCGGAAAATAGTGTCAATGTTTGGTAGTACTTATCTGTGTGAAAGTGCATTTTCCACCGTGAAAATTGTAAAGAATCTGCCTTGGAGATTCTTATCTTTTTACATCTTCCGCGGGTTACATCTTTTACAACAAAAGCCCTTGTAAACGCTGCTAGTTACCCTTTACATTAGTCACATTGAACAGGTATGTAATATTTCAAATATATTTTTTTATATATTTTCTTCTGTAGTGTAATAATAATAATAATATTAATATTATTATTATTATTATTATTATTATTATTATTATTATTATTATTATTATTATTATTATTATTATTATTATTATTATTATTATTATTATTATTATTAGCTGCGGCCCTCCACCTTATCAGTAAAGACGGTTATGGCCCTCAGGCTCATTATAATTGGACAGCACTGATTTAGATTATTATGTCAAACGGTTCTTCTGTAATAAATTTTTGTAATCGGGGCAAGACTTTATGCTCACTCTGTATAACTGCATTATACATGGAATTATACATGGAATTGTATATAATTCTCGTATAATTACAAGAAATGTTTAGGGAACTGCTTGCAGAATTTAAGAATTCTTTTCTTAAAATTGCATACAATGTTTTTCAAGTAGATACCGCAGAATTCACCACTAATCAAAACAAATACAACTAATCTTGTGTTATCTACGAACAATTCTTTTCTAAATATTTCTCAATATTATATCATCGTTGCGTTATAAGTATAACGTAATTTAGCTAAGTTTAAAATTGAATACCAAGAGAAATAGAGTAAAACTGAATCACGAAATGAAACTAAAACGATTTGGTAAGACTTTCACGCTTTCAGTACAATGTAGGCCATTTATTCTATATTATTTCGGTACCTTCTTTTGTAAGAGAGAGAGAGAGAGAAAAATGAGATACTATAAGTTCATATTGTTGTTTCCATTCATTTATCAGCAGTAATAAATCATAAAATTTAAAATTAAAAAGAAAAGAGAAGAAGAAGAAGAAGAAGGGTTTGCAACTGATACGTTGGTGGTACACATAGCACTAAGTTCGTGAGAAAAAAATATGAACTAGCATTCCGAAATTTACTCCGCCCGGCTTCATCTCCAGTTTCTTTTAATGCAGCCCTTTCTTTTCTATTCTATATACCTGTTTTTCAAATTGCTTTTTATTGTTTTTTCATTGTCCTTTTTTTCGTGTTCGGAATGCAAAGGTCGTGACTTTCAAAGGAATAGGAAGGCAGAAATTGTTTCTTAAAAATCTTTTTCCTTGCCTCTCTTCAGTCAATTGTTTCTCCTACAATCCGCTTCTTCCCTGATTGAAACATATAAGTGAACCACTATTTTTTGTGCCTTTTTGATATGTTAATAATCTATGTGCTATTTGATAACGTTCCTTTATTAAATACATATTCTATTATTGTTATGTTATTAGTCTCTTCATTGTTAAACTGATCTTGGTTATAAGTAGTTCTAATTATCTTATTCATTCTTTTATATATATATATATATATATATATATATATATATATATATATATATATATATATATATATATATATATGTGTGTGCGTGTGTGTGTGTGTGTGTGTGTGTAAGAATGAATAAAAAGAATTTATTTTGAAAACGTGATTTAATTATTGTACCAGTATGGAAGGTGAAACGTTCTTTTGTATCATCCAAGTCTCCATGAGTTGTTTTTTTTAAATATATAATTTAAGAGAAAACAGCTTTGTGTAACTATTCTACAAACAATTTTTCATAACACTAATGATTATAAGAGTATAATATGGAACTTTTTAATGATTGTTATAGAGTAGATACGTGATCCATAATAAAATGTAAACTTTTATAAATTATATTCAATATGGTGGAGTTTGAGTTTATTTTATGACCTTACACTTCCTCATGGTGCCGAAGGTGCGTGATTGCTTATTATTAGTTAAGGAGTCAGAAAATAGTTTATCCTACCATCATATAAAATTTAATTAACATGGTAAAAAAAATGGAGGAAAGTGTAAATAAGTGTTACATTCATTTTCAATTTGTGTGAAATTTTTATCATGCAGCTTATATTACAACAACTTGGTTTGTGTTGCCATTTGAAACCTGAGGACTATCCTCTTAATAAGGTTCAAAAGCAAACCATTTTTTTTAAACTTTCGGAGTGACAAATTAAAAAAAAATTCATTATAAATTTACTTTATTATTATCTGAGTGAGTTGACCAATTCCACTATAACGTTCTTTGTCTTTAGAAAGAAAACTTAGAAATTGACCATACCATATTTCTAATTACTTTACTTTTTTTTTTGAGTGATTAACGCAAAATATTATACAAAAGTGGTAGAGTACAGTCTGAAATAAAACTTCGTGTACATTTTGGAAAGGAATATTGAAATGCGAAAGATCATCTTATCTGAATGATTAATAGAAACGTAAAGTTGTCTTTAATTTAGATTCCACTAGTTCTTTTTTCCAAACTTTCGCAGTTCACTGTAGACTATAGTTTAAATTCGTCCTAAAGTTTTAATTATTTACATTCAACTTCTTCCTTTTTTTAAAAAAAAAAATTGCTCACCAACTAAGTTGTGGTTAAACTAATATTAATGTTCAAATATAAATATGGTCATGGCCGTGTCTTAATAATAAACAGGAAAGCACATTCACGTTTAGAATAATCTTTGTCCATTTTCAAATAAATAAATTGAAACAATTCAGTTTAAGTTGTAATTAATCCTTTAAAACATGTCACTGTAACGAAGACAAATACTAGTACTCAAATCTAATTACGGTCATATTTTAGAATAATTTAACTGAAACAATTCAGTTCTTTAAGTTCAATTAAATCGTCACAATTGCTTTAGCTCTGTAAATTGCCTGCATCTATTGGTATCAACCAGACAACCAACTCTCGTAGCGGAGCAGCGGAAGTCAATATTTCGTATTAGAAATTATTGTTGCTCAAAGACTGAGACTTTCTCCGTTTATAGCAAGAAAGGGGTCAAAGTTTCAAGAGGGAAATGGATAGACACAACTCTACTACCTATTATAACACGACGTTAAGGGACACTTTCAAATAACACAAGCTGTTTTGAAATATCCCATTAATATAAAAAAAATCATTATAAAAATTACTTGAGTAGTAGTTTTAAAGAAAGAAAAAGTTTGTTTTTCTTTTCGTTTTTAGTTTTTTGAAAACTAATAATAATTTTTTTCTTTTAAAAAACACATGAAATGCGCAAGCTGTTCATGCGTTGATTTTTATTGCACTTGCGAATTTTATTCTGAACGTAAAAATTCTGAAGCGTCATTGTTCAACTTTCAATGTTAGCGAAGAACACTTGAATCAGTAGCAGACTTGTTAGGGTGAAATTATTTTTTAATGAAAACACCAATTCTAAAGATGATAAACACCCCACATCATTAGTAACACTTCTGCTCGTAATCATTATAGGTATTCTGCTATTATTGGCTGGTTATTCGCCGCAACTGAGAAGCTTGCATGCTACATGCTCTTCGTCTTCACTTACAATTTTTCTGTTTTGATACTGTCCAAAAACTTTAGCCTTTTTCGCTTTTGCCCTCTCCTTCCTGCTACAATACTCTCTCACATTATACATGATACAATTCCTTCTCCGCCAATGTTCGAACCAGTTTCTGTTGGTCTTCTCAATTGCATTCAAATTTTCCCTTTCCTCCCCCACCATTTCTAACACTCTTTTATCAATTTTCGCTCGATCCAATTAATTTTCTCCGTTCTTTTCACATTTATGTTTCGAAGGCTTCCAATATTTTTCTCATTTTTGCATGATGTCCCATAGACTACAATACCCCACCCGAGGTATTTTATGAGCTTTTTTCTCAACTGTTTAGTCAAGAACCCATAAAATAGATATGTTTCCTATTAAATGCTTCTTTCACTATTCCTATCTTAGATTTATTTCACATTCATACTTCATATTATCATTAATAGTACAATCAGGCATCAAAAATAGTCACCTATTCTATTTTCTCCCCTTTTACTTCTATATTAAACGTCGACTGCTTCATTCCAATCACGATGGCTTTTGTCTTTCTGACATTTATTTTCATCCCATATTTTTCACAGCCCTCCCTCAAGTTTTCTGATATCTTATGATTTCGTTTTCAAGTTCTGCCACAGGCGCCATATCATCTACATATCACCTAATCATTCTAGCTTTTACCGAGCCTAATCGTTATGTAGGCTCTTTTTTTTCACAATCTCTTCTAAATAGATATTAAATAATCTTGGCGAGAGATAACACTCCTATCGAACTCCTTTTCCAACTGCACTCTCTTCTGTCATTTCTTCCTCTACTCTAACACTTACTTGCTGGTTCATATATAATTTTCGTTTGAATCTTCCATCTTTGGATCATAACCTAATTTTCTTCGGAACTCTTAACAACAATTCCCAATTCACGTGGTCAAAAACCTGTTCTATATCAATAAATACGCATACGCCTCTTCTCCTGTTCGCCTCTTCCCATTTTTTTAAAATAAATTTTCTCTGCTTATGCTTAATAACCCAATCGCATCTCTTGTACCCTTACCTCTCCCAATTTCGGAAAGTTCCTTCTCAACTTCTTCATTTGTTCTTCCATACAACCTTCATTCAGTGTTCGAAGCATAATTTTTGCTACATTCGATATGGGACTAATAGTTCTATAGTTCTCACATCTCTTTGAGATCCATTTCTTAGCCAACGACATCATAGTCTTCAGGAAAAATTTTGGGCATTTTCCTGTTTCATATACTGTACGCATTCCATTGCAGAGTTTGAACGATTCTTTCTTGCGATTGTCTACAATATTCTTAACGAATAAGATTGGTATGTTATCTATCTCGGTTGCCTTACATTTCTAATCTCAGATATAGCTTTCTCAAACTCATCTCGAATAATATTAAACTCTTTATCATTCTCGCGTACTTCATTTTGTAGTTCAACATATAGGCCATGCAGACTATCCCTACTCTCTTATAAGTCCCCGACTTTTTTTTTTTTTTTTTTTTTTTGTCTTCTTAAGGCTCTACCTCTCTCCCTGACTATCTTTCGATTCCTATTTTCTTCTGTCACCGCCATACCCCTTTGTTTCCTCAGAAGGTTTATAGATTTCACCTCTTTGTGCATTTCCTCATATTTCCCAACTCTTTCTAATTCTTCTTTGTCTTCCTATTTTCTTTTGTAAAACTCTTCCCTTGCTCTGTCTGTTTCCCTTCATAACTTGTGGTTTAACTTTTTGTACATTTTTCTGCTCTCTTATGTATCAACCTCTTTGCACATCTTCCTTTTCCTCATTCTCTGAACAAATGTTTTGTAACCCATGGTTTCTTAACCGTTTTGTGTTCGCGGTAACCTACTCTTCTCCTACAGCCTGTTGTATGCAAAATTTAATATATTCCCATCATCTGTTACAAAATCCATTTATTCTATCCCCATTTTGATATCTTCTTCAATTTTTTCAACGAAAAGATTTCTTACTTCTTCGTTTTCAACTTTTCAGTATTGGACATCTTGTTGCCTACTTTCCTTCTTTTCAGTTGAATATCAACTTAAGCCAGCACAAGGTTATGATCAGAGAAAATGTCTACGCCGGGAAGGGTGTTCCGATTCTTCAAGCTACTCCGATACCTGTCCTGAATCATAATATCTGATATATTTCTCCTGTGGGTCATACACCAGTAATCGGGTGATGTGGGTCATGCCACCTCGAAGTTTATGGCAAGTTCTATTACTGAAAGGTATATCTACAAACATGGATAAAAGGTATAAATTTAATTATGAATACTCAGCTATACTAAATATTCATTACCTGTATATATAAAAATGAATATAACTATGTTTATACACAAACTTCTCTTATACTGCTGCACCGATTTTTGATACATGAGTAACTTACGACATAGCTTAAGTTTTAGACTTACTATTTTGTTAAAATTCTTATCCTAAGTGGAGAACAAAAGGTCAAAATTTATGTGTAATATTGAGAATATTACGATCCTTTCAACTTAGGAAGAGAAAACTTATATATTAAAATAAGTGGACCTGCGTCCGAACGTTTCTAAAAAATACTTTCTTTCAGTGGGGGAAAGAGAGGACATCTACCTGTATATATAAAAAGGAATGCAATGAAGTTTGTCCGCGATCTTTTCTTATACCATTGCACCAGTTTTGATTATTTTTGATACATGACTAAACCACGTGCAGCTTAGGTTTTAGACATATTACTTTATTAAAATGCGTATCATGAGGGAGGAACAAGGGAATTAAAACTTATGCAAAAAAATTTAGTATCTCACGATCTTCTCAATTTAGGAAGATAAAACTTGATACAAGAACAAGTGGACTCAAGTCTCACGAGGAAACGGTCTTAAGTGTAAACAACCGATTTGGCTGGGGTCGGGATATGTGTTACGGGAGACCAAAGTAGGAGACACGTATTTTGGCGTTTGGGCCCATACGCAGAAATTTCCGAAATACAGGGGCCGCAAAGTGGCCCTACATGCCATAACTAGGAAGCGAATGGCGTTACTGGTGCAGAATGTTGGCCTGGGTTGGAATATGTTATAATATATCCAAAGGTATGCGACTTGTGTTTGTTGTTAGGTCCCACAAAAAGGAATGTCGATTGTACAGGGTCCGATATTGGTAGATTTTCAATAAGACCATGAAGTTGGCGTATGTGTTACCCATGCAATTCTGAACAGATGTTCAGGAGGAACGAGCCGTCGAGGGGGATCTGCTGACCACGAGGGTGTCAACGGAGCGAAAGAATGTTTGCGTTTTTCGATTGTATTTCTATGGCTAGGATGTGTGGAAACCGGGAGGTACACTTTTCTGCAAGAGAGTGAACATTAATATTTAATCGATACGGCGTGTGCTGTCAGGAAACCGGGCACAGTAGCGGAAGTAAAGTTTGTCGCCCTGTCAGGTTTTGTCGGAAGATGAACTACATGTCTTCGACTTGGGCTTATAATAGCCATATCCGGATCCCAGCCAAACCGGTTGTGTACAAGTAACGTCATTCACTTCCTAGTTATAGCATGTAGGGCCACTTTCGGGCCCCGTATTTCGGAAATTTCTGCGTATGGGCCCAAAAGCCAAAATACGTGTCTCCTACTTCGGTCTCACATCGGTCAATCGATCAATCGATCTGATCTTTTCTTCTTCCACGTCCCTTATGAATTTCTCAAGCTGCCTTTTCGTTCCCTTCCATATTCCAAAACAGTCGTCCACATAACGGCAAAAAAGAAGCAGGCTTTCTCCTCCTCCTATCGTCTCCTTCCAACTGTTACGTGATACTGTTTTTTACATATTATCACATAGCCTTGCTCAGTGTGTTATTGTGCATTAGTACATAATGTCAAATCCATATTTTTTGGGATCTGTAAACTGATTGGTGATATCCCCGATTTAAGCTCAACTTTAGGCAAGGAAGGTCATGTGAACTAACCCGGGAATCTTCGTTATTTATTTATTTCACTCATTTTGACAGTGATAATATGGTTCATTACTTAGTTATTTCTCTCAAATTGACAAGGTCAAGACCGAAGACTTGCTCTTTGTTATTTATTTATTTCATTTATTTCTTTACTTTCAAATATTCTGCATAAAACTTACTCTCCCCTACGAAGAATGGGTATTTTAGTTACCCGATTATATAAAAATGAAACTGATATTCTTTGTGATCAAATCATTTGAAAACGACTGAACCAACTGGAAATAATTTTCTGGACATAATCATCACTTACCTCGAACTCTTTTTTTTTTTTTTATCATATTATTTTGATTGAAATGTATATCCTCAAGGGGAAGATAGGGGGTCAAAATTTATGCAAAAATCAAGTTTGTCATGATTCTGTCAGGTTAGGAGGATGTAACTTGGTATATAAAATTCTCATTAAAAATAAGTGGACCCCGTGTCCAATTGTTTTCGAGAAGTTCCGTTTTAACCTGGAAAGGTGGACATTTTCTACAATTTCTTTCTTCACAGCGATGTTGCCTGTTGTTTGTGATCTAATCACGCCGAAACGGTTGAACTTTTTGAAATGAATTCTGGAACATAGTAGGTACTAATTCTGACTCGGCTTTTATCATGTTGCTTTGAATGAATGGAATTCACTGAGAAAATGTATATGGAGCACATAAAAACGTAAGCTACATGCGTAAATCCTGTAGTTTTTTAACTTAACGTACATCCTGCAGCAAACGTATAACTGAAAATGTATGTTTTATAATACTTTCCGTATAAGTGTTCCGAATAAAAGTACTTTTCGTACGAAAGAAAGAAGTGTATGTAGGCGCTCAGGACCTCAGATACAGACAGACGTATATAACATATAGCTGATGTATATAACATACATATAAGTACGTAATGTACGGAAGACTGTTGGAGATTCTGCAGCGGCATGATGTAACATGTAAGCGGGGAAAAGGGCAATATGTATGCAGCATATAGATAAAGTGTGCTGCGTACAGATTTCCGTGGAAAACGTAACATTCCGTATATTTGTACGATATATCACTGTCCGGATAAGGAATTTTTCTCAGAGTAGAAATTATTCAAAATGTATGTGAAAAATGCATTATCTCACAAACCCGTCAAGTTAGCAAGATAAAACTTGGCTTATAAACTCCTCATTAAAAATAAGGGGAAACGTGCCCCAGTGTTTTTCAAAATTTTGATTTTAAGGATGAAGGTTATTTCCATAATTCCCTTCTTCACATTGAAAGGGACGTTTAAAATGAATACTGGAACATAGTACCCTTCTTGGGCAAGCTTCTATCATGTTGGTTTGATTAAAGTATATATCATTCTAAGTGGGTAGAGGAGTTCAATATTTCTGCCAAAAATGAACTATCTCACGTCCTGGTCAAGTTAGGAAGATGATACACACTGTATGAAGTTTTCATTTAAAAAATGACAGAATCTCATCATTTTTGGTAATCTCAATTTTATGGAAGAAAGGACGGAATTTTTAACAATTTCCTTCTTCATATTAAAATCGACATTGTCTCTTGTTTGAGAACACATCACAGAGAAACGATTTACCCTTCTGAGATGAATTTTGAAACATAGTACCTACCTCATTTTATCAGGTGCATCCTAAAAGTATAGGGAAAATTTTCAGCTAAAAATCAAGTGTCTTATGAGTTTTCATCATTACTCATTCATTCTAATGCTTATCCTAAGGGTGGTTCAAATATTTTTCATAAACTTATTCTTCCCATGCGAAGAACGGGCATTTCAGTTAGTTTAGAAATAAAATGATCGTTCAATAGTAAAAGATCATTTGTTTTGATTCTTAGGCGGATACTCAAGAATTATACAATGTGTTTTCTTTGCGCTTAGTGAATCCTTAACATAGTAAGTGATCAGTCAATAAATTAAGACTATTATCATTAGAAATAAGTTCAAATCAACATTTATGCTGGAAGATAAAGCTGGTACTGCAGAAACCTAGTATAAATAATTTATTATTCATAATCTAGAGACAACAGTACATAATTATAACGAACCCATTATACTATGCCTTCCTTTATATATCGGTTAAACAATACTATTACGACACTTTATTTAATTCATATAAATCCCTCACACTTACATCTTTGTAGATTTTTGCATTTAGAACTTCAAAACATTTCTGTTCTGGTATCTTTACAATTCCAAAACATTTTTCCTCCTACAATGCTTATAGAGGGGAACAAACATGATCAAATATGACGTTTTCTTAATGAGGTACAAATAAGTGACTTCACCAGTCTGAGTGCATTGTTCTATTATATGTTAACAATCCTCCTTAAAAATCCCTCTATTTTAATTGATTAGAATTTGGAGAAGCATTAGCTTTATGCACAAGTAGCGGTATTAAATATGATGAGACCAGCACACTAAAACTGCCATTGTGATCTTTTTGGTAATAACCTTAGCATCGCAATTTTCAGTACCTACTCTGATGTTTTCAAAGCTAAAGAAAGGTAATGTATGCATGTTACGAGTTCGTTAAGAGAAAAAGAAGTATATTTTAAATCCATAATTCTTGTTGACACGTCTAAAAACCCAAAAATATACTTCTTCAGAGAGCTTCTATCATCCTTCATCAGGGCAATTCAGAGGTGTTCTTAAGTATAAACATTTGATACTAATTTTCGTCGTATCTTCCTGTTTACAGGTCGTAGAACTCGCTGTCTTTTCATCTTAGAAGTTAAAAATTATACAGAACGTTCGTTGCTGATATCAGAATAAGAACTTCCACTTACAATAGCACCACAAGCAGATTTAACCGAAATAACCTCACAGTCAGGGTCAAGTATATAGCAAGTATCTATCTTTTCGCGATGCTACACCATAAAGGGAGCAAAATTATTGGATGATATGGTAAAAGAGCGCAAGAGGAGTGTGGGACGGGAACGAAAGAACTTGTTATCCGTATTTCCCACTCCAAAAAATTTCTTGCTGTTTTCTCCCAACAATTTTTCGCATCCATTTCGTACGTACAGATCCCTATCATCGTAAAAGAAGTACCTTTTGGTGTGATAATAGGAAGTTATTGGGTGCGAGATATTTTTTTATTTGTTTCTTTTAGAAGATTATTCGACTTGCCTCTAGGAAGAATAAATCTCGCTCACAAAAAAGAAAAAAAAATACATCACGTCTACTTTTCATACTAGCCATCTTTCAAAGCATCAACCATTCTATTGAATTCATTACATATTATGCGATATTATTTTCGCTTCTTAACCTGTTCTGGAAAAAGGAACTCACTGTAGATTGATAAGGTGTTACTTCTCACGTCATCGGGACAGCAAAGAAAATCGTGTTCAGAATTCAGATTGCTTGCTTTATATATATATATTCCTCTTCCTATGTCTCGAACACTCTTATATCAATCTTCAATCATACACACATACTACTTCGAGGCATTCGAATATTATTTTCTACTCCAATAAAGATAAGCTTATAGGTATACCTCATATACGATGTACAGTGTCTACCTACTTCTTGCACATGTAAATGGCTGCAAAAGGAAAACACTCGTATACATAGAGTATACAATACAATTGTTTTGCCCGCCATTTGTTGCCTCTTGGGCCAATAGGTCTTTTAAAATACATAGCCACCTACACATTAAATTTATTTCAAAACTCTCTCACACATATACATACATATATATCACAAGATCGTAAGTAACAAAGTCTACATATTTTCCCATCGGTATTCAAGTTCGTTTGCAATTCTGATTATGAACAACAAACTAAATTACATCCACTTATATTACTACTACTATTGTTATCATCACTATCTTAAGATGAACAGTATTTAGAATGCAAATATTTGTTATAGATGAATACATGTAAAAGGTCTACAGGATGAAATACAAATGTACATATTGAAAAAGAACATCTTGTTTACGATCAATATATGCATAATAAACCTATGCAGGTTACTATATCACAGTGTGAAGATCCATTCTAATACAGTGAATACATTTTCGGCATACCAATATCCCATTAGTTCTACACATGAAAGAAAATATTATATATTACATTTTTATAAAGAAAAAAGTTGCATTTTTATGGAATGTACATACTACTACTTGAAAGAAATTATATTATTTTTTCCTTTTTTAAAACAAAAAAGTTAAAATAATCTCCATATGTATTACAATATTTGTTTTCTAAATCGAGTCAAGCATGAACGGACAGTAAAGTACAAATAATAGAAAGCCTTACGTTCTGAATATTGCAAACATGCGTTACCCCAAAAAAAAAAATAAATAAATAAATAAAATAAAATAAAATAAAATAAAATAAAATCTTGTCATAGATTCGACGTAAGCTTCTTATATTTAGCCCTTTAATCTTATGAAATATTATTGAGTAAAGAAAGAATTCGAGGCCATCCACCGTAAGGGATTTTTCAGGAGTTTTCTCAATTCAAGTAGGCGCATGCCAAAATGGAAGTTTTAAATAATAGACCAATAGTTTCACCAACTTAGTTTGCCATTGTTACTTTATCGTTATTGATTGTTTCTATTGTAAATTGGAGATATAGCTGTATCATATTTGAAAGTGTGCAAAATAAATTTGATAGAAAGAACAAAAATCTGTTTTCATTCCTTAAATTGAAACATGAATCAGTCGTATTCTAAAGTTATTCACAAATACGAGGCGTATGTAAATAAAAAAGCCAATATTTTTTTAGAAGAATAAAATGATAGAACAAATTTATTGTGATCGATATGCAAGTGCATACTTTAGCTATTTTTCAACTTAGTCAGCATGAACCTCCAGACATTTCTGGTACCGTGACACAAGCTTCCGTACATTCTCTGAGTCTGTCGTCTGAGACTGCAACCAGTCCAGAACTGATATCTTGAGCACTTCGCTGTCTCCGTCAATTTTGGATGGTACCTCACAGATTATTCAGTGTTCGGCAACACACATCTGCTTGATTGCTCATCCTGGTTCCAAGAATTCCACAAGAATTGAATCGGTAAGATGCAAAAGGAAAACATTTCACTTGGAGTGATTTTGAGAAAAAAAAAAAACTACGCAACGGTAATTGGGTGTTATTTAGGGAAAAAAAACTTACAATTGATCATTTGTAGTATTAGCTATGCCTCATGTTGTACAACTACCTTCCAGTACGAGACAATCTTAATTTATGCCGTAATTAATGCTGAAAGTGTTTGGAATGTTTTCCTCTTACATCTCAGATGATTTTTGGAGAAAATATATTTTCTTATTTTTTGTTTGAAATTGCTATTTAATGTTATAAAATATTGTAAAAGTTATATATTTTTATTATTTTCGTTGGTACATACTATGTGGTACATATTATTGATATGTTAGCACAATGTTACGAATGTTATGATATAGTATATAATATTTCAATGTTTCTGTTGAGTTTCTTTTTCCACTTTTGATACATTTTAACATGCAAATTCTACATTTAAAAAATGCACACATATTGCACAATCATTCAATCATAGCCATCTTGACTGTCACCATCATCACTTCGTGTGGGCCGAAGTAATATTCTATCATAAAACTCCTTGTATTTGTGAGGAATGTCTTTAACTACTTTTTCCACATCCTGTACTTTCTTCTTGTTTATAGGAATACCATGATTGCATGAAGGAGTTGCTGGCAGAAATACATCCTCGCGACCCTTGTAAAGGTAGAAAATATCACTTTGCAGTCTATCAATGTAGACAGAGGCTTTCACGTATCCCCTTTGATCTTTCGTGTAAATGGAATGTCTGAACTTGCTTATATGAAAGTCAGATCGATTTTGTGTGCCTTTTGTTTGTTTCTTAAAAATGGAGGGCCACCATTCCTTGTAGCTGATTATTTGTTGAGTTTCTACTGTTTTCACTTCAAAATGTGGATCTTTCTTCCTTGCCATTTTGATGATTTCGTCATATTGCAAAGGCAAATAAATTCTAACACGACGACGGACAGCTCTTTTACTACAGCAAAGTCTCTGTTACATGGCAAGAAACTATAATGACCACGCAATGGGAAATACTGCTGAATCATTTCAAAACGACCACACATTGTTAGACTCAAGAGCAATCTGATGAGAATATGGTTCCGATTTTGACCTCCGCAGGAATCGCCGAACACGTGAAGAGCTTTTACTTCTTGTGGGATATAGTTATCTATATAATCAATTAAAAAGCAGCAGACTTCATTAGGTCCTTTTCGACATTGACCTTCGTGGTATGTATAAAATACAGCCTTATCATCTGTAAGATTGTGGATAGAAAACACTATGTGCCATAACTTTCTACAATAAAACATTTCCTGAACAGGTATTGAGGGAAGCGGGAGATTCTGCATGAAGTTGAAAACTATACATGCAACATCCTTCCTTTCTTTGCATAGTGAACTGATTTCTTGAAGTTTAGAATATATATATATTGCTCGACGTTTGTGAATTAGAAGTTCAGCAGTGGCAGTTCTTTTGGCATCATTTAGCACAGGCGACTTCATTTTTTGACCTAGTTCTCGCATTGTGAGCAGACATCCACTTGGGGCTGACCAAATCTGTAATCAAAGTTACCTTTAAAGAATTTCAAGTAATACTCGTACTTCACGGTATCCTTAAGATTTGGTTTCTCATTCAGAAAAAGTTCATACATTTTCTTACACGTTAAACCACCCTCCAGGTAAGTTACAGGTGAGGATGTGTAATGAGGAACCGTAATGGGAAAAGAAGAAATATGTTGATGGATCTTGACATTCACA
The DNA here is from genome assembly GCF_964235325.1 of Thermobia domestica. NCBI lineage: Eukaryota > Metazoa > Arthropoda > Insecta > Zygentoma > Lepismatidae > Thermobia > Thermobia domestica. Next base: position 98,320,345 of record NC_137471.1, read on the forward strand.
TCGTCAGGTATATGTTTACGAGTGTTATGCTTACCTCGTAAGTCAGTGGGGAGTTCGTTCTTCTCAACAAAATGTGCTAAACGAAATGATGCTTTGCTAGAAACACCATGCAAACTGAGAAAGGCTTTTCTACGTATTTCAATTCGTTTATTGCTGTTCTCTTTTATTGCAAAATACTTGTAGCTCGATGTTATTTGTCTGGATGATTATTTTACAGACCGATGTCTCTGAACACCGTATCGCTCGATGAAACCCAATTACGTAGGTGTCTCTTTCGTTTTTACTTCTACCACTATAAACGCGCAAAATAATATTGTCTTTTTCTTCATGCGTAAATTTCGAAATACAATTTTTCCTACAACCACAAGATTCACCTGTTGCCTTCCTTTCAACTAGCCTGCCTTTATCAGTAACAAATTCTTTCCCTTCATTCTTAGCTTTCTTCATTTTTCCTCTAAGATTTACAGTGCATCTACTCCTTTTGTTTACTGAGCTGTTTACATCTGATTCCGAAGCTGATTGCTCCATGGTGTAAACTATTCTTTTTAACTCGGCAACAACTAACCGCTATTTCAATTTGAACAACAATGCACTGCAAAGAGGGAGAAAGGGAGGTACAAGAAACAGTAATTCAGACCTACCAACATATAAGTAATCCTACAACATGCAGGCCTACGAACATGTGACAATTACAAAGCAAAACATTCACCTTTTACCTGGCTATCCTAAAGTAGGTATAATGAGTGCAAGAAGGAAAATATTCCTGGAATCTTTTCCTTTTGCATGTCATTGAAAATTAAACACCTCAGTTTAACAGGCAAAAATAAAGGAATCTTTTCCTTCTTTGAACAGTTGGTGGGGATAGGTACAAAGAGAAAAATGGCTACCTCAGTTTGAAATGTCCAAAATATGGAATGTTTTCCTTTTGCATCTCGCCGATTCAATTATACCTTTGCTCCCAAAACACGGTTGCCATTATTTTGTAAACTAGTGGTATTTTAATTTCTTTGCTTTAGGAGAACCCGAGTACTACCATTACATTGATTTCTGCTTCAACTCTCCAGTGGCGTACGATATCTAGGTTTCATCTCCCATCACTATATGAGAAGAGAGGTCATACCAGCCTTTTCCAAACGAGCAAAATATTACGTGCATCTCTCATTTTTTGCTTACAGAAGTGTATTTGGATTAAAAGAAGTATTGTTAGTTAAGGCAAATTATTTCACGCTTTACAGAAATCGGAATAAGTTATTGGAATGAACTATTGAAATTATTATATTAGTTGCTTGGTATGTTGATTCCTTATTACATTTTGTGCCATTTCGTCCCATGTGGCCGAACTGTGAACGTACTGTACTATACTCTTGTACTTTCCTGCCACGATACATACATCGGGCTATTTGGAAGAAAAGCCATGAACGTTTACACGATACACTCATCTTTCATGACAACGCGACAGCCTACATGCCAGCGTGCTTGCAGAATTTTCTCAGGCGATGGGATAGGAAGTACTCGAGCAGCCACCATATTTTACAGACTTATCACCTTGCGATTTCGTACCAAAACCGAAGGAATCATTGCGTATAACACGCTTTTGAACATGTGAAGAGATCGCCAGAGCAATGAAATCAAATGATTCGCTCATGATGAGGCTATGGGTATTCGACATCTTCCACATTGTTGGCATTGTGTGATGAATTATTTAGAAGACTATTTCAAAGAACTCTGACTGCCACTGGTAGACCTATGTGTTTTGGGGCTATACCCATAATTGTTGTTGTGCCTGTAATGGTTTGTAATGTTGTAATTCAAAGTAAAACACGTATGAAACGAACTATTCCTTGTATTCTCGTGCTATACCCTCCTGATGGGGATATGGATGTACATTCAACTCTCTAAATCTAGAGTTTACATATCTACTAACCTTCCATTTGAATATTTCAGAATTTCTTGCTTCGTTCCCATTTTCGTTTAAAAAAAAAAAATGTTGCCATGACTTTTGCGGCAACCCTCGTACTAGGAGCCGTGAACCTCGGAGATTAGCAGCGTGAACCTAATGTACGATCTTAATGTTAGATCCGAAACATATGAATTCACCTGGTAGATTAAATACTAATCTCCATCACCAAATAAAAAAATATATATTAAACCTCAACCTATGAAAGTTTATAAATAATAATAGGTCTAATGATACGGAAAATTTGAGGGGACTATACTCGTACAACCATAAAATGACAGCAGAAACATCCGAGAGTACTAGTCAACAAATATTGTACATAGCTATGTGGAGTAATATTGTAAATCACACAGAGTTTGTTCATTAAACTTAAAATTTGAAATCTTAAGAAGACTAATTATATTATCCAAAAGTGAAATAAATATGATTAATAATAAGCCACAAGTAAGCCAATATTATATATGTATGTTAAATGTGAACTAATATTATCTGTAATATTATTGATTATGTATTCAATTTAAATCTACAGATGTTATGCAATAATATAAAAGAAATTATGATTTTGATATCGAGATGTATATGTTTATATTAATATGTAAAATTCAGACTATAATAATGTATACAAAAAATCTGTATTTTAGTATTAGGCTGTTCATTAGACAGAAGTAACATTTGATTAAAGAAGGGAAGAAGTATATATCAATTATAAGTATAGCATACATCGTACAAATCGACAAATCTCATCCAATTTTGACCAAACTCGGCATGGTGGTAGATTTTGATGAGCTATGTATATGAAATACGTATTATGGTCTGCAGTTCTGTAGTACTAGAATAATGGACCATCAAAGTTAAGGTTGGACTTAGTCAACTTATCGGAGAAAAAGAAAACTCTACGCAATCTGCGAACCTTATCCGATCTTGATTAAACTTTGCAAATCTGATAGATTTTGATGAGCTTACGCGTAATACGCGTTATGAAATACATATTACAGTGTACAGGTCATTTGATCACGACTTATAGAGCATGAACATTGAAATTTGGATTTTGTAAAATTTTCTCAAGAAAATATCCAATTACTATTTAGAACAAAAATACATGGAACAAAGCTATTATTAATGTTAATTTGTGGTATAAGAAAGTAAATGATGATACTGTTAATTATTTATGTTGTTAATAGACCTGCAGTGTGTACTTACGGTATAGTAAAAATTTCCTTTTAGAAATCAAGAAAGAATGATTATTTCAGCGATAAGGAAGCATACTAGTTATTACTAGGTAATTAAATAATTCAAATTAATTTTTAGAAGAAACTGTCATAAGAAGATTCTCAAAGTATTTAACCATATTTAACAGATCAAGGTCTGTTTCTATTTAGCACTAAATAGTTTCCATAATTTTTTGTTCAATATTCTGCACTTGCAGAAAAAGAAATACACACACGCACACACTTATATCCAGGATTTTGCTAATTATACCTTGTTCTATAACAAGATTGAATTTGAAAAGTATTACAGTTAATTTGATCAGCTGCAGAACTTTCTCACACGTTACGTTAATGTGTAACGATGCTCTGATCTCTTCATCCTTGAAGCATCAGTGAAAGAAAGAGAGCAAGGCAATGAAGAAAGAAAAAAGAGAAATAGAAGGAAAAGAGAGAGAGAAAGAGAAGAAGATGCCCCTGAGGTGGGTCAGGTAAGCTCTTCAATCAAGCTAAAGTTCTCAGACCAATAGTTCCTTCCAATCCAAACTCCCCCGCTTGAAACCCGCCGCAGGCTAAGTCATCTTCTCAAGCCATGGATAGTTAAGTGGAGCGGCAAATCACTCAAGGACACCGAACAGATCTAATGGAGCGAGAGTTTATAGTGAGTGCTTTGGCTTAGCTTGTCAAATGAAAGGGAAAACGGAACAACAAACGAACCAAAACCATTTTCGGGGTTTCTTTTGAATACCAAATATCCCTTTTTTGTTCTAATTTCCTCTCAAGGGAAATTTGTCCTACTTAATCATTCACGCTTTATTAAAAAGTTCATTTCCATTTTCTATTATAGTAATAATAATCAGGGAGTGGATTTATATGTAAATTCATACCTATATGTGAAACCAAAATAAGTTTTATATATAGAAGGAAGCTCAATGGCAGAGTCGTAGACGATCACTTCTTGAGCGAAAGATCCTTAGTTTGATTCAAGAATGCCAATGGGTGCTAAGGTCCCAAGAAAGCATATTAGCCTGTACTTACTCTCGGAGATTTGCCAGTTTCTCCTCACATTTTTATTTCACAAATTCAACCAACACTATTTATTTGCGGTTTGTCGCCCGTTTTCTTTACCCAGCAGGGCATAACATTATTATTATTATTATTAGTTACGTTTTGTTTATCTTACCACAACACAATATCATATGTTCGGAAAGATATATTGTATATCTATAACTTAAATGTGTTTGCTACATATTTTAAAATAAATAATAATAATGATAATGTTTATATTTCATGTCTAAATAGCGTCCATTCTTGCATTCGATGGGGTACACTTAAACTTAAATCCTAATGGAACTACATACGATTTAAACTTCTTGTTGAACTATAAATTTACATTTTATTTAGCCTTAGCGCGTTTGCACACGATACCGACAAAATCGGAGGAAGTCCCGATAATATCGGTGTCGGTGTCGGCGTACTTTGCACAGGTCGCCGACAATATCAGTGGAAGCCCCGACAATATCGTTGCCGGTGATGAGCGAAGTAAGCCACACACACAATATATTCTGCGCTGTTTCTAAAAACCTTCTCCATATATGAAAACAAATAAAAGTAATAATAATCGGGAAAATTATTTTTTTAAACAAGGATTAGAAAAACTGTTCTGAAGAGGTGTGGAGAACGGTACAAAACTTAGGAAAAATAGACCTATGCCTACAGATGTTTAGATTTAACAGTGCCGTTTTAAATGAATGTCGTAAACATATTATTTTCGTTTCGATGAGAATTGATGCTGCGGTACATTGCAAAATATATTAGTTTTTAATTTTTGTTGAAACACTGTTACATATTGTATGTATGTATGTTTTGTTCTCCATGCAATTAACACTAATGTCATAGTGGATTAAAATATAAAATTCGAATTAGTAATTTTGTTTTACATTGCTACATACATACATGGCGCAAATCCCGGTGAGATGAAGGGGACATGTCTCCTCCAATCTTGGAACTGAGGGGATTGTCCCCCCACCCTCAATAATCCGATTTGAAATGTGTTTTTGGGGGGAGAAATTTGATTATTTGTGTACGGTAGCCAGAAAGGAGAGTGAGATGAAATTAATGTCCACTCAGGATAAGCCTCAACAGTGCCCGCGTCCCAATGTTGAAGACAACTCTGCTCCCCTGATCCTCCACAGCATTGTTTCTCGACCACAGAAATATTTTGAACATCGCTATATATATATAATATATATATAATATATAATATGGGCTATAAGCTATGCTTTTCTTGGCACAAATATCAGGAAAACTGAATGCATCCTCCTAGTTGCAGTTTTCAGTGTCTTACTGAGGACGATGTGTCTTCTATCGAGCAGAGGTTCGGAATATTTCTAAGAAATACATTTCTATGCATTAGCTAACAATGTATGAATTAATGAATTTAATAAGTACATGAATTAATTATCGAGCTGTAGTAACAGAATGAAGAACGTTCTCGCTTTATAGCCACGATGCTTCTGGTTTCGAATACGACTACTAGCGTTTTGGTTATACAGGGTGTTTCAAAACAATACCGATAACGTTTGGGAGATGATTCCTGACACCAAGATAAGACGAAAAGTATAGACCAACCTGGGTGTACAAACGCTTCTTGTCAGAGTTATAGGCTGCCGAAAACATGGAAAAATGAAATTCAAAGATCCATAGCTCCAATACTATGGGACCTACCGTAGTCGGATCAAGAATATATTTAGGAATTAAAATGTGTTCTAACCAAATATCCATGTTTCAGATTCCTGCGGTAATTCCACAACAATTTTTATAGGAGTAGCTGGTGAGTACTTCAAATTACATGCCCGTAGCCGAACTGCCTGTATAAAAAGTGTTGCGTGAGTATCTTAGGATTCTGAAGCATGTATTTTTGGATAGTTTACATATTAGTTCCTAAGTGAAGTGTTCACCCGACTGCGGTAGGTCCCATAGATTTTTAGCTATGGACCTTAAAACTTCATTTTTTCATATTTTCGGCAGCCTGAAACTGCGAAAGAAAGCATTTATGCACCCAGGTTGGTCTATACTTTCCGTCTTATCTTTGTGTCAGGAATCACCTCCCGAACGTTGCCGGTGTTGTTCTGAAACACTCTGTATAAATGTCATATACTTTCATGACATATGCCTGTTGTTATAAATTCGTAAAACTCTTTATTTTGGAATACTTACATAATGATGATTTAATCTAATATGAAACACAGTGAAATTTATGAAGTTTGTAACAACTTTGCCGTTTTCTTTCTCTCATACAGTGTGAAATCATTAAGCATTATGAAATCTGAACACTATTACTAGCACTGGAAATCCAACTTGAGTCTTCCGGCCAAATAACGATAATTGTTCGATGTGTGAGAAAATTACTTTCCTTTCGATGAACGCTGTTTAGCTTGAATACCCGAATAAGTTACAGCGAAATGTATCTATATCGACAAGCTATGTAAGCGCCAAATTTATACAAATGACTAATGAAATAAAAAAGGTTCTTATTTGTGATCGCATCACAGGAAAATTGCTGAAACGTTAATATGAATTTTTAAATATAGTTCTCACCTACCTCGAACAGTTTCTTTCTTTCTTTCTTTCTTTTCTTTCTTTTCTTTCTTTCTTTTTTCTTTCTTTTTTTTTTTTTTTGAATCATAATACTTTAATTAAAACGCATATCCTAAAGAGGAAGCAAGAGGTCAACGTTTATGCGAAAAATTTTGTTTCTTACGATCATGTCAAATTAGGAAGATGAAACTTGGTATAGAAAAACATAAGCGGCTCCTTGTCCCAGTGTTCTTTTTGAGATTTTCCGTTTTAAGGGGGAAGGGGGAATTTTCTATAATTTCTTCCCTCACATTGAAAGTTGTGTTGTCAATTGTTTGTGATAGAGCCATTTGGAAACGGATCAGCAGTTTGGAACGAATTTTGGAATACAGTTAGTATCTACCTTGAGCTGGGCTTTTATCATAATGCTTTCATTAAAGAGGGTACCCTAAGGAAGTAGAGGTGGTTCAAAATGTATGTAAAAATTACAGTATCTCTAAAATAAAACTTGATATATATAAACTCACCATTAAAAATAAGAGGATAAGTCTTCCATTATTTTTGAAATTTTCCGTTTTTACGAAAAGGAAAAAGAGGTAGTTTCTATAGTTTATTTCTTCACATTGTAATAGATGCTGTCTGTTGGTTGTGATTACATCACAGGAAAACCGTTGGCCCGTTTGAAATGAATTTTTGTACATACAGCTAGTACGTTCCTAAGCTGAAATTTTAATATCTTATTTCGATTAAAGGGAGTATCCTAAGGAGGGTACGGTTCAAAGCTTATGTGAGAAATAGAATATCTAATGGGTTTTTAACATCACACTTTTATTAATATGTATATCTTAAGGGGGGTTCAAATATATTCTATTCCCCATAGTTGGAAGATCGGGCATTTTAGCTTGTTAATCTCTTACAGAATTGAGGATCATACTGTTAAAATAATAATAGAAATAACATTGTTTCACAGATATGTGGTTAAATTAAACAGACGGAGAAGTTACATATGTACGAGGAGCTGCTGAAAAGTTCGTAGGAGTGCAGGTATAATTATAACATTGTACAGTTCTAAAGAACATATCTTTCAGTGACGTAACTATGGCTCGCTCCTTCCCCACAGACAGCGTGGAGTGGGGTGGAGGCCTCTTCTCCATGTTTCTATTAGATTAGGTGTTTTCTGGGCTTTCGGCAGCTATGGCTATGTTGCCCGTCAAATATAAGGGATGACATTTCCCGGCGATCACACTATCCGCGAAATTCGGAAGATAGGAAGAAATGGGGAAGGAAGAAAGCGGCTTTAGACCATTATATGTTACCATCCCGGCATTTGCCTGGTGTAAACGAGGAAAACCTCACTCAAGGTGGCATGCCTGGAAAAGCTTTTATACTTTTCTTGACCGAGTATCCCCATCGGGTATCGAATCTGAGACCAGTCGTACTAAAGGCGAGAGCTTTATCTACTACGCTACGCGGGTCCACATTATATGTCTATTGAAAAGATAATACGAAGCATTGGCCGATTGTTGCGACTTTCAAGAAGGACTTACTGATGCTTCAATGACTTGTGAAATTCATCACTTTAGATTGGAAACCACCACTGTACAGTGCTTTAAAAATGTCCTACCAATAGAGTTACTAAACTATTCTATGGTTCTATCTATCAAATAAGAGTCATTCAGTTTCAAACGACTTTTGTCCATTTACGGCAAATCGTGGAAAACTGAGAGAAACTGTAGGATCGATATGCTTTGTAGAACTGCAAATACTTGCATGTGTTCAGGTGAATCACTTTAATACCCTCAAATATTTCCGATTATACAAAACATATCGGCCCTCTAGAGTTTTTCTCAGTTTGATATGATTTGCTGTAAATGGACAAAAGTCAGTTTGGAACTGGACGACTTAAGCACGGAAAACGTTTATTTTTCGGTCATAGAAATAGAAAGAATATAGTCAACTTAAGAAAATACTAATACGTGCTGAATCTGAAGTCTTATGATGCATCAGTTCAGGCAATGCACACTTTTGCATAATTTCTGGTTATAGCCTGCTTCGAAGTACAGAACTAAACTCTTTACAGTTTCATACTTCGTACTGTATTTGATTGTAAGAAACCAATCATAAACGTCATTTCGTGTGTGAGGAAAAAATAAAACATAGAACACACACACGTAGAACAAATCCTCCAATACACTAGAAACATTAAAACTTTTTTAATGATGTCTCAAACCTGCAGCTGGATAAACTACCAACCTAACATTGCTTTCACACATTATTTCAGCATTTCAGCATTTTCAAAATCGCCTTTATTCCACGGTTAGAAGTCTTCACCACACCGTCGTGGTCCAGTTGCGAGGATGCGAGACGCTTTATTTCCAGTACTTAGAAATACTAGTGCACTTAACCTACACTGAGTCATAGTATTCCTGAAAAATGTTTTGATTAATTTCAGCTTTGAAAAATACCTACCGGCAAAGTTAAATACAGCAAAACGGACGTGCATAAGTCAAGCAGACCATTATCTAACAGATGTTTTCAACAAACATAAATCATGCAAGATCTCTCATTGTTACAAGTTTATTTCTTTTAATTTCTGCACTCCTCAGTGTTCTAAAGCAAAGTAACTGCTGGAACAGTTCATAAATCTAATTTATAGTATCAGAAATATTAATATTTAGTATGTTATTTCAGATAGTGCTGCCATCCTCTATCAAATGTTTTATTAAAAATATATTAAACTCAATTCAATTTTTACGATTTGGGGACCCTTTAATTGCTTGAGGCTCCCCTTATTGCGAAGTCTGCAGGCCATTATTTACACCCTGAGATCTCTGTATGTACAAATTCAAATTTTAATATTAATAACGACGTTCTTATTGTGTTTTTAATGTCCCTGAAATGATCATGTGTACCCAACCAGCAAACACGGACATCGACATCAGAGCTGTCATCAATTTTTTGTTCCACCAAAGAAAGTTACCGAAGCAAATTCATGAGGAAATCAGTAAAACACTGGGACTACGTGACGGGACTTTTCGTCATATGCAGTGATGAAGAAGTGGATGGCACAGTTAGAACATGACGATTTCTCAACAGATGATACTCCACATCAGTGTCGGATTGGACAGGGTGCCGAGGCGGAGATCTCTACCTGCACCCACCCTCTTATGGCGCCCCTTTGTCACAATAAAACAGGCTAAGTTGTATTGAAGTCAAGACAATTTTAGTTAAAATTTCCATTATTGTTTTTATAATAAATATCGTATAACGGAGCTATTGCCGGTTTGCGTAGATTAATTAAAGGCTATTTATTTTCTCAGGTGTCAAGTCGTTGTGCTCTCCTCGTTTTGGGTGCCAGCACTGCCAGATACCCTAGGTGATATGTAACAACTCGGTCTGATCTAGTATTATCACAAGTGGCCTTGTGATTGCTGTATGGCTTATTCTTTCGTTGCGTTATTTGACTTTTGTAATGTTATAATGTTAGCGTCGAGGCTCAACGTAAGCGGTGCCTGTGTGTTCTCAGGTAGGAAAGTAGATGTTAGTTAAGGCAAGAATATTGCAAGGATCACCACATCATAACAAGAGCACACATAACACGACACGTGCTATTGTTTGAAACAGCATAGCAGACGAGAAGCCGACACGAAAAACTCCGAGGAACACCGAAAGAAGACGGACCTCACGGAAGGACCCGAAAAGGACAGATAAAAGGCGGACCACTGAGGAACCCAGCATCAGTCAACCAACTGATCGTAACCTATCCGAAACCCTGGAGGCTGCTATGAAGCTAAGGGGATCACCTTGAATACCATACCTCGTGAGGGCTGCTATGAGCGGAGGTTCATAAAAACCCAAATCCTTGAAACTCCCAGAAGCTGCACTGAAGCTAAGGAGTCGTCCGTACAGGAATAAAATCTCGGTCCATTATTGACTCTACCAAAATCATTACATGGTGATAGGCACCGGAGTTTTGTACGGGACGCTCTAGTTATTAACTTTTAAACAGGCACTGATAAGGTCAGTATCAGAATCTATTTTTTACTATCAAAATTCAGCTAAAATATATATAAATTCTTTCTCTTCCTTTTTTTCTCTTACTTTCCTTAAGTGTGATTTATGCCGGAAACTAGATCAGGTAAACAGACATATAGATCAGGAGAGAATAACACGAATATGACAGAGGGTGCATCTAATATATCCTTTAATATGCCACACTTAACGAAGTATGCGGGACACTTGCGCGAAGACCCGGTCAGGTTTTTCATGCTATTCGATCATATGGCAGCAATGGTCACCGGCTAAGAAAAAGGAAATTCTACCAATATATTTATAAGACACGGCACTAGATCTCGTATTACAGCTTAAAAATAAAAATCAATTTGATACGATGACCTATGACAATTTAAAATCTAAGTTAGTAGCATTATGTAGGCCGAAGGTCCCATCGTATAAAGCAGAACAGAAATTGTTCGAGGTACAACAGGGAATGGACGAGCCAATAGACTCATACTTTTTACGTAAAGTCTGAGTAATTTACTTCTGGAAGCGACTGAAGAACAAAAAATCCATCATTTATCCTTGGGACTAACTAACTAACTAACTAACTCTATGGCCTATGGAAACCGGAGGTTCAGTGCCGCGTTCACAAAAGCTCTCCACTGACTTCTATCCTTAGCTAATTGCATCCAGTTTCTACTTTGTATTCCTATCTCTGCGAGATCTATCTTAATATTGTCCTCCCATCTGCGCCTAGGTCTTCCTAATGGTCGTTTTCCTATGGGTCTACCAGTCAAGACTTTGAAAGCGTTTCTACTTTCTTCCATTCTAGCTACATGACCTGCCCACCTAAGCCTCCTAGACTTGACGACCCTAACAATGTTGGGTAAACCGTATAAACTATGTAGTTCCTCGTTATGAAGCTTCCGCCATTCCCCATTCTCGTTCCTCTTGGGTCCGAATATTCTTCTCAGGATCCTGTTCTCAAATACTTTCAGTCTATGTTCTTCCCTCAGAGTAAGCGACCATGTTTCACAACCATCCTTCGGACTACAGAGAGATTTCCTTAATAAGATAGCATTGGAAAGGTTTGCGACGGTAGACGCCCTACAGACTAAATTAAACACTCTGGAAGCCGCTAATGACCTTTTAAGGAAAAGAGAACACGCAGAGCTATCACAAATATTACATATGTTATACGGCCAGAATCATATACCTAACCCGCAGACTATATCCTATGGCTTATCAACCGAACCAAAGACAATATATCCTGGACAACAGTTACATCATCATACCTATCCTGTACAAACGCAACCTGTTACACAACCGGTGAACAGCTATATACCTACATATCAACAACAAATCAATCCTTCCTTAGCAGTTTCTCTACCAAACCCTTAAAAATGTCAAACCCCAAGTCAAGAATCTAAGACCGTTCCCCACCAAGAGCAAAATTCTCCACAAAATGACCTCTCTACCTTGGCCAATAAAATGGCAGAATTGTCGCTGGTGATATCCCAGACGAATTACAGAAACCAGGGAAACAGAAGGAGAAATAACAATAATAATTCATTTGTGCCTCATCTTCCATAAGTCCCGTTACAAAACAAAACTTAACCAATTGGCTAAACATATCGTTACCATTAGAAAGACTAAATTCATTGGCGCCTACTAACACTATGAAAGTAAGACTCCACCGATATAGACTACTCATACCGGATGTGACATACCCATAGTGACCGACCCTTAATAAACTGGTATATGTTTATTAATCACAGTGATATCAAATCTGCCCACTTTGAGGGAAATGATAAACTGCTTTTATCCTGCTTAGCTGGGACGGAACTGAAAGTGTTATTACCATTATATGTATATTTCGCAACAAGTGTTCTTATAGTGATTTTTCAGTATTTTATAGTGCTCACAGTTTTATAGTGTCTAAACAGTACTCCCAAGTGTGTCAGTGTTGTGGTGTAGTTACCTTTCACTAATAACAATTATGTACTTTTTTTCTCAAAATAATCTTCCAGATTATTATTTTTTTTTTTTTCAATGTGGGGAGTGCAACGATACCCACATCATGACAAGAGCACACAAACACGACACGTGCTGTTGTTTGAAAACAGCACAGCAGACGAGAAGCCTCTGGGATCACCTTGAATACCATACCTCGTGAGGGCTGCTATGAGCGGAGGTTCCTAAAAACCCAAATCCTTGAAACTCCCAGAGGTTGCACTGAAGCCAAGGAGTCGTCCGTGCAGAACACTATGACCCGTGACCTTGGATGTTGAAAAGATATTTTATTGTCAGAACTTTGTAGACACAGACTTAATTTTATAATAAAATTGGTGAAGGGACAAAATCTCGGTCCATTATTGACTCTACCAAAATCATTACAATATTGTGTATTATTTACAGTGTTATTTATTAATGTAATTTGATTTTAGTAGTCATAGATATTTAGGTAAAAATGGAAATATCTTTTTATAAAATTTTCTTCAGAATTTTAATATTCAAATTATGTGTAAATTACGTTTAATATATCTAAAAGACATCTTCATATTCCGTCTGACTGAATTTTCAATAGTTAGGAAATTATAAGTTTATTTTGGTTAGAAGTTAACAGTTACTCCCTTGACTAGATGAGTGTATCGCCTTTTGTAAGAACGCAAACGTTATGTAAATTTAACGTTTAAAATTTTGCTAGAACGATAGGATGTTTGGAGTTTGTATTGAAGGTAAGCCTCAATAGCCCAATATTTATTTCTATTCTAATTTAAAATATTATGTGCAGTACAATGTGATGCAAAGAAAGCAGAGCAGCCAGAGCAAGAAGTTTACGAAACAATGGTTGAAATTCGAAACTCTAATGACAGAAGCTCTTTACACAGAGATATTTAAGCTTACAACATTAACTTCGAATTACCCACTATCCCCAACGAAGGGCTCCTTAACGGCATGGGAAATGGTCCAAACATTACCAACAAGTTTTAAAGTCACTCAGGGAGAAAATTTCTCACCTGTATGGAAACGTTAAAATGTTTTCGGAAAATCGTAACAGAGAATGGGATGGAAACGGACTTCATCTCAGGGTGGATGCTGATTTTGCAACGAAAAATATTTGGTGTAAAAAGCGCTTTTTGATAAAACTGCTCTGATGAACATTCGTCTTTGCAAGAAGAAACCAAATGAAAGAAGTTCCAAGTAGAAACCTTCTACAGAATTTGACACTGTTTTTGCAAGTGATTGGGAGAGGTTTATTCCAAGTGAACATTTAATAAAAGATTGTGCCTGTTTGGACCCAAAGAGATTTGAAGAAATAAAGAAAAATGGATTACCAGATGCAACCCTGAAACATTAGCAGAAAATACAGGCGTGTGCAAAGAAACCTGTTACGCGAACTTGTGGGTGATTCATTACAAAAATTACTTCAAGAATCTGGAGGATAATTCTACTAGTGAATTCGATGTGGCTCAGTGTCCAGCTTATTCAGTAAATAAAGACGAATGGGGTGAAAAGAAAACGGAAGATCAGGATCAGCTGAATCCACGGTTGTATACTGTACGTTTATATTTTTGTTTGAATTGACTTTAAATTAAAGCGCTTATAGCAATTTACGTTGTGTGTACAAATATGTTGTGTCTCTTCCAATTAATCCGGTAACTTGTGAATGTATATTTTCTAAGTTGAAGATCATTCAATCAAAACTGTGGTCACTTTGTGGGGCAAAGTCTACTGGAAAATTTAATGCTCCTTAATACTGAATATGTCCAGAATTTTCCTGTAGATTACAGTGTTATTGGAAGCGAAATAGCAAAACGCTCAAAAGATCTTAAACGATTCCTCATGCTGTGAAATTTAATATACTCATACAATTGTACTTAATAGTTTTCTTCCTTTCTGTTGGAATCCTACATTTACAGTTTTGCTGGCTGTAATTATAATATTATTCTGTGCTATGCAACATTTACGTTATTTCATCCTAGTCGTTTTGTGCGTAACTATGGATGCTTAATGCTGTGAACAAATTAAAAAATCATTTTAAAAGCCAAAATGTTTACATAAATTTGTCCATGAAGCGCCCCTCTAAGTTTCCATCTCCGCCTAGATCTTACAGCTCCAGTCCAACACTGCTCCACATTCAGATAGACCAAAAACAGTGACTGTACCTGACATCGTGGATGAAATTCACTACATTATTCTTTGAAAATCACAGAATCACAGCCAAACGTGTAGCAAATATTGTGGACATTTCTTGGGAGTGTGTTGGTAGCATAATTCATGATGATTTGAACACGTGTAAGCTCGTCGGAAATTGGGTTCCAAAAATCTGTCAGCTGATTAGAAAACGTCAGGGAGTAAGGACATCTATTGAAGTCATCTTCCATTTTGACCACAATGTCGACTAATTACTGTCACGAATAGTAACCATGGATAACAAATGATTATATCACTACGATCCTAAAACGAAACAACAGTCACTGGAGTGGCTGCACTCAAGTTCCCCTCGTCCCAAGAAGTTCAAGAGACAGAAGTCGGCTGGGAAAGCGTGAAACATTCTTCTGAGATAAGGATGGAGTCGCACCCATAAACTACCTGCTAAAGGATCAGACATTTATTACAGAGTATTACCCTGCATTACTCAGAAAACTGAAAGACAAATTGAAAGTGCAAAGCGTCGAAAAATTGAAGAAAGGTATTTTGTTCCTAAAGGACAATGTCCCTGTCCATCGTGCACTGCAAACACAATTGAGATTGCATGATCTAGGATTTCAGTGTCTATTTTATCCTCTTTATGTCTCAGATCTAGCTCCGTAAAACTATTATTTATTTCATAAACTCAAACAACACTTGAAATGATGCCATTTTGGATTTGATAAGGAGGTGATTAGTACTACGGAACAGTGGTACAAGGAACAATCTTCAGAATTCTTTTAAGGGTCTGCAAAAATTGGAGCACCGTTTAAGGAAGTGTATTGAGCTTCGGTGGGAGTATGTAGAGTAACTGTAAAATCTCATCATTCATCGTACACTCCTTCTGGGTTGGGCTACGAACTTTCCAGCAGTTCCTCGTAGGAATATCTCTCTACAAAACACAGAATATACTTCAAGTAACAAAAATAACATTTAATGGTCTATAGAACTCTTCCACTATCTGTAATACATAGCAAATATAAATTCCTCTCTCTTTGGTTCAAGGAAAATTGATTCAACAGCCACTGAGGTACCATTCACAATAAAGCCTCCTTTGATAATGAAACATCCTGTTGCTCCTTTCTCAACATATACAGGCAGCAACTACTATGGGCGGAAATCTCTGCTAAAAGACTTACCACACATAAGCCTTTTTAGTTCGTAGTCCACTCAATATATCGTTGTCAATGGC
>NC_137471.1:98336670-98615554 GCF_964235325.1 Thermobia domestica
TACTCTTATCAAACTCTGTAAGAAGTTGATGACTTTTACGACAGTTAGAGGTCCCGGATATCGCACTATGAATTGAATTCGAATCAATTGTCCAGGGCATGCATGAGGAGTCAAGAATGCGTATCATATACAAATATGTGATCTTAAGAAAAGTCCTTTTACTTTTGCATTTAAGAACTTTGATAGACAGTGCATCAGCATACTTTTCGACACGTGGACAACTAATGCTTTTTACGCTTACTTGTATCTTCTCTGAACCTCTTCGTCCTCAACATGTAGGCAGTTGTATTTATTTCTTTACTTTTCTAGCTAAGAATGGAGAATGGAGATATTGCATTCCAACACATACCAAAGATTAAAGGAATAGTGAGAGGGGGGATATGAAGGGGGCGCGTTGTATTTGGTTTCTTTGAGGCTTTCGATTTAGTCTTGAAATTTTAAAAGCTTCCTCTCTTCTGTTCAATTTGCAGAGTTATATATATTAAAAAGGAAGTTCATGTCCTTGCGTTAAAAGCTCGTCCACATTGCCCTGAAATGTTAAATAAAACGAAAAAGTTTTTTTACCACATAAAAAAGAACAGATCATGATATAAAAGTAAGAACTGGTGTGCCGGAAAATGTAAGAAGGAAGTTCCTTGATTTAACATAAGAACTAACGAATAGAGTACAAGCAAACAACAATTAGCTATTAAGAAATAACATTTTCTTTTAAAATATAGAAAGGTTTGAACGTTGCAACTCCAATTTTTGGATATCTATTTCCTTAAATTTGTACTTTAAAAAAGTAACAATGCAAGTTTTGAATGTTTCTTTAATGGAATTCTGCTACTTTATACATAATTTGATTGACCAATTCTTCCGAAACTTTTGGATATACAGAAATATGTCATTGTTTAGACTACTGTTAGAAATGAGACGAGACGAGATTAGAAATAAGGTTTTCTCGTCTCATTTCGCAAAATTTTTGTAGAAGTCTAGTCTCGTTTCGTTTTGTAGATTTATGTACAAAATTTATGCCCTGATTTCTTTCCTGATTTTATCTTGAAGTTACAGAATCCTTCTACGTCATGAGAGGTCCACGAATGTTGTGATACAACAACATTTAAACCATATTTATTATTAGAGTTTATCGTGTAATGCCTTATGCATTTTTAAACGTTGATAAATGTTCTTCGTTGTATACGTATAATCACTTTATTACTTTATAATTTTTACACAATGAACCATGTAACACTAAATCATTGGTTGAGGCTTAAGACGGGTTAACTATTGTTGCCCACAAGACTCGAGAAATTTCTCATCCCGTCTCGAAAAAGAAACGACAATTGTCATGTTTATCGTCTTGTCTCGATTTAAAAATATACTTCTCGTCTCGTGGGCACTATTTTAGACATTTCCTTATTGTTCAAGGGTAAGAAAATATGCTTCTCGTCTCGTGGGCACTATTTTAGACATTTCCTTATTGTTCAAGGGTAAGAAAATATGCTTCTCGTCTCGTGGGCACTATTTTAGACATTTCCTTATTGTTCAAGGGTAAGTTGAAAATATGCTTCTAGTCTTGTGGGTACTATTTTAGACATTTCCTTATTGTTCAAGGGTAAGTTGAAAATATGCTTCTTGTCTCGTAGGCACTATTTTAGACATTTCCTTATTGTTCAAGGGTAAGTTGAAAATATGCTTCTCGTCTCGTGGCCACTATTTTAGACATTTCCTTATTGTTCAAGGGTAAGTTGAAAATATGCTTCTCGTCTCGTAAGTACTATTTTAGACATTTCCTTATATTTCAAGGGTAAGTTGAAAATATGCTTCTCGTCTCGTGGGCACTATTTTAGACATTTCCTTATTGTTCAAGGGTAAGTTGAAAATATGCTTCTAGTCTCGTGGGCACTATTTTAGACATTTCTTCATTGTTCAAGGGTAAGTTGAAAATATGCTTGCTTAGAAATTTTAGCTAATTATTCCAGTACATTGATGATATAAATATGTAACACTTGTATGGTAGCAAAGCGTAATGAGAATTATGTACTATTTGTAGATTCCATGAAACTCACACGGAATATGGAAGAAAGAAGCGATATCAAAAAATATTACACTAGTGAAGTGCAATAAATATATGAGTATAATGTTTTCAGATATGGCTTAAAATATTCATTGTATCGTACTGTACTAACAGAATGTATAGGCTTTGAATATGACTGCGAAATTAATCAATTACAAACGCTCTTTGGTTATTCACAACTATTAATTCTAAAGATCTAATTCTTCCATTTTGAAATTTCGATGTACTGTACGCTCCATTTGTAGTTCATGTCTCTGAAACCTGTCGAAAAGCAATTATGCCGGAAGTATTGGTGAAAATACGTCATGCTTGATTCGTCCATTAAACTGGGATGGATGAACTGAAGAAAATATCAGTTGTTCTTTAGGATAAAGGATAAGCGACAGAGTAAAAAACAGATACTACAAAATTGTAATGAAATAGGCAATATTGTATGGAAGAGAAACGTGGGAATCAAATAGGTGCAAGAGAAGAAGCTAGATGTAACTGAAATCGCTAAGATAGATGTGTGATGTCACCAGGATGGATAAGATCGAAAACGAAAGAATAAAAGGTAAAGCAAAGCTGTGATTACGCAGAAAGTACATGAAAGAGGTTTTCAGCGGTATGCTCAAATTATAAGGATGAATTAGGATTATGTAGGAAAGGGGTAATGGGCTTCGTTTCACTTATACGTAAAAGAAGGTGCGTGTAAGAAAGTTCCAAAGAAAGTCATAAAACGTTTTTCAAAGGAGAATGGAAGATACACCACAATGTATTTGAAAAGTATAACCAAAGACATGTTATAATTCATTTACTTACGCCAACTAAGAGGGACAACTAATTCTATAGAGAAGAGATTATAGTGGCCATTTCTTTTCTTCCATGGTTCATTAATATGTATGGAGAAATGAAAATTGACTTAGTGTTTTTTGTTCATTATGCAACCCCGAGGTTATGAATGACGTGATTTACTGATGGCGTTGGCTCGGAACCACAACAATGGTTTGAATTCGGTGCAGTTTGAGGGTATACAGACCATCATGCAAGAGCAGCCCTCAATTACAGTATAGGGCAGCGTTTCTCAAAGCGTGGGTCGCAGGTTGTTTTTAGGTGGGTCGGAGGAAGTTTATCCCTTTAGTTACGAAAATTTTATTTCGATGTAGAAACATATGTCATGAAGTACTGTTCAGAAAATGAAAATTGGAAGTATTTGTTAATGAGGTGAAGAGTAGGGCCTAAAGTGGTTACTCAGAGCCCTACCCTGTTGTACAGTCAGTAGAGATGCTAGGCTAGGATGGAAAAAGAGTGGGTAAGTCAAATTTGGTCACGGGGTAGGGTATTGGTCGGGAGTAGCGTTAACTCTGTTTTATCTTTCTATGGAAACACTTTAGCCCTTTCTGCGCATGCGTACAATTTCAAATGATACAGTTATTGAGAAAGAAATTTACATTACACTTGTTCGATCGTCACTGACTGATACTTTCGTACGAACAGAGCCGTTTTATTCATAAATTTACATTACAATTTAGTTTGAAAGTGAGATATTTACGATGTACATAAAAGAATCCAATTAAATTTTGATTTATTAAAATTTCAGCATCGAGCTCTACTTTGTATAAATAACACTCGTGGGCGCTCGAGGTGTTCACAACATCCCCAATAAATTACATGTTAATTACTCATTCGAACTGTTATTGAACGAACTGGAATTAGAGATATCATTTACAAAATTTAATTGGTTTGAAATACAGCAGTATTACGTAGAATGTGAGTGTGTATTTGAATAAAAGTAGATGGGCCACAAAATACTTTTTATTATTTAATGTGGGTCGTGGTAACAACAAGTTTGAGAACTACTGGTATAGGGCGTTCCCGCATTATCTCGCCTGTAAGAGAGCAGGGTCATGCTTTCGACCCGGATAAATACCTGGAAATTAGGGAGCTGAAACATTGAAATCATTTGAAATTGTGATTAACGATATCACGTAAATAAGATTAGAGACTCATGATTCGACAATACATATATTCACGTGAATATACCAACTAATATTCTTCTGATATGAGTTCGAAATAGAGAAGAATAGAGAAAATTAACTATGTGTAAATGAAACCAATGAAGAACTACAGCAAAAATTAGGCAAAGAAAAGTAATAATGAAGAAACGTAGTTAATAATACAAAGAAATTTATTAGAACACTATTAGAGAAGAAATTGTCTCATTAGGGACACGATAGAAAATATGACAGTTAAGAAAAGAGAGATTTGTAGAAGAATAATTCTGGGACTGAGAAGTAAACTAGTATAAGTCATAAATATTAATTTCATAGGAGAAGCGAAAAAAGGTGTTTGCAAGACAATATTTTGTTGAATTGTGTCGATTGTTTATTGACTAAAAGATTGTTCACTTCTTGCGTTCCATTTGTTCACATTTAAAAACTTTCCTAGTGTCCCTCGTACTAATGTAAGTAAAGAAAAAGATGATAACTCAATTTCGGCCAAAAAGTGATTTGGCATACTTTACCTCTCAGCCCCAGAATTAATGAACTAAGATATTAATAAGATCAATTTTTATGGAAAAATGAATATATTTGCAGAGGATCGTAACGGATAAAAGCTTCTAAATTTGTAACAAGTAACCTACCCATGATATGTACAGATAAATGTATGATCATCCTGCATGCAGACGTCTTATTTAGGTACTAATAGTCCGTATTGTGAATTCTGTACCGTGCTTCTGAATATTCGCCACATTCTTATAGAATGTCCGGAATACTCGGACCTCAGAGAACATTTAGAACTGACTAATAATACAATCAGGTTTCCGGGGATAATCATGCATACAGTGAACGTAGTCACCCTTTTGTTCATGAGATTGGTGCCACATAAATAAATTACAATTTTTTCCAGAAAAATAAAAACTATCAATTGTAATTTTCAACAAACACATATATTTTTTAACGTCCAAAAATTCGATTTTCTCGAAAACTAGATGAGAATTTACTCTCAAGTATTTTAGTCTTTCAGCTTGATGTGATCTATCTACTGATGTATATGTTTTATCTTTGAATAATATTTCAGTTAAACTGAAATTAAAATTCGGTTATTAATGACAATTTTAAATTATCTCAATAGTCATCCTATGTATTGTCATTTTGCTAGTATCATAATAAAGAGCTTGCTGAGGTATGTTTCAATTTCAGTTTCACATCAATAAGTGAAATGGTTTTCTTACATCATGAATTTTTAGATTTTGAAACAAATTCGTTTTATCTCCACTTTCTCAAATTCTTGAAAGTAAACGCAGAGAAAATTAAATACATGGAAGTTTATCGGGATCCTTAATATTGTAAATTATGGGTGCGTCAAAGTATCAAATGACAAGGTGGATGGTTTCAAATATCTAGGATCAATATTAAGATCGAAATCAAATCCACGAAGAAAAATGTCGACTGAAAGAAGGGAATTCATGTCATTATTCAGTTCAAAATCTTTTGTCGTCGCGAATTCTATTGAGGAATTTGAAGCATAAAATATATAAATCATGCTGTATTGTTAAGAAACATGGTCGCTTACTCTGAGGGAAGAACGCAGACTGAAAGTACCTGAGAATAAAATCCTGAGATGAATATTCAGACCGAAGAGGAATGGGAATGCGGAATGGCGGAAACTTCAGAACGAGGAACTGCATAATTTATACCATTGTTACCAAGCATTGTTAGGGTCATCAAGTCTAGGAGGCTCAGGTGATCAAGTTATGTAACCAGAATGGAAGAAAGTAGGAACGCTTTCAGACTTTTGACTGAAGATCCAATTGGAAAACGTCCATTAGGAAGACCTCGGAGCAGATGGGAGAACAATATTAAGATAGATCTCACAGAAATAGGAGTCCAAAGTAGAAACTAGATCCAGTTGGTTAAGGATAGAAGTCAGTGGAGAGCTTTTGTGAACTCGGCATTGACCCTCTGGCTTCCATAGGTCAGAGTTAGAGAGAGAAAGTTCTCAAATACTACGCATGAACGTTTACATTCACGCATATCATTCTGTCCAACTCAGGAAAATTTATCGATCTATATATGTCTCACTTCTAGACAATTTTTTCCCGTCAAACTCTAATAATATTCTAGAACATTAAAACGAAGTCCCTTTTTTTTGTTTGTTTGTTTGTTTTACTGATCAATATGTCTTGGTTATTAGTCCTATTGTAATAGAGCCAAAAAGTCTCGTCCCTGAAGTCCTCACACAAACGCTAATGCATCGATAAACGGGTATACACAACCCAGATTTTTTACGGAAGTTACTATGCCACAAAGCCATTCAAAAATTTTAAAAAGTCGATGATTCAAAAACTTGCGTTGTATATAGTTTTCCTACTACGTCACTTAACGTATCCATGCTTTTATTGTGCTCATTTGCTATGATGCAAACATTGTCACGGTTTTAGCACAATTAGAGCTCAATACGACCAATCTTCTTGTCCATTGTATTTTTTTTTCAACTGCCACACGACACGAGACACTTTCATTCAGATATTATGCAACTCTCTATCTCTCTTTTATTTTCACGGTTCAAGAAATAGGCCAAACACCACAAGTGATGCACAACACAATACCCAAATATAAAGCAATTTACTCCTCTCTTCCAATTAAGTAACAATTATATTCTGCATTTTTCGTTGATATGATTTATAGATATTACTTTTCTTCTCTGTTTAACTTTTAACGTTTTTAATTAACTGTGAATAAGACGACGTTGTATCGGTTTCTTTCCACCTAAAATTTCATGATAAATAAAAGATACGAGCCGTTTCAATTTCTTAAACTCAATCATGCATATATTGTTACGGTTTTACCATAATTAGTGCTCAATACCAATCTTCTTAATGCTGCAGTTATTAATGAAACATTTTCTTCTGAAATGCGAACAAAATAATAAGACATTTTCGGAAAACTTCGTCAGTAGCAAACTTACCCCCCAAAAATACACCATCCGTGTGAATTTTTCCATATCAATGACTTACTCCAGACGTTAGGATTATTAATGTACCACTTGTTTATAAAATATCAACAAAATCTCATGAATTGTATTTGAGAAAATCGTCACAAAAGACTAACCTCCAAAAGTAAATTATTCCTTATGGATATTTTGGTAAGAAGAAATTTACGCAACATTATAGGGTTAACGAAATGCTTATTTATGAAGTAAGAACAAAATCCCCTGAGTTATTTCTGAGAAAACCGTCAAAAAAAAAAACTCTCCCCAAGAGCAATTACTTATCCTGTATTATAGTGTTGTTAATGATACATTTATTTTTAAAGTATCAACAAAATAGCTTGAGTCATTTTTGAGAAAATTATTCGAAAGTGCTGATTCCCAAGAGTAGCGTACACGTAGTAGATTTTTTACCAGAAGAATGTCTTATACCACAGTATAGTATTAATGAAATATGAACAAATTCGGTGGAGAAGTTTTCGAGAAAATGACAACTTTTTATTTTTGCCTTCAGTAAATTACTATTATTTTCGAAGCTAGAAAGAAAATTTAAAAAAAACTAGAGAATCTTATAAAAACCTTAAGTTTAAAATTTAAGGATACTTTGAACGGTATGTCTATAAGAGTGGATGAACAAGCGGACCGACAGATATTCAAAGATCACTTTTATGTAGCCTATGTAATGACCATGAAACTATATAAATCCGTTGAAATCTCGAATTTCATTTCTTTTTCACGATCATTATTGTTTCTCTACTTCTAACGTCGTTCGACAGTAAATGAGAAATGTAAACAGAACAAAAATCCAATCTTCAGTGCATTCGTTATCCTTATCTAGATCATTTGTGTCAAAACCAACGATCTATCATACATTGAACTTCTTTATATAATGCATGTTGGCGCTTTTAATCTTTATTTGATGAACTTCGTCTTCTGAATATGAATCATAATTTGATAATGAAATGCAAATTTCACAAACAGCTTTGTAGCTTTTCAGTTCTTTTAGATTGGTTGTGTATTCTGCAATACATTATAATCTGATATTTAAGGTAAATCGAGGCAGTTAAAACTATCATAATAATAATAATAATAGTTTATTATTATGTATTGCATAAATGATAATAATAATAGTTTTTAGACAATAAGCAGCAACAGATGCAACACATTTGACTAGCCACTAGGTCAATTTTTTAATGTGAACCACCATTTTTAATGATCAGAATGTTTAAAATAGTATTTTTTTTTAAATCCCTCATTTTATATTGATATTGATACAACAAAATACATACGTATTAGTTTTTATAATAATAGCTTATAATAATAACATAATAGTTTTTATAATAATAGCAACTAAAATATAATATTAGTTTTTGCATAATGTTGACCTTATTAAATTGTTAATCCAGGTTTGTTTGAGATTATCACCCATAGTGTATGATATGCATTCACTTGAATTTTATTTTTCTTTTGTATTTTTCTGATTAACATTTAAATTTAATCTAAGTGGACGTACTAGAAACACATACCTTGGCCAGCTGTAATCCACAGATCACAATTTAGGAACGGTGTACTAAATGATAGGGCTACGTGGTTAAAACATCGAGTGGCAAAGTTACTATTCCTGGCTTTCTGGTTTTGATGCACAGTCTGGTGATTCTTAATTCAAATATCTTTTTGGTTATCTCTCTACCCAAGTACCACACACAAAAGTTGTGCTTCTCTAGTAGAAAATAGAAGTTAGAAACACTTACATCCAGTGACGTAATACTAGAAGTTTTGGTAGGTATACGCTCGATCGTTTGCAGAAATATAGTGTATATCCATCCCATATACGTTCGTTGTTTCACAGTGGCGGAGCCAAGGGAGGGCCTGGGGGTCAGGCCCCCTTGCTCAAATTCTTGGCTTCCTTAGTGCCCCCTCCCCCCACACACACAAGGTGATACTGCTATAGGTCGACAAACGGTGAGTTAATAGTGGTTACAAGTGAAACTACTACCGAAATATCTCTCGACAACAGAGTTACAAACTGCAGAATACCGTATGTTGCAATAGTCTTCGTTCCGAGAAAAAAATCTCCAGGCTCGTTTTCGTTTATAGTCCAGCAAGATCTAATTCATTGAAATCTGTAAGGTGCATGCATTGACCTCACCATCTGAACGTTTCTTTTAACCTCTGTCCCTTATCTGGTTATCTTCTTTGTTATAGACAAAGAACCAGAAAAAAGGCAAAATTAGTAAACATCCTCATTCGTTTCGATGTTGCAAGTCATACTAAAATAAGAGATGCTTACTTACAAATAGCATGCACTGCAGTAAAACATTACACTCGTGTTGGGCAAAAGAAGTCTTCGTACACTAAGTAATTAATTTCCATCGATTCTGGCGACATAGAACAAATGAATAGCATCCATTAAATAATTTATTATTATTATTATTATTATTATTATTATTATTATTATTATTATTATTATTATTATTAATACTACTACTAATAATAATATCGAGCCGTCTTGTTTAATATACAGTAAAAGAAGAGAGCAGAAGTGTTTATTATTTCTGTCATTCTCTCTGCGGTTCGAGAAAATTAAGATACTGAATACTACCAACACCTACTATGCTACTGATACTGGTTCTCCTTCTCGACTACCTTCTGGTCTTGTCTACAGTACGTCTAGTTTCCTAACGCTCTTGACCGTGGCAACTAAGTAGAAACCTTCTGCTGCGATGTTAATTAACGATACTAGCGATCTCCAAGGAAAACGAAGTCAGCGCTTCGTGAACCTATACTACTAACTAAAGCCTGGGGAAATGAGGATAACAAAAATAACTGATTCTTTATAAATAAATCGTTCAGAAGTATTTTCTTTTAAACGATTTTAACTGTAGCTTAATCCCAAAACTGCTACTACTAGAGAAATTCCGAAATTTATCACAGAGTCAGTGCTACAATCTCGTGATTACTAACCATCAGGCAAGATACCGAGATGACACAACTTGGTCGCGACAGTAAAAGTGGTAGCCATTCCCTATTCCCATGACCAGGTTGTATCACCCTGTTACCTGATGTTTAGTAATCAGAGAGATATCAGGAGTTTGTTTGACTGGCCCATAGATATTCTATTCGGTAAGTTCAGTCAGTGAATACCAAATTTTGTCGCAGATTTATATTTGTTCTTCGTCAAAATATGTATTTCTGAAAAAAAAAAATAAGCATTAAGCATTTCTGAAAAAATTACATTGTAGGAATTATGCAGAACAGTAAATCAGTGGTGACGTGAATTTTCAACAGGATATAATAATTAATGCCCCTCCTTCAAATCTAATCTCAAAACTTACAATATTAATTTAGCATCGACTACAGGATAGTAGCGTTATTTCAACTACATTTGAATTTATTTTAAGGCTTTGAAACACCCGAGACTCAGAGGATAGAAATAAGGGAAATGAGTCAATAGGGCCATAAAAATATCCCTTATGGCACCGAGGAAGATTCTTGGTGATCTCCTCAGTTGAAATACCTATCCACGAGCGATCAATCACACCATCTTAAGGTGATGTTCTACTGCTGCGCTTTGGCCATTCGGTGTTCGTGTGAAGTGTTTGGGTATTTGATTTCACGTCAAATTCTAAAAACTAGTAATGGTAAACAAACAAACGAAAGAAAAAGGCCACGACGTATACTTCTTTTGCTGTAAGGAGTCCCGATTGAAATGTCTGTTCTAACACTGTTTGATATTAGGGGAAAAACACATTTCCTCTTTTTGCTTCAAAGAGTGCTCACTTCATCATTTTAATAACGTAAAGGCACATACAATAAAAGGAACCAAAAATAATTGAACTACGGACAGATCAAAACAAGATGCTGCAACCGGGGCAGTTGCCCCGGGCGCCAGCAAACTAATATGTGTGTTTATTGGTGTAGATATAGATGAAAGGGATACTAATCGTAAAATTTGCCCTGGGCACCAAATGTCTAGTTTTGTCACTGATAAGGCTACCATATTTTTACAGCGTGAAATCGGGACGTTTTTCTGAAATATTAAGAATACATGATAATTATTGGCAGTTTACTTTAAAGTGAAAGTTAAGCTTCAAGAGCAAGGCTTATAATTAAAAGTGGACTGGAACGGCAAATCAGTGTCCTGTTAGAGTTCAGTCCTGTTTCTGTGCGACGTTTGTCTCGTAAGCACTTTTGTCCTTGTACATCACTTTTTACTTTATTCTTCTTTTTATTATTATGAATACAGTTTATCTAACAAATAACCATTTATATTATTATGCGGTATTAAACCAAATCTTGAACTTGTGATATTTATTTACTTCGATCCGGCAATAAGTGGGATCTGTACGAGAGGGAATGCTTTCGGGCTGTTGAAATTTGAGATAACTGCTGCCATCCTGTAACTTTAAGCTTCGCCTTATCTCAAGTAGATGCAGACATGTCGGAAGGTTTGATTCTTGTAGATTCACTAGTTCAAACGCTGTCGAAGATGAGGTCTGGAAAATATGACTCTCAGCGAACAACATTCGAACAAATTTATCAAGAATATGTGTGGATATGCAAAGAAAATGGTCTTTAAATTCCAGAGCCGGAAACAGATAGAATATAAGGGTACCTCGTGGAAACGAACTAGACATTCGCCATCGAAATATCACAAATTCATTTTGGATGAATGTCTTCCTTCGTTGGAGGCTGAAAACGAATTTTCTAAGGATAATATACTAAGAGACATTTTTCTGACTACTATTGATAAGGCAATCACTGAGACAGAAAAACGCTTTGGATCACGTAGCAAAATCATTAGATCAATCACCACTCTACATTGAAAAGGTGAAAACTTTCTAAATTACAACATTATGGAGCATATGGCTCAGCATTAGGGAAGTGATCTGGAAATATTCAAATGTTAACTCAAAATCCTCCCAAAAACAATTAAGTTGTATAAAGACGAGAGAAAACCAAAGTTGACTTCTTGATAATTTCGTTGATCTTTGCGTCTAAAAAACGCATTCCTAGAAACCTACAAGCTAGATATCATCTCTGTCACTATATTAGTTTCTAATGCTACATGTGAAAGGCCATTCTTATGTTTGAAAACATTAAAGACATATAGGCAGTTGAATGACTGATGATAGGTTAAAAAACTTATGATTACTTTATATTGAAGAAAATTGCTAAATCGTTAGATCTTGAAGAAGTTGTTGATAAGTTTGCTGCTGCCCACAAGAATAGAAAGATCCTCTTTTAAGTAGAGGCATAAACCTATAAGTTATTTTCTTGACCTGTAAAAGTGTATTTCTCTGGTTCCACATAAATCAACCAGCCCCACATATTTTAAACGCAGCGTTTAAATAACTACCTCTATTAGAAATCAGTTGTATAAATGTATCCTAGTTGTTTGAAGTGGTAAATTCTTACATTTTCACCGTAAAAGAGTAAAATAATGAACAAGAAAGATGAAAACATTCACAGCCTTGAACATACACACACACACATTCACACATATACATACACCTATATATATATATATATATATATATATATATATATATATATATATGTGGGGGGGTATTTATGTAAATATTTTTTTTCATTCATTGGAGATGACCCTCATTTTTTTGGGCCCTTCATTGACTCCTCTGAAAAAAATTCTAGCTACTCTACTGTTGTTTCATAAAGTTAAGATATAAAAATATTAGGTGGGTATTTGTCATATTCTCCCGTATACACCCCATTACATTTCTGCGTACATCTAAAGAGAAGCTCTCAAACGGTTTAATTACACGTAGGAGTAACTAATGTATCAAGACATATAAGGAGGCTACTAAGAGATGTATAATGAAATGAAATCTATAGTTTTAAGCCCCACAGTTATGCCTTTTCGTCTAAAGAAGAGGAATGATCAGGGGTGGCTCAAAGATTTTAATTTTTGGTAGGCCCGCTCCCTCGCTTGACTAATGACCCGACAGTAGGAAATTACTTGTATAATAGTGGTTCAGGCTATTTGTTAAATAATTATCTACCATTAATATAAATAGTGAAAAATATATTGAATCTTTATTGTATCTTTTAGCGTTTATATATTTTTCAATTTTTTTTTTTTTTTTTGAGTAGGCCCATGCTTACCTGGCCTACCCGCTAAAGCCGCCACTAGAGATGATAAATGTAAGTTAATGAGTGTGAAATAATTGGTGGAATGAGTTAATGTGGAAAGAAATGGGAGAATCTCGAGAAAATCCAAGGACACGAGACTGTCCACTACAAACTCATATTGCTTGAGATCAACCCAGGGACCTCTCACACTAAAGACGTGCGTTTGACCATTGAGTCACTGTACCCCGTACCCACGGCTGCATAATGGTTAACAGACGGAAAATTATGTGATTGACTTCAATATTGATCAAACTGTAGTAAGCTGGCAAAGTAATCTGGCAAGAGCTAGAAGATAGAAGTTTCAAGCCCTGAGCCCCATCTTGGCCACTTAAGATTATATTTAATCCAAAAGTGAACTGGCATACGCAATATAAAGAAATATTTTTTTGCTGTCACAAACTGCAAAAATTCAACACTTTATCCTTATTCAGCTTTTCTCTGTAATTTTGCTTTCATATTAGCTCTTACGTATATTGAAGAGAACAGAAAGCATGATGGGTGAGAAAAGGAAATGAAAAGCGAAAAGAAGGGTAGGCTTCAGAGAAAAGGGTCACCAGACATCAAGGTATGTAAGCGTCAAAGGAGGGGTCGACTAAGAATTCCAAGACAGTAGTAGAGTGCCTGTCATGACGTAACCGGGGCTTCCTGTCCAAGTGCTTCACTGCAAACTAAGTAACCTTTTCAGTCGCTGTGAAACTGATGCCAACAAATCGTTTATATATACATGTATATATTATGCATTACTCCAGCTTATATACATACAAGCTACTACCACTCTTTCTTAACTAATACCAAGCGCCTAACAAGCAGAGTAAAAGTTACGAAGTTAGCACGTGTCTAAGTTCGCCATGACTGCTTAATTTAGACTCACACACACACTCACACACACACACTCATATATATATATATAGGCCTATATGTATGTATGTACAGAGTGTAACAAAAAGGAGGTACGGCAAAATTTTAAGGGTGGATTCCTTATGGGCAGACAAGCAAAAAGGTTCATATGATCTTATGTCGGGAAATGCATCGTTAAAGAGTTACGACCATTGAGTCACCTGATGATGTGAAATAGTCACATTCTGGTCACCCCTCTATGTGACTCAATTTAAACCTCAATAACTCAGCCTCTAATTAAGTTCGAAAGATAATTTTGGTATTAATGTGTTTCTGAAGAACGAAGCTTTTCGCCGATATGCATTTTATGTATGTGAGGGGTACAATGGCGGAGGGGGATGGTAAAATACGTACCTTTTCGTTTTTTGCATCAGAATTTTGGGGATGGCATTCCTTCTCCCTTGGAGGTACACTCATAAAATTTGGTATGTGAAGCAATGAAGTAGTCGACTATATGGTAATACCTTGTACGTGTACTTGTTACGTGGAAGTCTCGTATGGAGCCACCCTGAAAATAAATGTAATTTTCAAACTGAGACTTAAAAAATTCACCAAATTTTCCCTCTCCCTTGTCCCCCTATAACCAACAAGTAGACATACAGCCTATTACCATATAGTGGACTATCTCATTGATTCATATACCAATTTTTATAAGTGAACCCTCAAGGGGGAAGGAATGTCATTATCAAAATCCTGATACAAAAAACGGAAAAGCGCGCACGTACTTTATCCTTCTTCGTCCGCCATGGTATCCCCCACATAAACAAAATGCATATCGGCGAAAAGCTTCGTTCTTCAGGAACACATTGATAATAAAATTATCTTCCTAACTTAATTACGGGCTGAGTTATTGAGGTTTAAATTCATTCACATTGATGGGTGACCAAAATATGATTATTTCACACCGTCAGGCGGCTCAATGGTCGTAACTCTGTAACGATGCCTTTCCCGGCAAAGGATCATATGAACTGTTTTGCTTGTCTACCCATAGGTAATCCACCCTTAAAATTTTGCTGTACCTCCTTTCTGTTTTGCTTTTGTTATATATATATATATATATATATATATATATATATATATATATATATATATATATATATATATATGTGTGTGTGTGTGTGTGTGTGTGTGTGTGAGAGAGAGAGAGAGAGAGAGAGAGAGAGTCCAAATTAAGCAGTCATGGCGAACTTAGACACGTGCTAACTTCGTAACTTTTACTCTGCTTGTTAGGACAAAGCAAGTTCAAATAGAAACGTTATCCGTCAACTCAAGGTTCTAAAAGTATATTTTTTAGGGTCAACTTTTGGTCACTTTTTGCCGCTTTGAAGTTTCAGGTCACTTTTTAAAAATATTTTTAGGAAACTTTCAGGTCAATTATGATCTTTTTAGTCCTTTTTCTTCTATATAAAGAAATCTTAAAACGAACACTGTTTATGGATTTGAAAAATATGAAGTTATCTCTTTTCCTGCTTCCTCAGTATTGGGGTGGAAAACTGCATTCCTAAAAAGCTAATGAACACCAAGCTGCAGCTGGTTAGCGAAAAGGAAGGGGTTCGTAGGTGGCCAAACACATGGTTTGGGTTGTGAACCACAAAAGATGTGATCACGTGAATAACTAAAAATGGATTAGAAGACACAAAGATTTTAAATAGGGTTTTTATCTAATATTCTTGTGTATACAGTCTATACTTGCGAACTTCTAATCTTTAAGTATGATTCCTAGTTACAACTCTGGAATGAATTGATGCTTTCAGTACGTACAATACTGTACAATGGACTGTACCTAACTAAAACCAAAATTTTGAAAATGAGTGTCAAATGGTAATTAAAGTCCAATAGATATTAAAAAGTGTCAATGTTTAACGAAATAATTTTTTTAAAAACGTAAGTTTTTAAGGTCAATTTTTGTGAATTTTAGGGTCATTTTACAGGAATTTTAGTGTCATTTTATAGGTCACTTGTTAGAAAATTTTAGGTCAACAAGATCCGGGCCCTAATATATATATATATATATATATATATATATATATATATATATATATATATATATATATATAGGCCTATATTCTATGATATATCCGTAGAATGTCACTTTACGTATAAATGCACTTATAAATCCATGAAATTCGGCGGGTTTCACTGTGCTTCCATATATTTCTATACTCGTATAAACAGTATGGCATATCACAGATATAGAACATCGCAGTAAAATCTGCATTTTATTTACAATTTCGAAAATAACGCGAAATAAATATAATTGTTACCCTTGCCTTAATATATACTATTGGTTTCCCCTCCAAGCCTTTGCTCGCTGAATACTATATGTTATAATCAAGGTTTATCCTGTTTTGAAACAATTCAATAGAAACAACACAGTTTTCAGTTGTAATTAAATGTGCAGATTTTCTGCACCTAGCGTTGTCTAGTGGTGTCAGACAGGCATTTAGCGCAGAGGGAGACACAATATGAACTAATAAAAACGTTACACACAGATTCGCTAGCTCTATCTTCCTACAAAGTCATTATTTCGATTCCCAGCTCGAGGGAGATTCCAAGAGAGAATGAAAATGTATCCACCATTTTTGGCTGTTTTCTAAGAACACCTGGCTTGTACGTCCAACATTACATTTTGTGTTGCGGGCTACATAACAACAGAGGATAAACACCCGTCTAATGGAATGATTAAAACATTCTTCTTCCTCTGTATCTAAGATTTTTTCGCATATCTTGCCCCAACTATTACCTTATTGATCAGTTTAAAATCAAATGTGAATCTGGGTAGCTAATAACCATTCTGAGAATGTAAATGTCAGGAAGACATTGGTAGGTTTTTTTTTATTTTTAATTGGTCCAACAGTTTTTCACATGTTCACAGCCACAACATACATACATATTTGGTTTGGAACGGGATATAAACTGGATCTCTTGTATATTGGTCAAGTCAATTCAACTGAGTCACTCATATTAGATAAGAATGTGTATAAACTTGTTTACAAGAATGGTTAACACCTTCAATACAAAAGCCACGTAGCTCATTTTGCGTGCTTTTAAAAAACAAAGAAATGATATTTTCCAATCATAGAAAAAAATTACCTTATTCTAGTTACTCACAAATATACATATATAAATTTAATATCACATAAAATAGTCTTACCTTATATGTTAATAATTACGGAAGGACACGATGGCTCAGTGGTAGGACGCTTACCTCTGGTGTGTGGGGTCCCTGGTTCGATCTTGACCAAGTGGGTTTGTGGTGGACAACATCGTGTCCATGGGTTTTCTCGGGGGATTCCCGTTTCCTCACACAATCTCTTCCCACCAATTCTTCCATCATCAATCACTTGCTTTGATCATCCGTCTCCCTTAGCGTAAAGGGCATAATCGTGAAAAGTTAAACAGAAAGATTTCATTTCATTTTAATAATTACGGGGAGTAACGTAAAATTCCTCCTTTGCACAATAATAAATATCTAGTGTTGAAGTGGCAGTTTCTTGCAAATTGGACTATCATTATTCCTTAATATGGACAAATAATTTTTAAGAACATCTATAGATTTATAATCGAACATATTGTCCTACACGCGAATAAAAAATTAATTTTGCCTGAAGATGTATGGCCATCTATCCTTACAAACAATTTTCTGTTCGACAATAATAAACCCGAAAAAGTTAGGAAGTGATAAGAATTTGTATAATTTGCCACAGGGAGAACTCAAATAACTGTATTGCATGATCTAAGTAGCAAGAGGGAATTTACATGATCTTTAAGATCAATTTAATCAAATATTTGATTGTTTATGTTGCGTGATGTCCATAGGTTCATATAGAATACACGAAAGGAAGAACTTTTTCTTTCTTTTTTTGGACAATTGAAAACAGTACTTGCCCAGAATTAGACTGGATGGCGGTAGTGGTTCTCTGTGACCAAGTGGCTAACGCACTTGCTTGCTAGACTCATGGTCTTGGGTTCTACCCCCGATGGGAGTACAAAGCTTCGAATATAAAGTATTATAAGAACACTTGAAAACATTCTCTGTTCTGAAGAGGATCGGTACATTCCCATAGAATGAAATATATTTGTCCTTTGTGTTAGTGGTAATGTTGATAGAAAATAACATTATTTTGTGACGTGTTACTTTTGTTGAGAAAATAGTGTTTTGTTTTTGTTAATATTGTTTTGTTCACTAAAAGTGTTGCTACAAAACATGTTTCTTTTCGCTGTATTCTCCTTTTCTCTTCTTGGTAATTCTACTTTTCAAATGTTGTTAGCTTTTTTTATCTCCTTTTAGTTACATTTTTTTTATTGTTTGTTTTGGAATTTAACGTTCCTTTCACAGCACTGAGGCTATGTTAGACGTGGACCCGGAACTTAGGATCCCAACCATACAAGCTTCTATTAGCTTGGGCGAATCCAGATCCTATAATCAAATGCACATACATATGTTAAGCGTTTAGCCACGAGAGCTAGTATCTTTGTTTTGTGGCCTGATCGTTTTGTTGTTCAAACAATGGTATATTTTCACTATTTCTATTGATATAACATAACTATTACAAGGTGTATAACATTCGCGCAGCCAGAAATTTTTGCTGGGGAAGAGTCCACTACTGCAAGACATTACGTTTCTATAGTATTGAACTAGTGTTATGCTATACCCGAAAAAGCAGTAAGTAAGTATTAAGTATTGTCACCTATATTCTTAGAGAAGAATATAGAACTACTTTGTTTATATAAGAAAAAATATAGCTGAAGTGTAATATCAAATTTTATGCTAAATCAAGTGTACCTCCGCTAAACAGAGTTTTATTAAGGAAACACATCAATAAATGTTGAATTACAAAGTTTAACTGGGTCCGGACCCCATGGACCCCGCGTGGGTGAGCCCGTGGTGTATCACAATTAAAAGTAACATAGCTAACCATGACTTTACTCACATTTCAATTTTTTATGCATATACAGTATATTTTACCAACGACCCAGTACAGAATACTAGTGGTTTAGTTTAGAATGCATTCCTTTATATTGATTCGCTTTCGAACTTTTCATTTTTTGTGTCACAATATTCAAACCATAAGCATTGAGTTTCCAAAACGGATACATGCATGTCAAAAAGATAGGGTGAGACATATTAACCAAATTAATTTTAAAAATCTTTTATAGATTTATGAAATCGGGAATCAAAGCAATCCCGTATAGTAAAGTCCCCTTATATACTCTTTCCGTTACTTTATTTAATATACAGTGGTTGGACAAAAAAAAAAAAAAAAAAATCTAAAACGTTTGCAAACGTGTGAAAATGATACCTAGTATGGTATGGGCCCTCCTTTTGCGTCCAAAACAGCTTCGATCCGACGTGGAATGGATGTATACAGCTCCTGAATCATGGTGTGTGGAATTTTCTACCATTGTTCCTCCAAAACATGCTCCAGTTCCTTAAGGGATGCTGGTGGAGAGTAATGATACCGAACATACCTTTCTAACTCAGATCACAATGGCTCAATGATGTTCAGATCTGCTGATTGTGGGACCCAGGGAAGGTGTGATAGCTCCTGGTTATGCTCCTCAAACCATGATTTCGCCGTTTTTGCAGCGTGTCAGGGTGCCAAATCATCTTGGTAAATGTCATCACCATCAAGGAACAATATTTGGGCCATGGGTAGAACCTGGTCTCCCAAAATGTCCTCATACGCCTCAGCATTCATCATTCCATGCAGGGCTATGATGGGACCTGCAGAAAACCACGATATCACTGCCCATACTGTAACAGAACCACCCCCCATGCTTTACAGTTAGCAGACAGTCTGTATAGTAGGCCTGAGACGGTGTTCTCCATACGCAAACACGACCGATTGTTGGAAACAAGGTGAAGGTCGATTCATCGGACCACATTACATGTTTCCACTGCTCATGAGTCCACGCCTTGTGGTCCTTGCACCACTGGATACGCCTCTTCGCATTTACTGCTATGAGCAGGGGTTTGACAATAGCGGCCCTGCCATGAATTTTCATTTTATGAAGTTCTCATCGCACTGTTTTCGATTAAACCGGATTATGTAGGCCGAAATTGAGTTCAGACGTAATTTTCATTGCAGTGGTCTTCTTTTTAACTGCTACAATCGGTTTTAATGCCCTCCGGTCTCTATCTGACAGGATTGTCTTTCGGCCACTGCTGTGCTTTGCAGACGTCGTTTGCCCATGAATTGTTTATGCCCTCGTGACATCGGACACAGTGCCTTTCGATACCCCCACAATGTTCGCCACTGTTGCCAATGAAGCTCCAATCAGACGGGCACCAACGATCATGCCTCTTTGGAAGTCTGTCAGGTCGACCATTTTACCGCACCACTTTTACACCACGACACTCAGAGGTGAACTGGTTACTGCTGACGGAAGAAGAAGGTCCACGATACATTGAAAAAAAAAAAAAAGATCGGTAACCGCAACACGTGTTATACAGTGGAGGGTCAAACTTACATGTCCTGTATGAAGTGTTTCCAGATTTTTTTTTTTTTTTTTTTTTGTCTTTCCCCTGTATATGTCTTACGTATCAAAAATCTTTCGGCATTAAAAGATTTCTTCTCTTTAACACTGAAAATTAAAATAAATCCGTGGTAACATTTTCCAGATAAGAAGAATCAATTTATGTATATCTTGTAATACCGAAAGATTGTGATGAACGAGATATCGCCCAGTGTAGTACTCGTCGGTCAAAAATCTGTTGCTAGCTACACTGGTATGTATTGTTCTCCTGCAACATAGTGCCTTCAACAATCGTAAAAGTAGAGTTTTTTCAGGCCAAATATCACGCGCATCTCCCGAAAGAAAAAAATATATATATGTAATAAGCCTTGCCGTGAAGGATCTGTTCTACATTTATGTTTGTATTTAAATCATAAAAGTAGATGTTATCCGCGCACACGAGTAGTGAGTCTTTTTCAAATAATGCCGTCTTGTTATATTTGATGTGGAAGCTATATTTTGTGTTGTTGAGGACTGGAATTAAGATGTGTTAACTATTGGTTAACCGTTGCTATGTATGTATATTACATATGTATATAGGACATTGTCATGCTTTTCTGTAATGAATGTAAGCGGTGTGTGCGTGGGTGTCCACGTTGTTTATAGACCCGTCTTACGGTCACTTAAGTCAATATGAGTTGTAGCTCCTTAGTTTGGCTGTATCTTTTTTGATCGTGTTATGATTCTCTCTACCTTGGGTATTCAATGGTGCAATAAAATTCCTTGAACTACGTTCAAGTTAGAAAATTCAATTTTGAACGCCTTTACGTGAATGCTTATTTGAACTTCATTGGTGCGCATAGCCATAATTAGATTAGGTCTATTTTGTTCAAGTACGAGTTATTATTGAACTTCGTAGATAGAAAACATCATAATATTGCATATTAGAAACACGTGATGTCGTCTGGGGTACTCCGGTCTTTAAATTCGCCTTGCGACCAAAAAGTTATGAATCTTGTGATAAACCTTTTATTAATATAATCTATTAGGTTCAATATTATGTGCCTAACTAGGTATAAAACATTATATACCTGTATATATTGTCTTATGTAGTATGTTTATTTATTTATTTATTTATTGAAAGAGTTGCAGCAACAAGTGACTTAGAAATTGTTGCTACTGTCCTTCAAACACATTCACTTTTCATTTTTCTTCTTTCTTTCTTGTCTTCTTGTTATTCTTTGATTCCAGAGAAGCAGGTTGACATCGAACAGCGAGAGATTGTCATGAATCTTGATTTAGTAACTCAACATTAGAATGAGACATAGAGACGTGGATGCGATCGCCATAAACTGTCTTTTTGTGTTATACGTACTCGATTACTCATTAGTATTCGACACGTGCCACTAAGAATGGAAATCAGACAACGGGTGGAAAGAGGAGGGAAAATGGTATCTGAATTGAATAACATTTCATTAGAATTTTTCTTGCAGAAGCATATGAATAAGTGTTTCACATATTTGTCTCTAATGAAATGCTGTCTTCTGACAATACAATTTCTTAATAGTTATACCCGTTCATTTTAATTAACCATAAATTTTATTCATTAAACATGTGTTTAAAATTACGAGCTAGTTCTCAATTACCAATATTAAAGTCGTAAGGGTATTTTTCTTTCTTTCTTTTTCTTTAAGGTTCTCAGCAACATCCAAAGCAGTGATCTCTATTCAAAGCAAAGTTCGGATCACACGTTAAGTTGTACATTCATGTCTACTATAGCCTCAGCGATAAAAATGATTAACTTCCTACAACTGACAACAACGAAATGAATCTCGAACGTTTGGCAATTAAGCATTGAAACTGATGAAATGAAATAAGTGAGGTGGAACTGAAGAAAAGCCATGAACTCAAATGTTTTTACAACAAGTTCTTAATCTAACATGAGCCAGGGACTCTTCGTACCGGATGAGCTCCTCCATGATTAAGCGGTTTGCGTACGCGCCTTTGGAGTGGGAGATCCGGGTTCGATTCCCGGCAGGAGCTCATATGGTTCGGACTCCACTTCATCAGTACGTCCCGTCTCATATAGCCTCGGTGCTGAAATAGACGTT
Source organism: Thermobia domestica (assembly GCF_964235325.1). Lineage (NCBI taxonomy): Eukaryota > Metazoa > Arthropoda > Insecta > Zygentoma > Lepismatidae > Thermobia > Thermobia domestica. The sequence goes on from NC_137471.1 coordinate 98,359,321, forward strand.
AAACTCAAAATCTACTTAACTCTTTGTACCGGATGTGAGCGCTGTACTCTAAGCTATATTTACTATCGTAGTGGGACAGAGGTCATGATTTGATTTTGAGGCGGAGTTCTGTGCTCCCAAGCTTTTAACCTGTGGTCATGAACACCAAGAGAGTGCTGAAGTCATGAAAGTCTAACATAATATGTAGACTTCAGATTCCCTGTTACGAATAATTAATAATTGATTTGTTCTTGTAATTGTTTCCATTAAAATAATCGTTTTCAAATATGCAAGGGTTCTTAAATAGGAGAATTTTTAGGACAGGATAACATATTTTAATTCAAATGACACGTTGATTTATATTAGATCAAGAATTCTCAACTGAAAACATTTCAAAGTAAGCATAAGCCATAAAGTATACATACAATAATTAAAATTGTATCAAGTTATACTTTCTCTTTTAGTTTCTGAAAATGCAAATTATATTATGCAAAAAAGTAATTTAAAGTGTTCATTAATATAAGATAGCTGGATTATAGAGACACAATAGTTGTAGTTTGTAATATCATTTATCTAGTCGTTGGAATAATTAATAGGCGTATCTAAAAAAATTGAGTTAACACCGGTACTTGATCTCTCTATATATAGAAAAAGTCCTGACTGATTGACTGATCAACGCCCATGTCAAACTGCTAAGTTAGAAACATAAAATTTGGACAGGGCATGGGATTTGTGATGTAAGGTCTCACTTAAGGAATGTTTTTGGAAATTTGACGGGTAGGAGGAGGAAAGAGAGGTGGAAATTACAATCATGATAATAAAGTCTTTTGAGATTAGAGACATGAAATTCGGCATTTGGACTTTATATTTTAAATAATTAGATATGCGTTTCATTGTTTTCTGTTATTTACTCTAGAAGGGAAGATAAAAAGGCGGGAAGAAAAAGAATGGGGAGGACGGTTTACATTTAAGTAATTAGATGGCCATATCTCAAAATTCTTTAAGGTTAGAGACATGAAATTTGGCATTTAGATTTGCCATTTAAAATAATTGAAGACTTGTTTCAGAGTTTTTCTTTTTTTTTTTTTTTAATGTTTCCCTTAGAAAGGAAACCAAAAGGTATAAGAAAAGAAAGTGGTAGTTTTGATTGTTAAAATAACAAAGCCATGTCTCGAAATTTCGTAGAAGTAAACGGAGAATAGCGTTTAACGAAGAAAAATGTTCAAAAACGAAACTTAGCATGAGAAAATCTATTTAAAAAGTTCCTTTTTTAAAACCTAAAAATGTACACTGTACGATAATTACTCCACTTACTAACATGAAACTAATCTGAAGTATACACTGATCAAGCTTTTCATTATGCCACTAGCAAGATTTAATTAACTAGTATGCAGTATGGTAAATTAAATACGCTCATACAGCTCAAAATTATGATGAACTCTTAAACTTTAATTTATGTTAAACTATGATATTGTCAATCAATAAATCATGTTAAGATGAAGAAAATTACATGCTTGAAGGTGAATTATGCGTAAGTTTTTAGAAAATCTAGAGATACAAATTCTCATGTCATGTGTTGCCAATATGATGTACTTAATAATTGTTATTTTGCCAGAATAATTTTCGGTTATTAACTCACTTTATCTACTTGACTATTAAGTAACAGATTGTATCAATTGTTGTTTGATTTCTCCTAATAGTGGTGCACATACTACTTGTAAATAAATACACAGGTTTAGAACTCGGTTTGTTCAGACATAATACTAATTTTATTCTTTGATGTTTTTTTCTATCAATATAGTAAAGATCCCTACATTTCAGTGTGTATTTACTTTTTTAAGCACATGTTATAATGTAAAAAACATGCTATTGTTTATAAAGCAGAAACGGGAGAAAACAGGAAGACACAAAGCCGATGCGGTGGAATTCGAAGATGCACAAATTGTCCAGAAATCACGTATAAAAGAAAACCAGGAGAGAACCAAATAATTAGTTGATCACTGATCACAACCTACAACACTCGCTCCTGACGTTGCATTGGACAAAGGAGTTATCCTACGTGCCTACCGTAGCTGCATTGGGCGAAGTAGGATCCCTATAAACCGTCTCCCATAGCTGTGGAGATTCTTATATAAAATCCCGGAGGTTGTATTGGGCAAAAGGATTACCCGTACGTACCTAATTCCAAATTTCTTCAACCGAAGCCACTTTACGTGTGCTAAGAACTAATCTTAAAACACTTATTTTGTATCTTTACAAAATAAACTTTGTAATTATTCCATAGAAAATTATTTTTATAATAAAATTGGTGAAGGGTCTAATCCCGGACTATTATTGACTCTACCAAATAGGCACTACAATATCAAACCTATTTATAGCACATTTGTAATATGAGGTGCCTAGTATCAAAATCCGCCACATCCATTTCACTTACTTTCGAGTAAGCTCGCAAAACGTGCAGTGAAGCTCCATATAAACGCGTAAAATATTAAGCTTTTAAACAAAATTCTGTTTACATGGAATTCCCTTAGATCAAACCTATAACAAGCGATATAACTCAATTTCCGTTATTTAAAAAAAGAAAAAAATATTTGATGGTTTTTGATACTAGGCGCCTCAAATTTGCTTTGCCAAGGAAGCAGGTGAGTGGATAGCTTGCAACTCTGTAATTAGAAGGTTCACAGAGTTCGAATCCCGAGGTCGGCAATCCCATGGTAAGTGGGGGCTGTTAACCGGTTTCTCTTGACTTCCAAGTGTGATTGCCGGGACCGAACCCTTAATACATAGTTCTTGACTAACTTGTTTCGATTTACATCTCTAATTAAAGATAATGCTTTCAATATGAAATTACCTTTTAGTTGTGTTAGGAGCTTCATTAATATGTAAATGCGTAAGTAGCCTATAGATGTAGAATAGTCTTTTTATAATGTACTGTTTACAGAGAAATTTGGCGTTAATGTCTAGAAACAAATTGCATGTTGTATATGCAACTGTACCACTGAGTTCAGATATGAAACTACCACGAAACTTCAAATTTCTAACAAAAGAAACATTCCCCACGATGGGAACATAACTAAAAGGTTTAGAGATAGGTTCTTTACTTGAGATCAAAAGTAGGATAATGTTACTGTGAAATATTGTTATATAAAAATTTTAAGCACAAGGTATTAGCTATTTGTAGATGAACTTCAGTCATCCTGTTCCATTCTCACAAAAGTGGAAATTTCAACCCCTTTTATATATAACAATAATATTTCAATTTTCCTTTTCAGGGATTTCTTTATTTATTTTGTATCCATAGGTGTATGCAAGGATAGTAATACAAAAATCAAAGTCGTAAACATTAACATGTTTTGTAACAGCAATAAAACACGAAAAGTTCTTCGTGACATTATCCAACAGAAGAAGAAAACAAAAGAAAAAATAATTATAGAAAGAACTGACCGTAGGTGGCGTCTTCGTTCTGATGAAGGAGAGGAAGGTATTAATTTTACATTAAATATGTACAAATTCAAAGCGTGTGTTAGTTAACATGTTCCAAGTAGTTGTTTTCATGTTTGATGTGAGAAATTTATTTTTTTTTTCCTTTTTTGTGTGTAGTTTGTATCCATATCCCTTTTTCGGTCAGATTTATACTATGTGTTGTGTTTCCTACTGTTTATCTGGAAAACAAATGGTATGCGGTGAAGTTCATTATAAGGTCGAGGAAGAAACTTCTAGGAAGTCATGAGACCTCTGAAAGATTGAAGTCAAATGCCTGGTTTCGTTATGCCAAGATCACGCTTTCAGTCTCTTTAAGAAACGGAAAAGAAAATGCCTTTTTGGAATTCTTCACTCCGGTGTGTTATCTTAAAAATCGACTCCGTTTAATGTTTTCTCTTTATTGTGTTTCACCTGCCCTCTTCATCCACAAAGCTCTTTCATTTCTTTTTTTCTTGTTAGAATTTATGAAAATCACTTCTTTTTACGTTTTCATCAAGATAAATCTTACAGATTTCTTTTCAGAGAAAAGTTAAAGAATAATTTCGTATATCTTCACTTTCAGAGTAAAGTTGAATCTTAACATAGCGTTCAGGAATGTAGCATCATATTTAGCGGGATAGTCGTTTTGGCCATTACCCCCAATCTCAAGGGCTTGCATCGACATTCCATATCTCTAACTAAGCAAAGGAAAGGAATTTCGGTGAGTCCTATAGAACAAACATATTGTGAGTTTTAACTAAACGTTCTCATTTGTAACCGGGCATTATTTATTTCCAACCGATAATTTTGCCATTAATTAATACCAATTATGTAATAGGCTAGTTTACGATTTGTTACAAATTGCTTCGAAAATTCATTCAGTTCCATGTTTTCTTATATGCCGTGTGTTGACTTTTATTTATGTATGACACAAAATATTTTCTCAGTATTATGCTTTCTTCACTATTAAATTCTGCATTTCATTCTTCTTGTAAAATATCTTCGATATTCCTTGTCCTTCTGGTTCTTTTAAAATATGTTCTAAATTATTTTACTCTTTTAGTTCTTATTCTTAAATACCTTTGAACTGTTTATATTTTAAATAGCTACGTAATAATTTGTGTCTAATATGTGATTGTTCATATTTTAAATATTTCTATTACTGCATATAAATTAAAATGAAAATTGTTCATAGCACATACACATTTGTATGAGTAAATTATATATTATATGTTGTTTTTTATCAATGACAATAAATTATATATTATCTGTTGTTGAGTTAGTTGCTCAATATGACAAACTCTTATTATTTCTTTATTATGATTTATATCCGTGGCTTGTTCTATCTTCTTCTTATCTGTAGTTTATGCTGATGTCACAGTTTAAAAGAAAGGATTCATCAACGATCATGAATAAATCGCTATATACTTTTCCTTCTTGTGAACTGAATTTCAAAAAAACTCTGCAGAAAACAATTTCAATTTTAAGCTGGTTAATGAGCCAAATAATTTTAAACGTTGAGTGATTTAGTTTGATTATTTCTAACAGTTGATTTAATTGGATAAATTTTGTAAATATTATATTAAGATTACCAAGCGAGTTTTAAAAATTTTATTGATTGAAGTTTCTTTATGTCGTCGATATAATTATAAATAAGAATTTGGATGAAATGAAATGAAATCTTTCAGTTTTACGTCCCACGATTATGCCGGTTAGGCTAAAGGAGACGGTGATGATGAGAAATGAATGAAATGGTGGAATGAAGAAAGTGTAACGTATTTAGGAACCACCATTTAAAATATAACGATCAATTTATATTAGAATATACATATATTTTACGTTACATTTCAGCCCACAGTCCGTGTAACTTTTAAAAAAATGTAAAAAATGATACAATCACATTAAATCAGGCACGACAAATTATATCACTATTACCTTTATTCTCCAAACTCATCAATTATACTTTTCTTTTTTCAGTTGTCATAGCAACGTATTAAACAAGTAACTATCTGCTGTTAAGCTAACTATAAATGCAGATTACACTTATAAAATCAACATATACTTCAACTATTGAGATTAAATCTTATTTCTTTCTATTTAGAATCAACAATATATATATTCTTTTTTTCTTCTTCTACACGGATTGTGTACTTTTATGCACCGTTCCCCAAAATCAAGATATACAAGTAGAAGAAATTACAAAATAGATAAACAGTATCATTGTATAAATTGCTCCTGACGAGGACTTCTTAAATTGGTTACAATTTAAGAAAGAATCCTTGACCGTTACATAATTTTGCATATAAGGTTACATTACTTTTCGAATAGCCCTCGTATACATAAAACAATACATATATATTAATTTCATTTTATCTCATTCTTATATTCATTTAACAATTAATTCCATTTTAATTGTATAAAATTATCGACGAAGAGGAATAATTAAAAATGATTAATTTATTAATTAATTAGGTCCTAAAATAGATTCTTCAAATCAATTATTATGGGAGCTCATTAACAAACCAATTCAGTATATGCTGACATACTATATAACTTATTTCTTCTATTTGGGCACAATTAATATAGCTTTGATAAACAATATTCGTATCGATGCATATATGTAAATAGCATAGAATTCAGAAGAAGTACGAATTACGAAGAAATTATAACAATATTCAAAGTGAAATAAAACTTGATCAATGTCATTATCAGGAATGTCATTATACAAATAAAGAAATTATTATATTAAGAATCAGCAACGTTTATGTGGGTTAGAATCCGTATAACATGTTTTATTTATTCAAGCAAATCTATTATAACTTTTAGTAAATACATATTCATATTGTGATATTCGTATTCATATCACAATTTGCTGCAACTTTGTATCCATTATTTTTATTATTTATATAGGATTCAAACAAAGTACGAATTACAAATGAAATTATAATTGTATTCAAAGTGAAAATAAACAAAAAGAAAAACATTAAATATATTTTCTCGGACGCCACGATATTTGCTTAAGTTACATTGCCAAAGGGTTCGGTTAAGTTACACTGCACGCTACAATCTTGAGTACAGTTCTGTATATTACGTATTCCTCCAGGTCTTTAATTTCTATTTTGATATCTTCTGCCATCTATGAAATGGTTACGAAACCTATTTCGAGGAAAATTAGGTGTACTGTTTGCCTGATTTCTAAGTGCTGTATAGTTACTATTCCCATTTCTTCTGTAATTAGGTTTGGCTCTATTATCGGAAAAATTGGACTCAGTTCAATTACCGTTAAAATGGGATCTAATATTACTTCTCGCATTAAGATCACTTTCTTCCCCGACACTGATATTACGAACAGGTACATAACTAATTTGGTTACGATTAGCATATGGTTGATTTCGATTACTATTAGCTTGCAACATAGATTGATTTTCAAAATTTTGCACTATTATAATAAGGTGATTGAAATTAACGCATTGTGCAGAAATCAACATTTGTTGCAACTTAAAAGGTAACAAGATTCTGATTGATGCTATTATTCGTGATTCCTGTTGGTATGGATTAATTAACTTCAATTCATTATATACGGATATCACAAGATCAGATAGATTCTTATCAATTTTGGGATCAAACCGTCTATTTCGAACCAAGGCGTCTCGATTTGCCAACATGAAATCGTTCTCCAAATTAGAAAGTAAAGCATTTTTAAAATCTAGATAATTACGTAAATTGCTTCGGATTGCTTTGAACCATACGGAACACGGTGGTAATAAAATATGAGGTAGAATTTTCAACAATTTAGATCTGTCTATTCCCATTAAATCACACTCTTCCTCGAATTTTTCTAGGAAAGTGCTGGCCGGAATGTCATCTGATCTTCTACTAAATTTTGCTAAGGACTTGGCTTCACTAAATCGAAAATGACTATTTTTACTAATGTGTTTCAAATGTCTAGAATTTGTGTGAATGTTTTTCATGCGGTGAGATAAATGATTTCTTCTCTCATCTCCTTCGATACTACCTTCACTATTGTCCTTTTCTGACGATCCTTTGGATGAATCACTATCATCCATGATACTCTGGATTCATGTGGTGCAAGACCAACGTTAAGAACCGGAACTCGATCATCATTTGCCGTACTAAATTTCTCCTTGATTTCATTTACTTCTTCCTGCAATTCCGTGATCTGACTAATATGCTCATTCACCTGTGTTTCAACCACATCTACTGCACTTTGTACAATTGTAAATTTGGTGCTGATTTGCTGTGCTATCTGATCTAATTTATTATCCATACGCTGAGTCATAACCTGTGTAATTTGTTCAAATCTAGTATCTATTTGTTGAAATCGAGTGTCCATTTGCTGAAATTTTTGTTCTAGCTGAGTATCCATTCTTTGATGTTGCTGCGATATTTACTGACCAAGCTGTCTTACAAGATCAGCCACGTTCGTTGATGAATTCGTACCTGGTAGCTCTACATCACCACCTTCTTCATGCATATTTGCATTTTCAGAAACACTCATTTTTATGTTTCTATAAATTCCTTTCCCATTTCTGAGTAAAGTATACTCTGTGTTGATCAATGGGGCCGCGGTGGCTCAGTGGTAGAGCGTTCACCTCTGGTGCTTGGGGTCCCGGGTTCGATCCCAGCCCCCGCCATGTGAGCTTTGTGGTGGACAAACACCGTGTGCGTGGGTTTTCTCGGGGTTCTCCCGTTTCCTCCCACTTTCTTCATTCCACCATTTTCATTCATTACTCATCATCACCGTCTCCTTTAGCCTAACCGGCATAACCGTGGGACGTAAAACTCAAAGATTTCATTTCATTTTCATTTCATTTTCTGTGTTGATCAATATGCTGAGACTGCTTTACAATACTTAAAACTAATCTCAATGTCCTGGTCAGTAAACTACAATCTAAAATGTAACGTCCTGGGCGAGATAACACCATTTAAAATATAACGATCAATTCATATTATACATATATTTCTACGTTACATTTCAGCCCACAGTCCGTGTAACTTTTAAAAATATGTCAAAAATGATACAATCACATTAAATCAGGCACGACAAATTATATCACTATTACCTTTATTCTCCAAATTCCATTAATTACACTTTTCTTTTTTCGGTTGTCACAGCAACGTTTTAAACAAGTAACTATCTGCTGTTATGATAACTATAAATGCAGATCACACCTATAAAACCAACATATACTTCAACTATTGAAATTAAATCTTATTTCTTTCTATTTAGAATCAACAACATATATATTCTGTTTTCTTCTTCTTCTACACGAATTGTGTACTTTTATGCATCGTTGCCCAAAATCAAGATACGTATAAAAATAGAAGAAATTACAAAATCGATATACAATATCGTTGTAAAAGTGAGAGGAAACGGGACAACCCCGAGAAAACCCACGAACACGGTGTTTGTTCATCACAAAGTTCACACGGTTCGAGCTGGGATTGAACCAGGGACCCCCAGCACCAGAGGTGAACGCTCTACCACTGAGCCACCACGCGCCCCTAAGTAACAATTTGGATGTCTATTTTATGGGTTCCAAGTAAGTACTCATGGTAAGAGTGCACTTTGTGCAGAGCATTCATAGGAACCATATCTGAACGAGTCCTGCTGGGCGCCTAGCTTCCTTCGCTCGCTGCCGCTCGCTATGTTTTATGAAGTAAGTAACACTAGATATCTTATATTTCCAAGATTGGGGGAGAAACTAAACGAGACCTAAAATCACTTGTACTGCACAAAGTGCACTCTTGCCTTAATAATTATTCAGAGTTTTATCAGGAATAACATACAGTAACAAGCAGTGGCGTATTTACGATTTTGTTTTGGGGGGCTTTGTTAACTTTATTCCTGGAAACGTGAAAATTCTGCAAGATATTTCAATTACTTTAAAATAGTAAATAAAGTTTCGGGGTGGCTTAAACCCGGAAGCCCCCTTAAATACGCCAACAACATACATCACGAATAGCATTATCAAAGTCATAATAATGAATTCAGTATATGATCTTGTCAGTGACATGTGATATATGTAGCTTTGTTGGTATGGTTTTGACATGTAATTAAAAAAAAAAGTTATGAATTAGTCGAAGAGACTATTGATATTTTGCAAACTTATTCATGAAATGATGTTTGATCCTTACGTTCCTTACGTTCTACGATTGGAAACATAAATGATTACATAATATTTATAGTATAAATGATTTAATGCTATGAATATAAAACAATATAAATGATTTAATAGTGTTATCAAGGAAGTTGGTTTACCTTGTCCGTGTATGTATATCTTTGTCCATCTGGGAGACCAAAAATCTCAAGGACTCTTGTTAGATCGATCAATTCTGGCCAGGATGTAAAGGATCCAAAGTTCAGAATCGAGTTCCCTGATGCAGGTAATCCACTCACTGGAAGCGGTAGAAATCAAATATTTCCGGTTTTAAGGCTGGTCACTATGAAATAAGGACGGTAATAGATAGTGAGAAGAGGTTTCCTCCGATCCGAGAGGTTTTCGTCCGAAAAATACATTTCATTTTAATACTTAACTCTCTTAAAACAGGAAATGACAGATATCCACTACAACTTCCAGTTTCAATATTAATTTAATTAGAATAAAAACGAAAAGAAACAGCGAAAAGTGTTTTTTAAATCGATTTAGCGTTTTAAGAGTAGATACCATATTCAATCGCAATCTTTTATTCAAACCGTAAGAAACTAAAAAACAAACATCTCTGTTTTTAATGTTGATCAGTATAGAGTAAAAATGGTAATAGATAGCGAGTTGTTTCCTGTAATAAATCAAGCATCCAAAGAATATATTATTCTTCAACCGATTTATTAAAACTAAAAGTGGTAGACATGTATCAGCACTTCCGGTTTTCATATTAATTGAGAAAATACCACGCCATACAAACCAACCCTCGCGTTGTGTATGTGTGACACTACTACTTGTTATTAAATGACGAGAATAATTATTAGACTTCCAAACTACGCTATATGTAAGTGTAAAAAGTCCTATACAGCGTAGTCCGGAAGTGGATGTACCTCTAATTGTTTTCTGACGGTTTTAGGTTTTACTCACATTTGTTTCGTAACATTGCTTGGCATTGTCTGGTAACATTGCAATCCATGTTCATTTGTTTTATGCTGCTTTCTGCTTGGTAACAGACATTTGCAGTGAAGTTGGAGTAATCAACAAGATATGATGAAAGTCCATATAGCATTGAACAAAAATTAGTTATTGAGGTTTGGCTACACGAACGGCGTTACACAGGTGACACCATGGAAAGTATTAAAGAGAAATTTACAGACCACTTTGGTATTAATCCACCAAGAAAGCTGTGGAACACGCCTTCGTCCTCGATACTCCTGAGTATCTCCGCAAAATATCGGCGAGAACTTGGCGCAGAATTCAGCTGTGTTACGACATGGATGGTGATCACACCGATATTTATGACTCTTAAGACTCTTAAGATTTCCAGGTAACTGCGTGCAGACATTCTACCATAACTAACACTATACTGTTGAAACTAAAAGGGGGGTACGCCCACCTCAGGACCACCCTGTAGAACGGCTTTGACCGTCCATCAGTTGACAGGTAAGAGATCAAAAATCGTAGGATATATCGAGAAGTAGTTCGTTGCAATCAATCCAGTGTCCAAAGCATATGCTCCATCTCCTCCGTTATTCCCCTATTCGAACTGTGAGTGATTCAAATTACTCATTTCGATTTTAGTGTTCATCGCCCTAGTGCGTGGTTCATTCTCCTAATTATTTAGAATTTTTATAATAACTGAATTCTGATTTCTGAAACCTGTTAAGAAGTATAGAAAGCTAAACTTATTAACTTTAATACAATTTAACCATTCCAACAAAATCCTACCTATAACCCAGCTGTTTTGTTCTTTACGGAATACTGAATAAGTTTCAGTTGTAAGTTATGCACTTTTAATGTTTTTCTTTCCCTACAGCAATAGACAGACCACCAGGCTATGGGAGTATCTTATTATAATCATTGAATTATTTATTCGAGTTATAGTTTAGTTTCGCAAACTTCTGGAAAATCTAATTTCAAAGTCACATTCCCTTCAGTTTTCTATAGTTTCCCGATATTGAAATACTGATGAAATTAGCTAATAGACACAAAGAAATACTAAACTCTCTGGCGCTAAAGCTGATGAAGGCATGTGCAGAAATGGCGTAGGTCAATGAAAACTTGACTCATGACTCACTGACCCACGACCCGCCATCCACTACACACCAAAACCCATCGTCATCAACTCTGACCCATGATCCATGACCTCCTCTCCACTGACTAAAGAGTTTACACTTGTAACAAAACAAGGCTGTGAAATTATCACTAAGCGGAGTCCGAATTTCTACGGCCAATCCCTCAAGCACCGCTCTGTTACAATACCGGTGGATCTGACCTTTATTATATACAATGGTAAAGTGTTTGTCATGGACCATGTGACGATGAATTTCAATTTAATTATCATATATAATTATTTCCTTGTTGAATTACAAATACTTTTCAGTGGAAAATAGGATGAAATTTGAAAATCTCAAATCAAGGTAAAGTAGGCCAATGTAAAAAATAGCCCAATGTAAAAAAAAAAAAAAAAAAAAAAAGTGTAAAATTTCACTGTCTCGAAAGCCAAGTAATAAGTCCTATTACTATTATTATAATTACAAATATCAGTATCCAAAAGTGCCTGAAGTTCTTTTTTCATTTAGATATACTCATCTTAGGTAAGTAAATAGAAACAAATGGAAAAGGAAGAAAAATTGAGGCCTTGAAAGTAAAACGTAGACAAATTCACCAGTATACAGGAGATACTGTCCACCAGGCAGAGTAGGTTGGTGGGTCAGTGTGGGTCATGGTGAGTCGGTGGGTCACGGTGAGTGGTGGATCGCATTGGGTCATGGCCTATTGGCCTACGACCCACTGACTCACTCCATCTCTGGCATATGGCCAGCCAGAAAACGAGAGTCCGACTCAATGATCCGTGGTCAGCAAGTTGGCTCCCAAGTACCATTATTCCTGACTATCTGGACTAGAGTTACTACCTCTTAATTTGGGTAATTCCCCTGTCGATTCATAGTATTAGGTCAACATCGGGAAATTTTAGTGCTCCTACCGGAAATAGAAATAGCAACTATACACATTGAAATCGTGCGCGCTAACAGTAAGTAGGAACCCATAATAAGAAGCCTTGAACATCCACTTTCTTTCTTAATCGTCTTTACTCGCACACACAGATGGTAAATTTTTATCCATATGCTAACATGAAAGAGCTCAAAAGGTAAAGAATGCAATATTTAATTAATTTGTTTAAATTAATTTGAACTTTTACATATAACAAATTATGATAAGAAAGTACTGTGATGTTCGATGATAAATTTAAAAGAAAAAAAAATCATTCTCAGACTATACTTTCTTTGACATTTGCAAATTATGTCTATTGCTTGTGGTTGATACCTATCAAGATTATAAGGGAGAAGTTGACCCTATTTTAAAGAATATGTTCCATAGTACATTTCATTTTTAAAAAGGCTCGGTTTTCGTGAAATTTATATTTGATTGACTGAACCATAACATCTGTTGTCAACAGCGAGGCTATATCAGGTAATGAGAACCGAACAGGAACTCTATTTTATATTCGAGACAAACTCCTACACAAGAATCGAACTCAGAATCATACGCATGTAAAGCCCGTTATAAAGCTATTCGGACACGAAAGGGGCACGTGAAACATGGGTGTTTTCATTAAGACGTAAAAACTGATTTCAATCGAAATTAACCAGAGGCAATGGGTGAATCCATCACATGTTACGAAAACATATTTGATTATATTTTCCTACAAATTAGCAGATTCCCATGAAAGATGGCATGTCTATTCTTTGAGATTTCCAAATTGGGCGTACTGTTTGGGAATAAGGAAATTAATTAATCTCTCTTTTAAAAAAATAACGAAACTTTCCTAAAATTACCACATTTTCATGAAATGTGGTGTGGGTCCGATGGAATTTGTTATTTCAACTTTTGAGGTTGAAATGTGTCAGAGGCAAAGAAGTGAATTCACCCCAATTAAAAAAAAATGTTTATGGGTAACTTTTGTTTTTTAAAAGCTGAATTTTCATGAAACATGGTGTTTCGTTTCCTTTAAGACATAAAAAATTACTCCTATTGCTTGTAGTTAAAATCAGTCAAGAATAGATTGCTAACTTTCTTCCAACGTGAAAAATAATTCTCGCTTCTGTTGTGAATGATACCATTTATTTATGTGTAAATTATTTCAAGATAATTAAATCATTATTCTCATTACTAATAACGAAATAATTCATTTTCAAGGTGGGAGTATTAGTTTCAATCAACAAGAAAATTACAAATATGAAATATAAATAATGTTTTATTGCATACTGGCCTACAGTCAGACTTTCGTTTCATGTTACATGAAATATTTTATTACAAAGGGTAAAATGCTTTTCAAAAGTACATTATAAATACAATTTAACATCACAGTGATACATTTTTAGTAAGTAATTTCCTAAATGAATAGATAAAAATATTTATTTTATCGTATAGCAGATACCACACGTATTTGCCGTATTCTGTAAATATACTGTACATTACATTTACATTTCCATAAGCGTGTTAAACTCACGTTTTCTTTGTAGCAATCTCTACAAAACATACTAATATACATTGTACATGCTTGTTGAAGGTTTACCTCTTAGTAAGAATATATCTTACTGTGAATTTCACCATATTGATCTTTTTAAATCTTAGGTCCAATCAGGTAATGAAAAACAATTAAACTAAATACGATAGAGATCGATAACATCTTTCTTCAATTGATCATCTTAGGTTAAAAAAAGAAGTCAGAAAAGTCTATCTACGTGTCAAATTTTGTCAGCTCGAATATATCGTGTACAATTTATAATTTTCCTTTCACTAACTGAAATTAACTCAAGGATATTGTCTAGTTAAACTCCGTTTACAGTACTGCTGATCTTAAAAAAACAAAATATGACAAATTTCTTCGTGGAATTTGATCTTGGACATAACCACAGTTGTATTAAAAAAATATTGAACAACTATCTTTATTTCTTAGAGTTCGCTAATCAAACTAATATAGGCTAGTTAGCATGTTTCGATATGGACCACTTGGATGCCAAGTCGTATAACTTCAAACGGGAGAGAATTTTGAAGTATTATATATATAATGAAATATTCATGTTTCTTTTATGGTTGCAACCAGAAACATAATTATGAATTTTATTTTCTAATGCTAATGGTAATTAGCATTCTTTTGATGCGATTTACATGGGATGTTGAAGTTCAAAGTTCTCTCCTGGAAAATTTCAATTTTGGAGTTTAAAAACTTGGCACCCAAGCTGTTAATACGTAGCGTATTAAGAAAGAATTGAAAATACCAAGAATTGTCTCTGCCGCAGTCTTTTTCAGTAACTGCTAGAAAATAGAATATGTTAAAAATACACTGGAACTCTTACTGAAGGACTCGTAATTCAACATAAGATTTTTACTATACTATGCGGCAGCTGAATTGACGCTTAGCGTAAGCCAATGAGCTTGCGACGCACTATTGATTAACCTCTAGTAAAAATAATTGTGTTTAAGTGGGCAAACATTATATGTTGATTAGCTTCTCGTTTCGCAAAGATCAGACAGCGTGTCATATGTTAGCTGAACCAGATTCCCAAAAGGTAACGCTGCGAGTGTCACTGTAAGTGTATTGGCGGACATGAGAACAATGCTCAAGTCCAAGCGTCAATTCGGCTGCCGTACACAGTAAATAAATTTAGCAAAGGAGTAGACAAGTTATATTCCAGTTTTAGAAGACATTTGTTTGAAGCAGTAAACGAGAGTGCAATTCCCTTTCCTTTTCTAAACGTTTGAATTACTGAATTAATTTTTTGATACATAACATAGCAAATGAAAATATATAACAAAATAAATATGCAAAATATTGTGAATATCATTGTATAATTCCATATGATGTTTAGAACTTTCCAATTTTTCAGAAGAACGGGACAATTATTTGAGAATAAATTACGTGTATCGATTTTCACTCCAGTTTTATATCTCTTTTTTCGTTCGCATGCTCAAATATTGTATTTTCTACATAGTCTTTTAATATCTACAAGACATACTGCACAGTAAAAGGTATATCACCAACTTGGTAAATACATCGTTAATCTGGATTGGTAACAGTGATCATTTAGTGCTGTTGCAAGACTGTGGCATGCTTTTCATCTGTCACTTCATATTTTCTTAGTACTCATTTTGACTCTACTTCTTTCTCATTCTTAAGTTATAAAGAGTTTACACCATAAATTGGAGACCCTTAATTTCTCCCAGAAATCCAGCCTGAAAATCATTAAATTTGACTTTTTTTTTAAAGTGATAAGTTTTCAATCTCGTTTTTATATTACCCGCATTATCCAGGTCCCGCTGCTTTCCAAAAAGCTGTTCAGCCTACGCAGGTAGCCAACTTACACTGTAATAGTAATATATGTGGTTCTATAGATATGTGACGAAATTACAATATTATGATATTCAGTTAAGAAGGTTTAGTTTATACTACTATTGCCGATTATTTTCATAGTGCGGACTTCTGGTTCTTATTTTTTTCTGTCAGATTCACAAGCGTACCACCACGACTGTGATGATAAAAATTATTAAGATAGTTTAACATTAACTTTTATGTGTTATTATGTACCAGGGATTGGCTGCAAAAAATAGTGTGTTGTGAACAAACAAAAACTATGCAGTATATATTCTTCTGGCTAGAAATGACAGTTCTGGGGATATCGTTTATGCCACAGGAATCACATGAATAAACGTTAGAAAAGAAAAAAAAGTATGGATAATAAGTTCGTTTTACAATTCTGAATTTGCAATTCATCGTTCAGATTGAACAGAATGAACTAAGATTGACTTGAAAAAAGTTGAAGGAAGAATCAGTTATGCACCGTTAAGAACATTATTTGGGCGCTATTACGAAAGTACGTTTGTGTCAACAGATAAAATAACTAGACGAAGTGGACTAGTCATTTCAAATTAAGTGCTCTATGACGTCACAATTTGATGCTTCCCTTCTCAGTAAACCACACAGAGAGGAGAAGGAGCAGGCAGGAAACCTAGCGTTAAGAAACAACAGTAATGACAATCAAACAAGAACATTAATAGCGTAGTCGATAGTTTTGTTGGAATACTACCTGTGAACCCATAACTACGCGTACACTGTCTGCCAATACTTATTTATTCTATTGTCCTTCCTCATCCCCTCCTCTCCACTGATCAATGTCTTTCTCTCAGCTATTTCTCTGGTCTTAAAAGCTTACTGCTACGTCTAAACTATCCAGTTCGAAGTGAGTGAAATAGAAAGAAAACCTGATTTCTCTAATGTTGGCTATTAACCTATGATTGAACAGCGTAATTGTTTATTCATGATGAATAAACTAACGATTGCGATAAAATAATCGTGACAACTGCTGAGTCATTTGCAGCAGTTGATAAGAGTTTCCTTTTCAGGTGATAAGAGTCAAACCTTTTCCTTCCTCTTAATATTTTGTTAATTGCAATTCATCAGGGAAAATATATTGAGTGTGAGATGAAACTGATGAACAATGTATTAATCCATAAGAACATATTTGCCGAATTTAAGAATGGATTCTGTAGAACTGGATATTTTTAAACCTTCAAATATAATATGCATACTGTAAGTGTCGGAAGTATTACAGAACGGTTATGTCTTCCTGTCTGTCTGTAGACAGGTTATCAGATGAAAAACGGTAAGACATATCAAGAAGCGGTTTTTTGCAATCGATTCAGAGCACCAAGAACTGGTCGCAAACATTCCATTAACTCTCTATTCAAATCAGAAGCGATAGAAATCAAGTGTTTCCAGTTTTAATGTTGATCGACATAGAACAAAAACGATAATAGACAGCGACAGGTAGATTTCAGCAATCGATTCACCGTATCAAGAAAACATACCATCACCATTCGCAAAACTCTGCCAAATCCGAAAGTGTTGGAATTTACTATTTACGGTTTCAATACTTGTTTCTATAAAGCTGAAACGGTAAGGGATATGATAAAACAGCTTTTGACACAGATTCGGTGTCCTAAGAGTGACTTTTGTCTCGACTTTTATCTATATGTTCAACCCAAAGTGGTGAAAATCTACGTTTATTCAATTATAACACCGATCGCATGAAACGTAAGACAAAAATGGTTAGTCAAAAGCAGATTTTTGATTTGCATTCAATTACAAAAATATGTTTCATCTCTCATTTTCTTTTCTTTTCATTGCAACCAGTAGCTGTACTGTACTACTTCCAGTTTGAGTACTAAATTCACATAGTTTGAAAGTCTACCGTCGTTTCACACTGTGAAACGAAACTCACTTCTCTGTTACTAAATAGTTTGTGACAAATTATTTTCTTTTAATGGTTTAGGTACACATAAGTACTCTCTTTTTGAAAATCGTAAGGCGCTTGTGTTAGAGAACATATTCCTGTTAGTTGGTCACGTTGTTCCTAAGAAAAATAACCAACAATTACAGTAACAACTTAGACCATATTTTGTTCCTTTGGAAAATGATTGCTACATTAACCAAGCATCTAACTTTCTAGGTTTTACTGTAATTGAAATTCATCAGATTTTTCCTTGTAATTTAGCAAAGATATATTTTTCTTTTATCCTGAGGTAGGTTAAAATCTCTATACCGGTTTCCGAGTTCTTTAAAGTAATATTTTCTTTTCTTTCTTTGTTTTTTTCTAAATCATAGTATTAAATTCTATATATGGCATTATCATTATTTCATCGTTACCACATAACTCTGTTTACATAAAATGTTCACATATTAACCACTTGTAAACAGCAAAAATGCATTGAATGGGGTTTCTAGGATTCACAGACTTTACAGTACCTTAACACAAGAAAATTTAACTTGACTTAAAAACTTTAAAAAAAGAAATTCAACTTAATTGAGGTATTTCACATGGTCGTTTCGTGAGATCTAAAGGTGAGGTATCCTTATCTGATGTACGACTTTCTGTGTTTGCACTGTCTTCGATGGAACTTACACTCTGATCATCTTTAGATGTGTCTGACGCTTCGTCCGTGGTATTCATAGTAGAAGCTGAAGAAGTATCCTTTTTCACAGACAAATCCATAGGTTCTTCTTGATCAACAGCAACGCCTGCTATTGGGGGACTTATTAAATTAACGCCACTTGCTCCTCCACCACGATGAAGGTAATTATCTACGACTGTTTTTCTATGAAATTCTTCTAGTATACCATTGAATGGGGTTGATTTCGGAGAAAGTCCAGGCTTTATTGCACCAAAACCTAATGGAGATGAAGAATGAGGTGGAGTTGAATACAAAAATGAGGAATGTAACGGGAAGACAGATGGATATGTGGGAGAAAGATGAGGGAATTTCGTATGACTTCCTAACGGCGTAGAAGGCATTAGTGGTAATTTTTGATGACTGTTCATCAAAGAAAACCCGCTTTTATTATCACTAAGGGGCGATGGTGTATCTTCAAGTCTAAAATTACTACTTCCACCACTGGCTCTAGAGTCATCTTCTATTGAACTTCCGGACAAACGAGAATCAGGGGTTTCGACACGAGAATGTTGTTGAATATCATTGTGATTTACTTCTTTGGCAACCTCTTCTTTGCCATCTTCAATAGATGCTGTAGAAAATCCTCCTCCTCCGCTAAAACAAAGCCTATCTTGAGGCGTAAGGCTTGGTAAAGTTCCTTGATACAGACCATTAAACATCGCATTTTGAAGCGTGGAATTGAGAGATGTTTGCTCTTGTAGAAGACAGTGAATCTTGAACCAATTCGATCTACGGCCGTACCGGGAGCCACTCTTGGACATTCCAACCATAAGGCACTTCCGAAGGCGACACGCTTTACAAGAGGTCCTGTTCTTCTTGTTTATGACGCATTGCCCATTGTTCTTACATTCTTGTACTGTTGAAAGGTTGTTGTACGTGCGACCGAAGAATGACTGCAAAGAAGAGAAAAATAAATAAAGTGTCAGTGAAGATATTCATATTTATTTTAACTGAAGAAGTATCTTCAGTTTATGCATCTTATGAATAAGCCTATGTACACGACATGTGAAAGGAACATGCTAACACTTTTTGATAGCAATTTTTCAACAATGAAATCTTGGAAACTGAAGGCTCAATGAGATTATTTTAACATGTCCATTCGTCTTTCTTGTCTCTTGCAGTGGATGAAGAATGGAAGTATTTGTTAAAAAATGTGATATAAGGTTCAAATTTACATCATAGTAGATTGCATACGAATCTGATAAGGATGTCGCATCACATCAAATGTACATATGTACATGTATTCTAAATTTACATTTACATCTGTTATTTTTCAAAAATACAAAGATATATAAAACTAAAAAGAATTCTCTCGTGGCTATGTGGATAGCGTACGCACCTTTAGTGTGGGAGACCCGGGTTTGATTCTCGGCGGGTGCTCATGTGGTTCAGATCCCACGATAAGCTGTAGGTTCACGTCCCATAGCCTCGCTGCTAAACGAGACACTAAACTTAAATTCAATTCTATGTAAAACTAAAAGATATATTTTTACATTAAGAAGATAAGTAATGTAAGTTATATTAAGAAGAGTAAGTCACGAGGTGAGAAAGAAGAAGTCATATTATATATATATATATATATATATATATATATATATATATATATATATATATATATATATAATTTGTTTCAAGTACGTTAAAGTTAGATTTCCTAAAAACTTAACTCCTAGAAAGAGTCACATCGAACCTTGATCTCTTGTACAATTAACTTATGTGATTTCAGATATTATCTTCTCAGATAATATCTTCGTTTGGTGTTACGCTCTTTAATATCATATATCAATTATAAACTTACTTTTACACTCTTCCCTTTAACTATACTTTTTAGAATTTTTCACGATTCAGCTTCCCCTTACAGAATGACTTAATAGTTTCTTTTATTTTAAGTGCTATTTTCGTCCTCACTTTTGCTAACATTTAGTCATTGCTTTTCTATTCCTTATGATTAAGGAATTAAATCTTCATGCCTCTGTTTCAAAAGCATTTCGTCTCATTGCGTTCTCGTGGTGTTTATGTTTCTTTCCCATTTGTTAATATTTGTCCAAGAACTTATTAAAATATGATTTAGAATTTTCTAAAGACTTGTTTCGACATCCATATCTTGGCATTTTTTTTTCAAACTTCACTTCCCCAATTTAAGAAAATTTTAAATTTGTCCAACTACTTAAAGAGAATATGATTTTAATATTCTTAGAAATTTGTTTCGATATTATAATTCTAGCGTTTCTTTCTTCAAACTCCCTTGTTCCCATTTCATAAAATTTAAGTTTCTTAAGAAAGCGTAAAAATACTTTTTATTTGTTTACGTACATAGCCAAGAGGCGATTCATGGAATCCAGATTCCCTTCCCCCCGAAAATTAATGTGAAACAGAAAAAAAAAAAAAAACACTACATGCAGAAGAATAAATAGCAATTTTCATATTAACTTTAAAAAGTGGCAAAAGTCGGATCCCTTCGAAATGAAGTTTCAGGCCCCGAAAGAAGTCTGTGGCCTGCACAAAATAAATGAAGTAAAACAGGAAAAAAAAATTGTTTGTGGAAATTAATCGTTGCTAACAGTGACAAACAAGTAAAATTCTCTGTTTTCTAGCAGGATTTCATTGTCATTCATTTCTTGCATTATAATCGAAAATGCAACAACAGTGCTGATTGTTGCTCACTAATCTTTATGAAAAATACTAGAACAAGAATAAATAATATTGAAAAAATGGAATCGTTCTTTTATATGACTGTTGATATTACTTAATGGAATGATACTGTTTTAATAAGTCTCCCTATTTTTTGCTGTTTTGCTTACTGTTTTGCTGTTTTTCTATCGCTAGGAAAACGATATTAAAATTTGCATGTGTTACTACTAAAAGACGCATAGAGGAATATTTGTACCAAAAACCTGGCCAAAATTATTTACTGTTTCTTTAAAAGTTCCTGAAAAAGTATGTATATTAACGTGTGATGAAGATTTTTTCCGTGTTGAAGGGTGTATTATAGTTGTAGTTTGCTTGTCAAAAATCTGTATTGTACAGTGTAATTACGTAACATGTTTAATAATAATATATATACATTTCTACACGTTTTAATAAGTTATACTTGTTAAGAATTTATTTCAACATTCATTATAGAATATAAACCAGCACACTCTTCTTCAAGGTAAGATTTTGGTTTATAGTTAAGTCTTCAAATGAAATCTACATTTTCCTTTCAACATACCAGAGAAACAAAAACAAATAAATAAAAATAAAATAAAATTATGAGAACACAGGTTGGAGTACTCAAAGAAGTATTATCAACAATAGCTGAGAATCGTGTCATAAGCAAGTTAAACGGTTATATCGTTATCATTTTGTTACATCAGCTATAAATGGCATATCCAAAGGTTTTGCTATTCACTTTTATAGAACCATCAGAATTCTTGAACATTTTGTTCTTCAAATTTTGATTTTACACACTCGTTTTGAAAAGATGCGTTAATTTTACTTGAATGGCTGAAGGCAATCCAGTGGCGAAGCGTACTATGAGGCTCTGAGGCCGGGCCTACCCTGTTTTCTACCGTATATTTTATTTTTGATTTCTTATAAAATAATGTCAATGGTTCAACATTTCGGTTTTTTCGGTAAAAAATAGTAAGTTGGAAACACTCGGAGTCCCTTCCGCCTGAGCCTCACCAGCTAGCTAGATAGGCTTACGGGTATGCTGTTTAGGGCGCGAAGCTGGGGATTGCACATATTCTTGGGAAAGTACGAAGGCTCGCCCTGGGAATTTAGTTTTAGCGTTGAAGGCGTTTTTCAATGGTAATATGTTATAAAATGATTTCCTATCGTAGAGTAAGAAGTTTATGTGTAGAATTATGTATTTCTACCAGCGATAACTTGTTTAATTTAGGATTATACTCTCAGGAGCTATTCAGAGTAGCTTTTTTTTCCTACGTGGGGCCTGGTCTTAAACATATGTATAAATTTACCAAACGCTACCGTAAAATAAACTACGGTACAATCCGGTACAAACAAAAATCTTTCAAATGAGCCAACTAAATCGTTTATGTAACATGGTGGGGGGAAGGTTAACACAGCCCCCCCAATTTTGTTTTCTTAATTTTTCATAATCTATTATGGTTAAACGAAAACTCATTGTGGTACAATCCGGTACTAACCAAGCACTTTCATATGACACGAAAGTCATGTGTACCCGGTGTATTAAGTCGTGATTTGAGGGCCTGCTTGACCTGGCCCCCCATTTTGTTTCGTTAATTTTTTTTATAATCTAGAACGGTACAAACGAAACAAACTACGGTACAATCCGGTATAAATGAAAATCTTTCAAATGAGCCAATTAAATCGATCCTAGGACATTGTGATGGGCTTGTGAACTTGGCCCCCACTTTGTTTTCTTAATTTCTCATACTGCAGTACAGTACAAACAAAAATATTTGCGGTACAAACTGGTACAAACGAAGTACTTTATATTGATGTGCGGAAATCGTTTGTACCGATAGGTGGGGGAGGGGTAGGTTCACAAGGGTCGCTTATCCAAGAAATTTGATAGCTAACAGTAAGAATTCACTTTCTTTTCCTTTCCCTCCATTCTCGAATATTAAGGAAATAAAAACAGCAGATGAGGAGAAAATTCCCCAAACCCCTCCCTGCAAATCCCAGAGAAAACAAAATACAAACTGCGCTTCAAAATATTTGTAGAGGAGGTAAATGTAAATATTACTTTATCGGGCCTACTCTACTTGTGGGATTACGCTTAACCACTATGGAAAACTAAATGTGAAAATTAGTTACCGAAAAAGTAATAACTTTTTGGTTTGGTTTACTCAAATCTCTGATAATGTAACTATATGGTTGCATTATGAATCTCATAAATATGAAT
Organism: Thermobia domestica; assembly: GCF_964235325.1. Taxonomy (NCBI): domain Eukaryota; kingdom Metazoa; phylum Arthropoda; class Insecta; order Zygentoma; family Lepismatidae; genus Thermobia; species Thermobia domestica. The sequence goes on from NC_137471.1 coordinate 98,382,817, forward strand.
AACTAGCGTTGATTACCCGCTTCGCTGAATTGAAAATAAAAACTTTAAATGTACAACTCCTTTATATATATATCTCCCCCTCCCCGAAGTTGCGGGGCTGAATATGGATTTAAACGGCACCGGAAGTGTCACTGGTCATCTCAGCGACCCCAACATTATGAATTCGACATTATATCGGTCATTTTCGATCATTTTTATGTATCTCCCATTCCCCCTCCCGTGCACCGTCAAAGTGAAATGACAGAAACCATCCTAGTCCCGAACTTCATCTATGTTGAAAGTTTGATCGAAATCGGTCGGGTGGTTCAAGAGTCACAAACATAGTCACTTTCTATATACCTATAGAAGATAGGTAGATTTCCAAGATCTATCGTACTTACTTCTATCGCTAAGTACAGTATTTCTACCTGTTTGCTTCTATTCTATGAAACGAATAAATTCTGAAATAAAGAATCTTATTAATTACAAATCATTCATTCTTTTATATATATGAAGATAAAAAGTAACATACCAGACAGAAGAACGTTAATACATATTTGAATTTATCAGAAATGTTATTGAGAACTATGGCTTTTATTGCTCCCTTCTATTAATGAGTATCATTGATTAGTTTTTTATAATGAATTTGGACATCTGGATTAGATTATACAAGCGAAATCTATAAATAAACGTTTCGACACCTTATATGCTAAAAGCAACGAATGATAAATGCAAGTGAACGACGATACAGAAAGGTGACAGAAAACGGGAAAATGCCTAGAAAACTCACGAACACGATGTTATTACTGTCAGGGATCCCTTGCACCAGAGGTAAACATTTTCCCAAAGTCATTCTGGGAATGTCTTATTGGGAGTAAGACAGTAAATAAATAAATAAAGAATTACAGAATTAATAAATAACGCACAGAATTATTTTTTCCGAAAAAAATATTGCTAATAAAAGCATTATTATTATTTAAAAATACATATTTCTACTGTTGAAGCAATACTTTAAAAACTGTATTCACTTCTTATGTGACCCTGAATACAAACATTTTTTCCTCTTTCTTTCTGTCAGCCCACACCCGTTGTTCAGTACATGTAGTGGGTGGTTCTAAATCTAATCGTATGCATTAAAAAGGATATATTGAACAACTAAACAAAGAAATAAAGAAAAAAGAGATAAGAAAAACCTGGGTTTCTTTTGTATTTTACACTGTACTGAATTGAAAACGCGGCCAAGTTGACCAGTTTCATAATGTTTAGGTCAGGTCAATGTTCGTCTCCTGCTGCGATAGAAAGTAGTTTTTGGAAGGTCGTGGGAATTATGTTGCAAAAAAGGAATTAGTAATTGATAACAAATTAAAAAGTAGTTTATATCTTCATGCGGAAACACTTAAGAAATCTGTGGAATTCATACGACATGAGAGTATTCCAAAACAATGTATTAATGTAACGTCTTGCCATTCTCATTCTATATTTTGTTACATGAATACCCTAATACTTGTCTTTTACTAAACCATATCATAACATCTTCTGTAAAATTACAATGTGTTATTAAATTGCACATTAATATAACAAAACAACACTATTAACAATATTAAACATGAAAAATACTTTTGTAATTTTCGTCTTCTCCATCCATTATCTGAGCAGATGATATTAATAATATTCAGGATATTCAGATTGGTTATCTGTGTTTCTTCCTTTATTCTAGAGTTTCCTGAAAATTCTAAAATAAAGGAAGTTTCTCACTATTATTTTGCTTGTGTCCAACATTATCCTTTGTTGTACTTTCGTTACATGTTTTTCTTCAATTCAGATTTTTTTCAAATGCCTTTTCCCATGTCCTATGTCTATTAGCTATACCTCTTCTTTTTATTTGGTTATTTCTGTAATGTCCGGTCTCTTACAACGTACTACTTTATCGATTAAATGATTTTATCTCAGCAAAGTTGGTTTTTACTTGCTTTTAGTATGGCTGCCGATTGATACAGTATTGGTTATATGGTATTTCTTCTGCCATCAGTTTCTGTTTCATTTCCATTTCCTGAACTATGATTTCTGCCAATTTGTACCGTCTTTCCTTATATCCCATTTATCATCATTGTGCATCCACTTACTACTATATCAACCAGTATTATTTCAATATTAACAGCACTTTCAATATTAATTTCATTATGACTAAATTGTTAGCGTATGCGTCTTTGGCGCGGAAGACATGGCTTTAATACTTGTTGTGAATATACGTGATTTGAATCCCACGTTAAGCCGTAGGCCCATACCTCATAGCCTCAGTGATAAAATGAATGTTGAACGCTAAAATAAACTTCTCTTAAATGAAGTGGAATTTGTAATTTAACGTCCCATGGTTATGTCCTTTAGACTAAAAGAGACGGATAATCAACAAAAATTAATGATTATGAAAGGAATTGACGGAATAGGAATATGAGGAAAACGGAAGACCTCTTGAAAAATCCATGGACACGATGTTGTCCACCACAAACTCTTATGGCCTGGGATTGAAACAGAAATCGCAGATAAAGCACGCTACCACTAAGCTACCGCCACCCATTTCAACTTTTTACGTTAGACTAACCTGTAATTTAATACCGACGTTCTGTCTACACAATATCCAGTAATTCTGTGTTAAGTTTACTAGCAAATCTTACAATACGTATATAATAAAACAGAATTAACAACAACATGGTTTGATTTTGATTGATTTGACCGCTTAGCTACGAGGGAACACCAAGAACAAGGTAATATATCGGACTGCACAGTAAAATTAGAAGAAAATGGAATTTATCTGCCAAGTATGAGGGTAATAATTATGTAGTTGTTTAGCGCATATGTTTAATTATTTAAGAGAGATTGAACATAAAGAGATGATATTCTGTTGTGTAAATTGCCAGTATAGTTAGTTGTTCTGATAGTATCATTCCTTATAGGAAGTATCTAGAACACAATATTAAGTTATACTCGATACCAAGAGTTAAATCAGAAAATAATTAAATGAAATATTTGAGTTTTACGTCCCACGTTTATGCTAAAGGAGACGGAGTTAGATCATAGGGCCTGCATACAAATTTTATAGAGGAAGCCTTCTCACCAATTTTCTTATCTTAATTTGTTCCCATTCGTATTTGTCATGTATATGTATATTATTCATTTAATATTTATTAGATGAATATTCATTAGAGGGATAGGAGCACATGATATTAGCTTTATATTCTTACTTTAAAATAGCATTAGATCGAGGGTATGAAAGTGTAATTTTGCTGTATAAAAGTGACCTTACATCTTACAAAAGTGCAAACACTCGTATCTCATTCTGATCTTCAACTCTTCAAGTACATATAGAAATTATTTTGGACATTGTACAGAACAGAGACAAATCTAAATTGAAAGAAAGGGTGTAATTGTAACCAGGGGTAAAAGTGGATCTGAAGAGGTGGGGGAACGGTAGTTAGCGGCATGTCTCCACACCGTTTTTCCTGCCTATCTTTGCCCGTTGTAATTTTTAGGAACTGGGGAGACGCCGTAAATAAATTTTCGAGGTGAGGGGACGGCGTCCCCCGCGTTCTCTCTCACTTTTACCCGTGATTGTAACATATTTCAATCTTCTAGCGCCTCTTCTACGGAAATTACATAAACAATGTGTATTATAAGAATAATCCAACTATGCAGTGGACTACACAGTTCATCAAGGGAAAGGGGGGTTCAAGCATTCGATCTCATATTCTTTCAGAGCACGAGTGATCTTTGTATATTGTATGTACTACTCAGTGGCGTAGCACACTTTTGCGGGCCCCCCGCAAAGTATAGAGAAGGAGCCCTAGTTGTAAAGCCGATAGAAGTAAGATTGAAGTTCTACTTCTTTAAATCTTTATTCATCGCAACACTTCGGGGCCCCCGCACTGCGGGGGTTGCGGAGGCAGCTGCTACGCCACTGGTACTACTGTACAACATGTTTATTTTCCCATAATATCTTGCTCAAGGAAAGGGGGTTAAAACCTAAACCTCCCTGCATATGCAACTGAAAACATGATATTTTGAAGATTTTGTCTTTATAAACAAAGTTCTTGATGTTGAATAAGAATTATGAAGAAATTTGGGAAACAAAACGACTAAATAACGAATCAGTTGTAAAGAATAATTTTCTTGAGAAAAATGAGTTAATATTTCCTCTTTCAAGGTCTGATTACAGAAGTGGAAAATTACGTTCTTGCATTCAACAAGATTATACGAAATGTAAGACCAAATCTTTCAATTATGAAATGAAAGAGAAAAGAAAGAAATGAGAAAATAGTAGTTATAGTAGTAGAAACAGTAGTAAAAAATATTCGTAGTGGTAGCTTCATTGACTACAATTTCATAATGAATACGCCTTGATATGCATAAAATTACCGTTATTCACATTTCATAGTCAGAAAGAGGCGGGTGGAGAAATCTTGTGATTTGCTGAAGATATTTGGGACAAAATATTACATCATAGATCATCTCACAAACAACCTTGAGAGCAAAAAATTACAAGCAATGACTTGAAATGAAGAAAAAAGTATCGCATATTACATATTATCATGAAGAGTTTAGTAATGGTAATGTATAGTCTTCTTTCAACAACAACAACAACAACAACAACAACAACAATAATAATAATAATAATAATAATAATAATAATAATAATAATAATAATAATAATAATAATAATAATAATAATAATAATAATGATAATGATTTAGGTGTTGATTAAAATAATGCTATATATTGTACTTCACATAAATGATCGTATTTGCCTGTTTTTAAGACTGTTCTTAAGACTGTAATGTTAGTACTCCGTCCGTGTCCGCACCTACACGTGCATTACTCCACAACAATTCTTGAACGAAAGCGAATTTTTGAAATCTCTATTTTGCGGTAGAAAGCTAGAGCAATTTTCTAGGCCAATTTCGTTACCAGTGAAGCTCATCTTCATGGGTAACAGTGACTTTAACGGTGGCTATCCCAAACCCATATTCTACTATTTAAACAAAGGTGTATAGGCCAAATTGTAGAATGCTATAAGTTACACATCCCACTGTTAGATGGCAACAAACCCCGGTTCAGTGGACATCCGCCGGTCTATATTGAAACTTCTATAGGCGTTATCATCTTTACTGTATCTACCAGTTTATTAAGGTCTTATCTTCAACACCCATTGGGGGTACTTATGGCTTAGTCTTTATTGTGACAGTTTCTACTAATTTCTTACCCTTTCGAACAGTGGCAACGCTAGAGGGCTCATGGTTTCGTCCCACCCCGCCCATGACTGCGCTCCAGACATTATGTACTGTATTGTACCTCGAGTAATATAAAACTATTATCAATATGCAAAGAAATAACTGAACCCAAAAATGTCTCTTCCTCTTAACCCCCACCCACACCCAGTAAATTAAAGTTGCTTCCGGAGCAGAGATGGCCATTTTGCAATCAGCGGTCACTCGGGATCAGATTTGCTGTCCTCACTGATGTTTACGCTTACCAATCTCAATGCGCTATCACAATCTTACACTCGTTAGAACTAGAGCTCACTTTTCTCAGTGAGAGTTGAGCTCGCTCTATCTCGCGCTCATTATCCTCATTGGGTTTACGCTCGTTATGGGCTTTGGGTCGCTTCCCTTAATGAACCTCGCACTCCTCAAACCCGGGCTCTAGCTTACTATCCACTCGTATGGCTTTCGTTCACATGGTCTCATGCTTAAATTAAACTCGATGCTGATTGACTCGAAAGCCGGGCTTGCAGACGTCTCTGTATAGGAGGGGGGACAATGGTGGGGTGTTGGAACAAATGACAAACATAATTCGGAGGTAGACTCATGACACGAAGTAACTGGTGAAATTCATGATCCGGAATAACTTGACGAGATCCAGAAAGACCCAGTATGACTCGGGGACGACGAAACGTCGCCATACTTATAATGAGTACATGTGAAGCTCGTAATTCTAACAAACACGATTTTTTTCTCTCTCTCTCTCCCTGTTTCCTCACTAAATCAATACATTTTTCTTGTTTGTTGTATGCTTCTGTGTGTATGACAAAGCATGACACTGAAAGATAACTACAAGGTTTATCAAAGTATAAACCTCTCGTAAGAACCACAGCAAAAATAAGCTACGTGTTTCGCCTATGAGGAATTGTCAAAGTTTAGTCGAGCCAAACTGTAGAACTTGTCGTTTGGAATATAAAAGATGCTCTGAGCCCAAAGAGTTCAACTAGTACATCCTTCTCCATCATGGCCCAGAGCAAGTATCCTATGAAGTCTGCAGCCCGTCGTATGAACACATCCGTTCACCATAGTGGAGTTAATACAGTCGCGCAACTATGACGTAGATATTCGGTAGCACCTCGCTTTTTTAAAATTCTATTTTTCTTTGGAGATTTCAATTGCGTGAAATTAAAGGTCAATTTCACCAATAGATTCCAAACAGATATTTAAGGTAAGAAGAATAGAGGAATACTCAGGGCAACGCTGGTAGAAAATATTTAAAATTGATAAACATAATAAAATAAAACAGAAACAAAACTTGAAATAACGATTTGTAACAACGCCACCCTTTATTACACAATCTCTTTTTAAATCTTGTTGTGTAGTCTATGTTCAAGATCCACTGTATTTTTCAGTATGGAAAGACGAATAAACATGATATTATATTTTGAAATATTCAAGATATGGTATCTTCATTACGGAATGCCATTCTAGGAATCAAACAAGTGAATATTTTAGCTCGAATTGTGGATATGAGCATATATGAGTGTATAGCACCCACTATAAAATTATGCAATAATGCTGTGTTAGAGCAGATATTTTGGCTGCTTTTGGTCGTTGACTTTGTCTGGATAAGCGGACCTGGAAATGAAATCCTACCCGAACAAAAGTCCTGACCAAATGACCCGGTAACCCAATCCATCACTTGTGTTGTCAGACTAATTCAATGGGTCGACCTCCCCTTAATCTTAAGAGATATTCTTGTACTTATTAAATGAAATTTCGGTAGATGAAAGTAAATTTATTTGCTATCCCCATCATGCATTGAATCTGGTTACTCTTACTTATGTTGGACATGTAATTTATCTTAAAATTTCAACAAAACCATATAGTACTTAACAGCAGCTTTTATCTTCAATACGCCGCATATTACGTAATTTTGCTATTTTTTAAAAATTTAGAAAAGTTCTGAATGTTGGCCATTTTGCGTTCAGTATAGAATAATGAAACCATTGAATACATTATTGTATTTACTTCCTAACGAAAGTACATACACAATTTTTAACAGAAACATGAACTATATTTTAAATTCCCTTTTGCAACTATTAGTCAATGCAAACTTGTATCTAAATTTTGATTCTTTGAAAATGCTTGCTGAAATCCATTCTATTTCATTACGTACACATTAAAAGAATCTACAACACCAAAAATAACTTATCTTTAAATAACATCTTATATGCACCAGCACCAAAGAAATTCTTGCAAACACTAGTTACTTTAGATTATAGCATTCTATAAGTGCCATAAAAGGATTTTGTAAAATTATTATTATTATTATTATTATTATTATTATTATTATTATTATTATTATTATTATTATATTTTAAAGAAAGTGAAAATATGTTGCAAAGTTGAAATAACATTATAACAGTAAGAGATTATTGGTGAAATCGTAAAATGTCATATATTAAATGAATTAGTTGTTTTACAATTCTATGGAAAAAGAATAAAAAAAGTAGTTTTTAAAAAGAAAAGAAATAAATTTAGTTGTTATTTTCTAGGATTTTAATGATTTCACGATAAAATTTTCGATTGATTTGCTTCAAGAAATTTTCAGTTTCAAGCAAAAAGGATAAGTTAAACTGACAAAGATTATGATTATCTTTCCTTATCCTATCTTCTGCGTTTTTCTTCAATTTCTAATCTTTCTTTCAAAACACAAGACTAAATATCATGACATTTCTCTTCACTCTTGCTGTTTAGCTTTGTATTCTGTAACCTTCCTACTTCATCTCAAAAAGAAAAAACAAAAGCTAAAAATCAAAGGAAAGAAAATTGCCATACATGAATTCAATGGTTCAGTAGTCTCCTGGTGACTGTTTGGCTGGGACGTAACCGTATCCAACAGGTTACATAACGCTGGTCACACGCCGATGGTAAAGGGGAAGTAAGTGATTTTCAGCCCTAGTCTCTGTCCTGCTCCACTTGCTTTTGTGTGCTTGCGTTACACATTTTTTTTTTATTCTATGCTTTTTGTTTGGTTAGGCTTGTGGTATGACTTTCGCTGAATTGGGGTCACGGGCCGGCAAACAACACTGAGGTAACCCATTTCCATTCCTTGTTTGGGTTTTTATTGGGATACTAGAAAAGGGACTAATTTCTTCTGTGCGTCTTTCACCGACTATTACTGCGATACAATAAGAAGCATTGTATGAAATGAATGGAATAAAATTTCGATTTTTACGTCATACCTTTATACCTTGTAGGCTAAACGACACGGATGATTCAGAAAGATGCATGATGCGGAAATAATTAATAGAATGAGAAAATGGGAGGAAATGGAAGAACTCAGAGTAAACACACGGACACGATGTTGATCACCACAAGCTTACTTGACCTGGGACCGAAGTAAGGATCACTAGCACCAGAGGTGAACGCTCTACCACTAACGTAAGCCACGTTGTCCCTAAGAGATGATGTATACTTAAGAAGGATTTCCATTGCTTTAGTGTGTGTCCAAAAGTAGCAAAATATGCCTGCTTGAAGCAGCAGAGCTGACAAATCATTTTAAGGTACTTTAGCCTTCGGAAACACTTGCAAATCCATTTGGTTAAGAAGGACGAGGCTATGCATAACGAGGCTATGCATAACCACAGCTTACGTGGTGTGCAAAACACATGAATTTCAATCAGGAATCGTTGCTGTGACTCCCGCGCCGGAAGTCTTATTAGTACTATGTATACAAATAAACAGATAAGATCTCAAAATCGACAAAGAAATTATGTTTATTAAATAGGAAATAAATTATTTCTAACAATATGTGAAAAGTGTTAACACGTCCTGAAAGTGAAAATGTTCATCTTTTGTGGTTTGGGTTACAAAATGTTTTGAGATGAGGCTCGTAAGGTGATTTTTGCAGTTTCTGTAATAATCTCAATATTTTGAACTCGGATAAGCATGATATGACAGAAAATTTTACTATTTACATAGGAAAACAAGTATTCTTTATTATTATTATTATTATTATTATTATTATTATTATTATTATTATTATTATTATTATTATTATTATTATTATTATTATTATTATTATTATTATTACCTTCTCCGTTGAGCCACCAGTAAGGCGCAAAGTTATATGAAGAATACCGTTGGATAAATCAAATTTCTAACTCTAAACCATTATTTACAAAATAAGGTATTCTACATAATAAAACTGGATAATTTTTGTCACCTTCCTCCATCGTTTTTCATTTTCCTTCTAATTATTATTATTATTATTATTATCAATTATTTTTCTTCAGAAACAGTTATATTTGTCTCGCCCTGTACGTGGGCTGAATACAGGGCTCAGTACAGGCTCGAGGTGTGGGCTCAGTCTATTATGTTTAATCTTTAGTACAATACTGTCACATATGAGCATTAGTCATACTTAAGCAACTGTCTCGTAATTGAAGCTTGCAACACTGTTTCTACAAGTTGACAAGCGTGTGCACTACAGCGTCGCTCTCACTTTTCATGCAACACAGACGACTATCATCGTACAGGACTTCTTTCCTTTTTCTTTCTCAGGGACAAAAGTTGAAGGAAGATTCAGAAGTTCAGAGAGAAGTCAGTTCTCTCTCACCTATCATTGGACTCTCGATCAGTTATGGGCTTTTTGCAGCCAATCACATGCCTAGTTGTCTTTGGCAAACAATCAGATAATAATAAAACAATACGAATCACGTTGCATAGAAATAAGCCACTGGTTTATGTTTTGTTTCCATAGTCAAAGATTCAGTTATCACGTCATCAATATTTCATTTTTATTTTTTCATATATTTATGTCTTTACTGAGAATTTTGCAACAAAATTTTCTTCAGAAAAAAGATTATTAAATAAATTTTACAATGAAAACTATAGGAAGTAAAATACATTGATTCTTGGTACGATCCTTCCTGTGAATACGAGTTTTGGGACATCAATAATATAAACCAATAACAAAACCTAGCATGGATTGAGTTATTTATTATTTTTAATTAAGTTATAAAGTCGGTTGATCATAAACATGTAACTAATTAGGTAACCGTTAACTAATTAGGTAGTCTTCAACGAGAGTTTCCAAGTAAATAATATCTACCCTAAATATCCGTATATCTGTAGTCAAATTGAAGACCTATATTCAGCATCCAAAGTAGGAATTCCAGATTTAAACTACTGCCATATTTCTGTTCTATATACACGCAACATAATACACATCATGAGTGTACAACAAATATCTTCCAAGGGATGGTTGGTTCAATTGATTAGAAGTTTAACGACCTTCTTCATGGCTATATGGTTAGTGTACTGGCTTTTGGAGCGGGAGACTCGGATTGATACTCGGCGGGAGCTTGTATGGTTCGAATCCAACGTTAAGTTCTAGGTTCACGTCTTACATAGCCTCACTACTAAAAGGGGCACTAAACTCTAATCCGTCCATCTATTGATGTTCAACGTCTCTTTTTAGCAGTAATCCTTTATGGAAAGTGAATCTACAGCGTAATGTGGAATCACGAGCTTCTACCGTTACTTCAAGTAGGAAGTCCCACGCCGACGGCGTATATGGTAACCATATATCTAAAAGGCAGCTCTCTCATTGAAGTTGGGAATGACCCAAGCAGCCAGAATTTGTCTGAGGACTAGTCGGTGAGTTTCCTTTCTATTGTTATCTTCCAGTTATGCTAAACTCCCATTAGTAATTTATCGGGTCTACTCTTGCGGCTACCCTTTCCAAGTTACCTAGAAATTAAATTTCTTTGAATCAATTTCTTTCATAAGTAACTTTTAAGTACATTTTTCTACACTGTATAAAAACATAATAAGTAGAAAATATACCAATAACTTTTCCATTATAAGAGGTCAGAAGAATTTTCGTTTTTGCGTTGGACATGTACTAAATAATACAGATTCAATTATACGTGGCGCTTTTTGAACATTCACGAAACTATAAAAAAATTTCAATTAACACAGATTTCCGCTAAAACCAGATTCTATTATGGAAAAGATTGGTTTTCATCAACGATAGAATTACTCAACTTTGTGACAGCATAAGTGACCTATTCATACAGATTCTACTGTACTATCAATAATCTTCTAGCTCAAGCTGATCCAATGATTCTGTTATCTATACCTAGCAAGTATTGTGCCAGTAGTTTGAAATAATAGGAAGTCTACTTATTAGTCTGAACGGAACACACAGTAAAGAATTATTAATAAACCTACATTGTTTGTTAGACTAAATGTATATGTTTTCGTCTTCCAAGCTACAGTACATAAGCCACGAAACTTCAGGATTATGAAGTAGATTTCAGCGCTTTCGGCAGGTATGGCCACTAACAAGTCACATACGAGTGATAACGTCCCTCGGCAGCCACTCTACCGTGGAGGAAGAAAAGAATGGAGAAGGAAGAAAGCGGCCTAGGACCAATGTTAGGTACCATCCCGGTATTTCCCTGGGGTGAATGAGGAAAACCCAGAAAAACCTCACCCAGGATGGCTGGCCTGAAAAAACTTTTCATACCCTTTTGACCGAGTGTCCCTACCTGGAATTGAACTTGGGACCGTCCGCACCAAAAACTTGATTTTAAGTTTAGAGCCCCTTTCAGCGGCGAGGCTATAGTAGACGTGGATCTACAGCTTAACGTGGGATCCAAACTACATGAGCTTCCTCCGGCAATATGCTACGCGGGACCATCAGCCAAACTACAGTCTAATATGCGTTCCAAACAGGCTTTCCAGCTGGATTTTCAAAACAGAGATGGAGTGAGGTGTTCAACGAGTGTACAACAGTTACAGTCGAGCCATGTAGGAGGCACTATAGCATAACCAGAAATTGTTTTGTGTACTATTAGTATTAGTATTAGTAGTAGTAATAGCAGAAGTAGTAGTAGTAGTAGTAATTGTTGTTGTATCACGTTAATTAGTACGTACATACGTTACTCCACACGGTAACTCGAACGAAAGCAAATTTTTGAATAGGTATCTATAGTGATTATCTCAGTCGACTTCTTTAATGGATACAATTCGTTAACATTTTTACAAGTTAAAGTGACTAACGTTGGGTATCCATATCCCATTAATTCACAAATGTATGTTTCAAGTAACGCTAATGTGCAAAACTCATTAAAGTTAGGTGTTGAATAAGTGCCTCGGTGAAAATGTTTAAATATTCTTAATTATAAACACAAGCCCATTCATTCACAAATGTACGTTTCGCGTAATCCTCTTTACCGTCTTCATTATTATTATTATTATTATTATTATTATTATTGCATATAGAGTCAATGAAAAAAAATACCTTGCATCCTTCGCACGTGAACGCTCCAAAATGAAAGCCTGCTGCTGGTTCTCCACAAACTTTGCAAAGTTGATTCATCTGAAATTAAAAAGAAATAATTAATACGTAATAACTTCTTTGTGTCAGCCAATTAGTTTTTATAAAATCTAACAACTACGCCTCACAAATGTTGTACGGGAACTATTAAAATTATTGATATTCTTCCACTGTCTAATACTGTTACAATGCATATTGAGATAGAAAATACTTCTCTTGTTTGTTGCTATGTGTCAATAATAATACATAAGGGAATGGTATCAACTTTTAGTCGCATTCACTTAGTATTAAGTTCCATTAGAACTGTTATACTTACGAGTACATTTGTAATTTAATAATACTGTGCTTTAATTTAATTTAATAATAATTGCTGTAATTTAATAATAATTGCTTGGAGACAAAATATGTAGAACATCATGAAATATGGTAAAGGTTTGCTTCTTTCGCTTATGTGGTGAACAGAATTTCACTTTGTTTTAATAGGTTAAGTGCAAGATTACAGTGTGACAACATAATAGGTTTAGACACTCTATATTGGCCAGGCGAGTAGTTTTTAAGAATTTCACAGCCTAGTAAAATTCTAAGGCGTTTAAAACGAGTTTAAGATGTAAAACATCGTAAAATCTAACATTTATTACGTACGCAATGAAAGATATTTAACAATTTAAATATAATGATGAAACAATGTAACAGCAAGCACGATACTTGTTCTACGTCAACTGACAGATGAAAAGATAGACATTCAAACTCTCTAGTTAAATCTCCACCTCAAGAACTGCCCGCACAAATGCAGTTACATTACATGAACTTGAACATGAGTTCATGTTCATGAATATAGAAATGAAGACAGTGTTGTGACTGAATTCTACAACAACAATCAATTCAATTAATAAATCCTCCTGGGCACATTCATGTTGTGACTTCTTTCTATTTTCACAAATTGATGACTGTTGACACATTAACTAAGAACTCAGTTGTTGACTATTGTTAACATGTTACAAGCAACATCAGACAATCTTTTTGGTTTACATTCGTGTACATCCACTTCCCAGGGTTACTTGGTTAACAAAGACTAGGATTGTCTAAACCTTGACGAAATACTTAACTGTGAACTTAACAAAGTGACGGAGGGATGCAAAGTAATTGGTACTTAGTCAATTGTGATAAAATAAAATAAAATAAAATGTACTGATTCAGAGAAAAATAAACATAATTTTACGAGGGAAAAGATGGTAATTGATTACCGTGACTACCTGAGGAATTGTTATAGAAAAGAATGTATGTATGTCTGTGTTTAAGCTCATTTTCGAAATTCGTAACACACCACCACAACGTTATAATCCTGAATGTGGTACTTTTGTGTTGTCGTTCTATAAAATATTATCTCAAGACCAAGACGTAACTGTTTACAAAACTCTGATCATCGTTGAAGATCCTTTAACTTCATGCTTTGTTAGCTTACGAAATAATGGCTGTAGAAAAATTTTCCAATATCTCAGCTTAAGGAATTTGTTCACATTGAATAAAGTTCTTTATCATGCAGCTGCTCTTCAATGAAAAATAACTTTCCATATAACTTCTTAGAAATCTATAATATACATAATGGGTTTTGATTTCAGTCTCAAGTTTTTTTCTGGTTTTCTAAATTCGTTTCCCACTTCTCCCTTTTTATGCTCACAAACTGTGCGTTATGAGTATATTGGCAAGAACTTGTGTCATGAAAATACAGTCGAATCTCAGCCGATGGAACACATCCCAGTCACATGTTCCTCAATCCTAGTTATTATTATTATTATTATTATTATTATTATTATTATTATTATTATTATTATTATTATTATTATTATTAACAATAATAATTTATTTCCAACAAAAATTCTGGATTCCCTATTCTAGTACAGTATTATGTTTTAAGATTTTTGTTCTAAATGAAATCAAAGTTCATATTTGATTCTTATTTTATCCTTGTTTGATGCTTAATTTAATACCACTCAGCTACAAGATTCGTAAGATTTGTAATTATAAATGTAGTTTATTTGTATCAGTAGCTTAGCCCCTTTGCTTAGTCTTCACGCCCCCCATCTCAGGTTGGGAAACGCTGTCTTAGATTGAACATTGAACATTTGTCCAACAAAGGCAAAAAATTAAATTCATATGAATTGCGTAACATACACTACAATTGGATCTCAAACAAATTCGGATATTGTATATGCGACCGTCTTTCACTTTCAATTCTACGCTTCCATACAAAAGAAATATGTACAAGAATTTTTATTAATATCAATAAAAATTAAAATAAGTTTAATTAATGTTATTTTAAAATACATAAAAATACATTGGAGTGTTCTATATATTCTTTCGGTAGGGTTAAGACTGTAGGAACATTTTGCCTATTAAAGTGGTCCTCACTTAAAAACAGTTCGAGAAACTGACATTGAGAAAAATATGCTCAAGATTGGTACTAATGCATGCCTTTTAAGACAAATAAATGAAAAGAAAAAGAATGCCATCAATTTTAGAATTGTAGATAAGAACTGAGAAGAAAGAGACTTGTAAAAATCTATTTTTAATCTTCAAAACTGAACCACCACTATACTCTTAATGGTATTTTTTCTGAAAGCTTTCTTATTGGTGACTCTGGACATGGGAGTATGTAATAAAGCATTTACGAATATGCCTTCAGTTTGCTTATTTGCAGAATGCCTTCGCCATCAGCTGAGAAGAGAGAATGACAGACCCTTCTTTGGATGGTTTGGTTTGCGTGCGTTGCCGTGGTATGGGAGGACCATGATGATGGGAAGGAAGGTTGAGAAAGACAAACGCACGTGACGGAGATGGCGCCATGATTTTTTTCTGTTTCTCTTCCTCTCAATTCTGCGAATTCAACTGATTCTCGTGAGGTACTGAGATCTTCTTTAGATCACGCATACAGAAGGAGATCAACTAACAGCCAACCAACTTCTAACGAATCCCTGCTTATGTTCTCTTTTTATTTCTATTTTTTCTTGCCTTCTTTTAGTACATTTTCACCAACCGGATGATCATAAAGAAGGCTAATCTCTACATCCAATACTCAAGATATATCTAATTTACTAGCATTCTCATGTACGCTAACAACATTTGCACAATGCATATTCTTTATTTACATTGAATTTAAGAGGTATTAACAGGCATATTTATGTGTGCATAGCAAGTAAGCCCGCATTTACATACGGGCTACAGGGCGACAAATTTCCAGGGGTGCTTTTAAAAAAAAATCTGGGATTGAAGTTTGGTATGCGGAAACATAAGGTGTCCACTAGAAAGAAATTTAAGCAAGATTAATCGCTAAAATCTGATTAAGTGTACTTGGAAACTTTTTGGCAGATTGTGGAAGCTATCGAAATGTGGGTGTGGAGAAGAATGGAGAGAATTAGTTGGGTCGAGCAGAAAAAGAATGATAGGGTATTTGATATGATGGATGGGGAAGAACGATTTTATATATTATTAAGAAGAGGAATAGAAATTGGTTGGGATATTAACTAAGAAGGAACTACATCATGAGGATATGTTAGAAAGTATAGTGGTAGGAAAGAGAGGGAAAGGGCGAAGGAGACTACAATTAATGGACGATATCAAAACAGAAAAATCATACGTGATGATGAAGAGCATAGCGGAAGACCGTGAAGCATGGAAGATTCTCAGTTGCAGCAAGTCACCTGCTAATAATGACAGAATACCTATGATGATGATGATGTGTTGTATTTTTTGTAGGCTAATATTTAATAGGTTCTGTGATTTTTGCTTTCATGTGTATCCTAAAGACACACTATAATGTTTTGTGTTTTGTCATTTTTTTGTATTGCTTTTGCTTACACGTAATTGAATATGAACAAATAAGAGTGTAGGGGTGCAGGGACATAAAATACCTAAATACTGGCCTCATGGCAAATAATATTATTTGACTAATGAAATGTGTAAGTTGGCATAGCCTGCGATTCTAAGCCGGTAAGAAAGCTAGTGCTGTCAAAAATATTCGAATTTTCGTCATTCAAATGCTTTTTGTGATGTTATTCGAATATCTGAATATTCGGCTCCAATATTGGAACAACTATTTGAATAGTTATTCTTTATCCGAATAAAGAATATAAAAGAATCCATAATTGGAATATTCAAATTATTTAAATTTTAACAACACTAGTGAGAACAAATCGCGTCAGTCCTCTTCAATTCATAGATTTTGCTTTAGAATCTACGAAGATGGACAGGAAACATTATTTATATGGACCCCAAATCGCATGAGTATTTGAATTCGGTGCAGTTGGGTTCATCATATAAGATTACCTTGCATAGAGCAAGTGATTTCCTACTATATATCCCAGAGATGAGCTAGATATCACCTCCAAGAGATGAGCAAGATTACAGAATGTGATAGTCACGGCTTGGACACCCGCCTCGGTATGAACGTTTATCAACACCAAATGAGCGTTATACCCCAGATTAAATATTTTCCATAAGTAGAAGCTGTGCTTTGTATATACTTAAACACAAACAAACTATTTGCTGAGCAAAACAATATATTCATGTTAAAAACTACATACGTGTTACAGTTTCGCCAACTAACACATTGGCTTCATCAGACACTATCAAGTGTCTCATGTGATGTTGATAATAATGTTGATGTGTCTGATGTTTATAGTGTCTGATGAAGCCAAAATGTTAGTTGGCAAAACTGTAATACATATGTAATTTTTAATGTGAATATATTGTTTTGTTCAGCTCCTTAACGAGTTTTCGTTACCATTTGGCTACACATTTTTTTTTTTTTTGATATTGCGTATTGAGTTTGAAGAGTATTATTTTCAGGTACTGTTCGTTGTGGTTACTTGTGTACATACTTTCCGCGATGGTAGAGGATCTATTGCTCCCGGTGACAACTCTGGTGAATTTTATGCGGGAAGTAGTCTGTGGATATGTTGTTTTGCAAGCAGTACCGGAAGCAGACAGAAAAGGTAGTGAACAGTTCAGGGTTAAGTATATACAAAGCAAAGCTTCTACTTACGGAAAATATGTTGGTGTGGCTCCGATGCTGAAAACGAGCATAGACAAATGGAAGTACAGAAGGAGAGCTGAGATATCGAAGAAGCAGAAAGTGTGGTTCCTGAGGCAGTGTTTAGTGGAACAGGTTACACCGAAAGGCCCAGATTAAAATATCAGTTACATCATGAGAGAAGGGTACATGTGTTTAAAACTTCTTCCTTAGTCCAGAATGTCAGTTTTTTAGTTATTAACATTTTGGATGAAAGTTTTAACGTCCCTCTCAGCACCGATGCTACGCAAGACGTGAATTTACGGTTTAAATTGTAATCCGAACCACCATAATGTATTCAAATATCAAGGCTGACCCACCAAAAATCGAACCCGGGACCTCGTGAACCATAGGCGTACATGATAGTTTCTATACCAGCGGGATAGTAATTTTTTTTTTCAAACATGAATTGTGCCCATTTTATTTGCAGAAAAATATCCAAAATAAAATGTGATGCTATTGCTTTTTAAAAGAAAATTACATGGAATCTCTTATTATAAAATTCTTATTAATATTGAACGTTCCAACTAAAATGTCTTTTAGTGTGTAAGGTCAGTATTAGAACAGAGCAATAAATTACCCAATAAAACATAACAATTATGTAAACATTAATTTGACTCTAAGCTCAAATTTATTTCACAAGCGAGGAAAGTTTCAATCATACATACTTTGTATTTCTTATTACGTCAGTTTCTGAGAAGTGTTGTGATCTGAGAAATAGAAATGTATTCCCTGATAACTAGACGCTGAAAGGCAGGAATGTTGATATATTTCTTTTCTGCTTTTCTCTTTTCTTAAAGAAAATATCCTCATCCAAAGCCCTTCTAGTAGTCCAAAGATTGAAAGGAAGAAAGAAAGAAAAGCACGCTGATGTTTGATATATCTGCGGAACAGCGGTTGAAAAATCACGAAACAGGTGTCAAGGTTCTGCAGAACTACTTTTAAATCTGGTTAAATTGACTTACATGCCTCGCGGCTAATAGCGATTGCTTTATCATTTTTTTCTTTCTTTCTTATGAAAATTTCTCGCTATAATATGTGAACAAATGTAACCGATGAAGACAAGACCCCCAGCTCATCTACATAACATATGATATTTAGGGTTTGCGGGGGTGGGCATCTGGAAAATCCCGGAAGATATCTTCACGCAATTTAACTGACCAGTTCCGTGACGAGACGTAGAATGACGTCAGTGAAACACAAAAAGAAAAGTATTGGGCATTCTGTTAGAAAAGAAAGAAAAAATAAATCTTACCTTCATTAAAATGTCTATTTTAATCCTATTCTCGCTGTCAACTGGGTTATTCGCCCAGGTATCTTCGACACATCACGCACACTAAGTTTTTAAAAATTTGACAAGGTTGCCAAAGTTAATTTTGTTTTAATTTCTTTTCTTTTTACCCAGAGGAGGAGTGAAACATTTTTTTCTTGTCATGATCTTAGGCAACTCAGTTCGATTCGCTTTAGTTGTGTACAGTGATATTTTTAAAATCACAGTTCTTTTGAATGAAAATTACCACACACTCAATTCATTTATTTAGCTTCCTATGTAGCTCACAAAATCTGAAGTATCCTACAAAAGCCATGGTGATTGGAACGAAGGGATTAGTGTCAAATATAGAAGTAGGAGAGAAGAAAATAGAACAGGTGACTAGTTTCGATACCGGGGTAGTATTGTTAGTGATGATACGAAGTGTGAACGTGAAATTGAAGCAAGTATAGGAATGGCGAAAGAAGCGATTAGGAGGAAGAAAATACTATTCTGTGGGGTCTTGAATAAATAGTTGAGAAAAAGACTCATAAAATGCTTCGTGTGAAGTATTGTGGTAGTATATTGGTCAGAAATATGGACATTAAGGAAAAATTATGAAAACGATTGGAAGCTTTCGAAATGTGAGTGTAGAGAAGAATTGACAGAATTAGTTGGGTCGAGCGGGAAACGGATGACAAGGTATTATGGACACGAATTATGGACACGAACAATTTTAGATATTATTAAGAAGAGGAAAAGAAATTGGTTGGGACATTGGCTAAGAAGAAACTGTATCATGAGAAACGTTTTAGAGGGTATGGTGATAGGAAAAAGAGGGAGGGGCGAAGGAGACTACAATTAATGGACGATATCTAACTAGATAAATCGTACGTGAAGACGAAGACGTTAGTGGAAAATCGTGGAGCATCGAAGCTTCTCAGCTGCAGTAAGTGACCTGCCAATAATGGCAGAATACTTATGATGATAATGATGATGATGTAGCTAATCATTAGGCATTTTACAATCGATGCTTACTCGGGCTCAAGTGGATTCAGGCTCAATATTCTTAAAGAGACTCGCGATCACTAATTTCAATTAGACTCACGCTAGTGACTCGCATTTGCTCGATCTTAGGCTCGATATCCTCGAAGTTGTTAAATATGACCTTCAGGCTGTGGTTTGATCTTTTGCATAATCTATTTGAATAATTAAATTTATATTGCTGAATAAGGCTCCCGTCCGTTTTCCCCACTGAGCTCGGGATCACTATCCTCATTGGAACAATTAGAGCCTACTCGCTTGTGCTCACCCTTGTCACTAACCTGATTAAAGCTCATGCTCGTTTGAACACAGATTCTGGCTCGCTATCGACTTCTAGAGCTCGTGCACTCACGGACTCGCGTTTCATGAAAATTGGCATCACACAACTGAACCTAATAAAAAACACTGTAGACTTGACAATATATATATATATATATATATATATATATATATATATATATATATATATATTGTACGTTTGATTTTGAAAAAAAAATACACCAGTATTACAAGATTAGTAGTTTTCAGAAATAGATCCCAGAACTTAACTTTTATTTAAAAAATTGATTACGGTGAAAATAATTCATCTTTTGTTCCGAACTCATTTTCATTCATTAATATTACAATAAATTAGATATTAAAATAGCCGTAAGTTGAAGGACTTACCCTTGTTATTAGCACACCGCACATCGGGTAGATCTGAAGGCTACCGACTTTTAATATCTAATTTTATTTTAATATATTTTAATATCGGATATTTTAATATCTAATTTTATTAATAACTAAAAACATGTTTTTTCAGTTTTCGCTTTGGAACAAAAAGCGGTGGACTATTTCCATCGTAGGTATAGTCGGGTCTTTTCTGTACACTTATTATTTATTTATTTATTTATTTATTTATTTATTTATTTTCTCCCTTTCAGCGTATAGTATGAACTATTAAGTACTTTAGAAAAAGAAAATAATTATTTAACAAATTATTATATATTATACATTGTGTTTCAAAACAACATCGACAACGTTTGGAAGGTGATTACTGACATCACGATAGCACGAAGAGTACAGACCAACTTGGATGTACAAATGCCACCTTCCGGATTTATAGGCTGCCGAAAACATGAAAAAATTAAATTTAAAGATCCATACCATAGCTCCCAAACTGTGGGACCTACCGTAGTCGGGCCAAGACTTCACTTAGGAAATAACATGTGTCCTATCCAAATACCCAAGTTTCAGAATCCTGCGGTACGATACTTCCGTAAACAATTTTTATAGAGGTAGTTGGACAGTACTTCAAATTATATCCCCGTAGCCAAACTCCCCCTGTAAAAAAAAAATCGCTTCGTGAGTACCGTAGGATAATGAAATATGCATTTTTGGATAGCGCACATATGTATTAGTTCCTAAGTGAAGTCTTGACCCTATTGCGGTAGGTCCCATAGTTTGGGAGCTATGGACCTTTAAAATTCATTTTTTTTTTTTTATGTTTTCGGCAGCCTATAACTCCGGAAGGAGGCATTTGTGCACCCGGTTGGCCCATACTTTTTGTTTTATCTTGGTGTCAGGAATCACCTCCTAAGCGTTGTCGGTGTTGTTTTAAAACACCTTGTATATTATATATATTAAAATGCTCGTGATGAGATCTCTTTTCATAAACCCATATTGTAGGGAAAGAAAACAAATCAGCTTAGATTTAAGGGAGGCTGACGTCAGTTATATTTTATTTTATTTGTGACGTCTCTTATGTTACCCGGATTGTCAACACGGTTCCAACGACACCACATTTGTTGAAATCCGTTCAGGCTTTTGAGTTCCAAAGTGGATTGATTGATTGAATGAGTGGGGGAATAATGAGACCTTCAGCACCGGGACAATTTGACCCCGTCACGACAAAAACTAAGAAATGAAAAGAATGGACTGCCGAAATATATATTGTAAAAATAAACACTGCAACAATAAAATATGAAAAAAAGTAACAAATGAATACTAAAAAATAAATAGAAGAGATAAAAGTAACAACAGTAGCTAATCGAAAAACAAGAATTTTAGGAATGATCAAAAAAATGGATAAAGATTGCGATCTTAGCCGACAATTAGTTTGTGGATCAGGGGTCAGAAAATTTTTGAACGGACCCTAAATCGAGTTTTCGTGTTTTTACGGAATAAGCACATCATACTGACTTAAGTGATAGTTTGAGTTTGGCCACACTATATGTAGCTCTCCAGATGTAAGGCCTACAAGAAAATTTTTGCCTGAATTATATTGGATCTTTTGATCCAATTAAAGATCATAATATTATAGAGAAATAAAATAACAACAACACTGAATAGTATTGATTGATTGATAAAGGTTTAATGGAGACGTCAGCAACGAGGCTATTTGTCCCTGTCCCGAGCTCCACAGTGGAACTAATGGACATGAACACATACCCACATGCCAAACACAATACCTTTTTTTCGGCTTCGCCGTAGTCGGGTAAAAATGTAACATGACACCTTAATGCTCTAACCCCTTTAATTCTCTTAACTAGTTTTAGGTAAAATAGGCATAATCTTTATAAACCTTAGTAATATAGGGACGAGAGTGTTTAATTAGTTAGTTAATTATTGATGAAAATAGCGTTTCAATCAATGCAAATATAAAGATCTTTAAAGGGTCATAGATCAACAAACCATGTTTGTGAGCTACTGTATATAGCTGATCAGCTCATCGCCAAAGTGCAAGATATAATGATAAATTTGGATCGCATTTCTTGGTATTATGGAACATCTAGGCAACATTAAATATTACCATCACTTGAATATTTATATATTTTGAATAAACTATGAAAATAGCAGAAAACAAATGAACAGTATTAATTAAATTACTTCAGAGATTTTTGTGGGTATCTAGCTAATATAAAGAAGCGTTTTCAATGAATGGTCGTGTACTCGATGTCTATAACGATGCGCGAACAAAATCCAAGCTAAATTCTGGCAAGGCGGACAAAATCCAAGCGGATAAAATTCAAGGAACAGTATCATGTGCGTAGCTATAGTATGAGCCTGCGAACACCCTAACTAAATTGTGTTTTTTCTTTCTTCAGTTGTCATGCATGCATCTGTAATTCTTCAATTTATTGAAATAACATTTCATTTACTTTTATAGAACTGAAAATCCAATAAAACATGTAAGATTGTCACAGTAAGAGTGCAGGTGAGCTTTAATTACTTATCCTTGAGAGTATGTAAAAGTATATATGTATGTAAAAATACATGTAAAAGTATGTATTTTCATCTCAATTTTATTATATATAATACATTTAGAACAGCATATTATTGTAAGACCATTCATTGGAGTATTTCAATTACATCCTTATGATGTGGCATACAGAAGTCTTGATTTATTTGTTCGTAGTATTTTAAGAATATTAAAAAAAAAAACTGATATACTGATCACATTGTCGTCAGAAATGATCAAAATGTGAAATTTGTACAATAGTTGTGGAATGCTGAGGGTTTTTTTTTTTTTTTTAGTTCTCGTGTTTTGCGTATATATTCTAAATAAGTAAAATATAGATGTATCTATCAAGATCAAAATGTAAATATGGCAATGGTAGAATGCTGAGTTTTTTTTACCCGTTGACACCCACCAATTAGATGCTATTGAAGTGTTTTTTTTTAAATAATGTAATAATGTGTGTGAATTAAATAATGTAAAACTGTTATCTAGAAAATCGAAATGTGAAAATATGCCTAGACAAACTAGATGAAAACGTATATGTTATTAGTTATTTTAATGATGTAAATACTTTGAGGATAGAGAAGTAAATTAGTTTTTATCTAAATTATATCTTTTTAATTTTATTTCTACTTTAATTCTCTATGAATAGAATAGAATTAAGTGTACTCTTCTTTAAGACTGCGCTGCTTTGCTGTTATTTGTTATCTCTGATTAGCAAGTCAATGTTTTCATTTTCAGGTTGATTTATGTGAATACGCTTTTTTTAGTCAAAATAGTTCTGATCACCCTAAACTGATCCACCTGGGCATGTCCTAGCATTAGCCAGAATATTTTATGACTAATTAAAGCTCATGTGCACTCTTACTGTGACAATCTTACATGTTTAATTTGATTTTCAGTTCTTTAAAAGTAAATGAAATGTTATTTCAATAAATTGAAGAATTACTGATAAAACTTTAGAATGAATGACAACTGAAGTAAGAAACAAACATACAATTTAATTAGGGTGTTCACAGGCGCATACCAGAGCCTGTCCCTTTGATTTTATCCGCTTGGATTTTGTCCACCTTGCTAGAATTTAGCTTGGATTTTGTCCTACATTCATCTATGATACTAGCTTCAATTAAGAATTTATTTTTAGTTAAAGTTATTTTAATTAATGTTCACATTATAGATTAATGTATATCAAGGAGGCCTTCAATATAGTTAGCATGTGAATTATGTGCAATGGTATAATTTGCTTGTATAACATACACATGGAATCGAAAGTGAAAAGTCACTGGTATCAACTAGGGAACTGTTATTATCTGTCTATGAAGAAATAACAGAAACAGTGACTGAAAATGCGTGCGTGGGTAGAAAAAATGCCGCAAGGTGTTCAATTCTGGTTAGGCAAATCATCAAAAGCAAGACTTTTCCTTGACATTGCGTTTTCGTCTCCTCACTTTTTTCTTAATTTTTATTTATATTTTTCCCTCCCACTTACTCCTTTCTTAACTTCAATATACATTTGTTCCCAGCACGCCTTGCGAGAAAACTTACGTAAAAACCATAATAAAGAATTTCTTCGCCCTATTCCTTGACCACTTTACACCGCTACACGACCTGCATTAACAACAAATCTCTTTTTGGTTTTAGAAATGAATGTTATGCAATAGTCCGGCTGTTTCTTTACACAGCCTTCTACAGGAATTATTATAACACTTTTTCTATTTAAATTGTAAAGAGAGTAATTGGCCTCGTATGTATTAAGAAAGAACTCTAAAGATATGTTTCAATGTGTTCCAAGAATGAGCTTATTTACACACAAAAAAGTAATTTATATCATGTTGTTACTAAATGAAAGGAAATATTGCTGTTAATTTTTATAATATTAATATAAGAATATACAGAATATAAGAATATCAATTATACCTAAATTCTTATAATAGGTGGTACGTATTGGAACTGAATTTCTTTCTAAAACTGGATTATGTCTTTGGATGTTTCTCTTGGTTCACAATAGTCAATTTTGCTTATGATAATTTTATTTCATAAACTATGTACAAGAACTACTATAAAACTGTACTGTCGTCAAACATTCTGTACATTTTAAATATGGAGGTAATAAAGAACCTGAGAATTCTTGATATATAATGTATATTTTGAATCAATAATGATTTGCAGTTATAGACTACGTCAGCTTCAAATCGAAACGAACAAAGAAATATTTTTCTTCTATCAACAAACAAACGGGCATTCTCAGATCATCTGTCTGGTGAAATAACAACTTTCAAAAAATACAATAAAAAGATGAATATTTAGTAAATCATAATCGTAAGTCAGTTTTTTTTTTTAACTAACTTCCTCTCAAAATGATTTACCTGACTTACCTCTAAGTTTGAGCTGGGTGTATATATAAGTTGGTTACTTGGTTGAATGAAGTTTCAACACCGAGACTATGTGACATGTAAACCTAAAGTTCATGGCGTAATCCGAACCACCGTAATGAGTTGACATTTTTCATGGCTTCCACGAGGAATCAAATATGGGAGTTCACGGACATGTGTGCTAGTCATGAGACCATCGGGGAGAGCACTTTATAAACCACTGATTACTTTGTTTCGAAATCAAAAGTCCCCAACTCGTCAGCTAAATATTTATATTATACAGCAGAAGTACCAGTACAGCAGTATTCTTCTCATGCTTGAACAGTATGCAACCTGGAGTACCATAGAGTAGTTTGAGTTATCTACCTTGAGGGACTTCAGAAATACTGCTTTTTGGACATCGCGAACGAGTGAGCCCTTTTTCGATACAAAAAATTGTGAAAATGGCTTTGTACGTGAGTAGATCTGGTGAAGATCAATCTGTGTATAAAAGATGGTGGCTCTAAGTGACTCATTTCTATGCAAAAATCCGATGACACACACACACACACAATTTTTTTTTTTTTTTTTTTTTTTTTTTTTTTACATAGTAAGAATAACGATTGGAGATTCGTTTACGAAAAAAATCAAAATTCACTCGTATGCCTTTCCTCACGTAGCTGCAGAATTTTAAGGGGCAGTAGTTCTGCCAGTGAGTGTAATATTGCTCTACCTGTAAAACCTAGAAATATACCTGTAAAACCTACATCAAATTATGACATTAATAAGACAATACATATATGGTTAAGACACTAACAAGACAATATATATATGCATGTTTCAAAACAACACCGACAATGTTTGGGAGGCGATTTCAAGATAAGACGAAAAGTATAGAACAACCTGTATATATACCATACTGTGTGTTGTCTTATTAGTGTCATAATGGAAAAATTGATGAAGCTTATCAGTTTCGTCTTAATATCTGGCGTGGTTATCGTATACCATCAATATTATATATTCAGAGAAAATTGCTTTTCTGGAGAACTACACATGAGGATTTACACACACACTTATATCGTTTTGCCTTTCTCTCCCGTTATTCACAAATAATACATAGAATTTGCTTTTGGCACATAAAAATATGTAAACAAGTATTCGTAAGTTGATAAAATAAGAACTATTACTACATTTGCAAACTGTATTTGTTTTATGTCATAGAGTAACTTTTAAACGAAACTAAACAAAGAAATTTTAATATTGTTCATCTCCATAGAACAAAGATTCCCAACCTTTTTTTTTGACAAACGACACACTTTACTATAAACCCACATTTTATTTTATTTTAAAATTAATAATTATATAAATTATAATAATTTCAGAGTTTGAGGTGGTCATTCCTCCAAGTAGTTGGGCACAATTTCCCCAAATTTACCATCAACCTTACCAAAATAGAGTCCTGGTTCGCACTACCACAAGAAAAGGAAATAAACCTCTACATTGATTTGCATGTCAAATATATGGGAAGCTATTTAACTTAGGAGCCCGTGCAACTAAGTGCATATCTTTTAAAGCATAATCATACAATATCTGCTTACGCCTTCTCTCATCATTTTGGCCTTTCAATAGAAAGAGAATGCAATCTTTGCTATCATAATTAATTTTGAAACGTTATTCATACTAAGTTTTCAATGAAAAATTGTCCCCTCCACTCCAAAAATTTAGTGGGCTCAACTGCACAAAAAAAAAAAAAAAAAAAACCCTGTGGGCTCCACTGGTATGAGCATACGTTGGAATGAAATAGTGACTGACTCTGTAATATTGAGCAGTGTTGCTGCTGCTCGAGTCACTGACTGAATTAATCTGTCTCAAAATAGGTTTTAACTAATTATCAAATGCGTCATGATTTTTAAATTCTAAAACTTCGCGACACATCCTATGAGACTGCGCGACACACTAGTATGTCACAACATACTAGTTGGAAACCACAATCATAGAGGATCATTTCTCCTTGTGGGAACGTAGGACAGCGGGAAAAGAGGAGCAGAATCTGTGAGGCTGTTTTGTGTGTATTTGTTGTTCCGTTCTGATTCTTCCACCACCCATCATTTGCTCATTCATCCCAATCGTCCATTCTTTCAGGTTATCTCTCGCAACAAGCAACCTCTCGCTGCCTCTTGCCTGTGGCTGCTTGTGTCCATTCAATAACTAATCGGAACAAATGGTGCACGGGAACCAGAACGAAAGTGTAACGTCGCACGAGACAAACAAGACCTCCATCATAATCAGTGACGTAATTCTACTTCCCGTGTCTCCCTCTCTTTCTCTTTTTATCCATTTTCGCTTTCGATCTCACGCGACCACGAAAGCCACAACAATACCGGAATGAATGAGGAAACTGAAGCTCAGAGGGAAGAACCGTTTAGGTTCAACAATTCTGTTATGTAATCTGTGTGGGGCTCGTTTTTACTTCATTTCCAGTTTTGGGCTGTACGGAAAGATCAATAAGGTATTGCTCGTATAGAAAAGAGTAATCACTTATTGTTACTTAGAGGAAATTGGTTGGTTGGTTTGCGATTTATCATTCCATTCTATAGCGTCGAGGATATATGAGACTATGGGTCAATATAGCGTTCACACTACGTAATATCCCACAGCGAATCGAACTCAAGTTTCCCGTATCATAGGCGCGCACGCTAAACATATAGCCACAACACAGATCACACCAAGGCGAAAAATGTAAAATTTTAATTCTTCTAGAAGAGGAATTGATTTCATTCGATTTTTTAATACTGTATATTTATTAATTAAGGTTCTAGATATAGCCAGGTCATGAGGTCATTTTTTACTGAAAAATTTGTCACAAATATCAGGGTAAGCCTACTTTTCCTAAAGAAACTGGCCATACCTGTGTAGTAACTATGCTAGCCTGATGTTTCACTTGGTGGGACTGAAAGCCGTAAAAATCTTTTGCGATGCCCAGATTTAAGATTCGAACCACGAGCCTCTTGATATGAAGTGGGAATCTTAAACCGCTCATATACACCTCCTCGGTAGTATCATTTGAAGTTTCTTAATTTAGGACTGCAGAAATGGATTTCAATATCCATATTGCATCAAAATGTTGTAAATCAAACTTTTCATGTATATTTTACTGCAACAGCCTCCTCTTCTCTTATTTTCATTTCGCGATTCAGTCACATACCATTCGAGGAAGTGTTGAGAGCAAAAATCTCGCAGAATATTTTCCCAGGAAAGGGAGGGGGGCAAAAGATGGCGAAGGTTAAAAGTGGATCTGAAAAGGTGGGGGACGGCATGATGCCACGCCGTTCCCCTGCCTATCTGCCCATTGTAATTTTTAGAAACTGGGGGTACGCCGTTCATCTTTTTCGAGGTGGGGGACGACGTCCCTCCGCGTTCCCCCGCACATTTCCTCTGCACACACGCCAAGTGGCGAATATACACATCTTGATGCACATGATACTGTAAAACAATTATTATTAACGAACATTGCGTAACTTTATTACCTTCAATAAATATGGTGTACGTTATATTAAACACTAATTTACATGGTTAAATTAAAAGATGTTTCTATATTTATTTCGAAGTACCGAACCTCTTTCGAAAATCCAGGGGAGATAGGCAAACTATTCCATTTTATCCCATGATTGAGAGCCACGGAGGTGTATTTTCATGTTTGACCACAATTTAGATATCGCTATTTTCTTGATATTACTTGAAGGCATTTGAGATATGATACTTGAAAATAATTCTGCGCAGATCATGGATAGAAAGGAGAAATAACCATGCTGAAGAAGCTCACTAAAATTGATGCACTCTGATTTACGATCGAGAAAAAAAGAAGGGGAAAGGGAAGTAGCCTGATTATCCATTTATAAGTAATTTGCATTCAAAACAGATTAATCGGCTTATAGTGTTTGAAGGAAATCAAAATGTGGAAGACGAAACTAGTACTAAATACGAAATATTTTTATTATTAAATTGCCCACCAGCATCAAAGCAAGAAGGTATTAAAACACAAAAGTTTCAGTACCATACATTTGCTGTATGGTGCATAGCTTTAACCTTTCCACTTACCTTCTTGTTTAGGTGGAGTTGGCTGTTCTCTGTTTAATCCTTCATTTGTATTTTTTTTTTTTTTTTCGTAATTTTTATCAGTTGCAATAGTATAACTTATTCGAATGTTCTAGTGTTCGTAGTTGCCGTAGGTGACAAAACGGGAAATATCTGTCTTGTTATAAAACACCACGTTATGTTTAAGTATCAGCTGGATACCACTTCTACATTTTGTTCATACGTTCTACGTAAGAATATTCCGCTTAATCGTTGAATGCGCCAAGCAAAATATACCCTTAATTTTTTTCACTTCAGTTTACGTAAATAAGACATTATTTGATTATATTTCCTTACACCGACATATAATGTACCCATAAATTTCACTCTTTCTAGTCATAAACTCCCCGTAACATTCAGTACTTATACATGGGCGCTAAGATCTGTTGATGCTATACTTACAAGTCAATGGATCAGAAGAAATCAAATAAAGAAATATTGTAATGAGGCGAATGATAACGGAATAATGGATCTGGATTCCAAATCCAAGACATTTCTCGATATAACAATTTTACATAGAAGCGTACTATTTTACAATATTTCTGGTTTCGTTTCTGTCTCTGTCTATAGGTTAATAAAGGTATGCCTGAGCAGAGGATCAAATTAACAATATTCAATATATTACACGGTGCTTATAAATTTTTGTCACATCACATCTCAGTTTGCACTTTAACGAATACATTTACACATTTCCTCTATTTAGTCTATATAATAAACGCGTACTTGAAAATTAGTTGAAAATTAGTTTTCAGTATCTAAGGAATACGAAGACGAGGGACAAAACATGAATTTCCAGTATATATTCGAAATATTCTACTCAATTTTATGAAAGAAAAACACTAAATGAAAACACATACTCTCAGTGTGCGAATTAGACAATTTATATTTGGGGGGGGATAAAATTAGGCCAACTTGACGTAGTCTGAAGGTGCAATAATTCAAAATGAGAAAATTATGCCTTACCCCCCCCCCCACACACACACACTCATAAATATGACATGACTTTTGTATGAAATAAGGGATTTATTAATTCAATAAACATACCGACAATAACTATGTATATTTGGCATGCACACACCACACCTAATCTTTGTGAACGTGTTTAAATGTCGTACTCACTCTTGTGACTGTAGCTCTCTAAGCTTTATTTACTTAATAATTTGGCCCGAGTGATAGCCATACTCACAAGCATATGTTATTTTTTCCGCTCATATTAAAATCTACTTTGCGTTATTACACACAACCTACGAAAGAAAACTTAGGCCTACTTCAGTGTTACGAAAATTACTAAAATTATCAGTTAAACCGGACTAATTTTTTAAAATTCTACGTATTAGTTTATCATACGAGAAATGGATTGTTGCTGGTCCCGATTTCTGACATCAAGGTCAAATCGAAAGCCAAATATTTTTTAAAAAAAACTCTCAATTCAAATTTCGAGCTTTCGCTTCTACTTCTCGCTAATGCTGCGCTCTCAATTTTTTTCTCTCTCTCAAATATCGATTCTATGACGGAGCTCAGAAAATCAACACTTCTAATTACTTTACTGTTAGGTTACAGATGAGTTGATTCACTATGTGCTACGCTATCAAATGAAGTATAAACATTACATTGAAGTTTTCCAGACAACATGGGGGCCGCGGTGGCTCAGTGGTAAAGCGTTCACCTCTGGTGCTAGGGGTCCCGGGTTCGACCCCAGCCCCCGCCAAGTGAACTTTGTGGTGGACAAACACCGTATGCGTGGGTTTTCTCGGGGTTCTCCCGTTTCCTCCCACTTTCTTCATTCCACCATTTCATTCATTACTCATTATCACCGTCTCCTTTAGACTAACCGGCATAACCGCGGGACGTAAAACTAAACAATTTCATTTCATTTTATTTTCCAGACAACATTATTGGCGTGGACAGCAAACTGTACAGCGGAAAGTGAATGGTTAACTTTAAAACGCCTGGCTCCAGTTGAAGTGCTTATACAGACACCGGCAATGAATGACACGGAAAATCAGTCGTATTAGCAAATGCTGAAACAAATCTTATGCGCTTTCTCACCTTCGCTAACGTGCCTGCTCACTACGGACCCATCCTCAACATGTACGTTAACATATAGCCACGAGGGAATATGTAACTCAGATTCTGAGTACAGTTTGAAAAGTTTATTTCCGTAAATTGTAAAAGGCAGTGATGTCCAGGCAATAATAGACCACTTATGTTCTATTAAGTCCACTTGTTCTATTTACAAATATTATGCAAACTTGCAAACTAAAATGAAATATAACAAAAATTAAAACAAGATGATGATCGATACAAATGTAGAGGATGGATATGCCCGAGTATGATGGAAGATTCCATTGTTTACTCCTGGCCAACCGCTAAGAGCATTTATAAATCCATATGCTACTTTGTTATGCGCAATTAGTACATTCAAATTCATGAACGACGACGAACTGAAGGGTATGAGGATACCGTTGCAAGTTACAACTGTAGTCATAATAAGGTAAAAATAGTGGGGAAATTAGAAATGACCAAAACTGAATAGTTTACATCGCTCATTTCGAAATACGGCTAGCAGATTAAACTTACAAGAAATAACAAAAATCAGTGAAATTTGGCGTTACACTAAGCATGGTTTGGAGGAGAAAGCGAGCTCCCCGGTGGGGATACTTTAGTTGATTTCTTTGAGGGGGAACAAAATGTGATTGAGGGGGAAATTCCCCTCATCCCCACCCGGTAATTCGCACCCTGCATACTCTATTTTTTTCAAAGTATAGGATAACTGTATAAATAATTAGATTAAAGGGTTTATAGTAATGTCTAATAATGAAAATTTGCTCCAAACAAACATCCGAAACCTTACAGCGATATCAATTAATGTTTAAAACTGTATGCACCACTTTTTGACGTTGTTTTCCTTCTGATCAAATGACCCAATTAAAAAACATCTCTTGTCTGCTTAATTATGAATTAATTATGAATTATTTGTTGATTAATTATATTGAATTTTCATTTTACAAATCTTATTTTGTTTATTTTCAGACGTAGAAATTAAGATGATTAAAAAAAAAAAAAACTTGATTTTTCGAAAGTTTTGTAAACTGTACAAGGGACTTTTTAGAAATAAAGAACTCGAATATTCAAAGCGTGTTTAAGAAAAAACGAAAGAAAGAAAGACTCAGAATGGTGTTTAAAGTAATGAATTTAACGGTCACTTTATTGATAATTTGGGAAGTTTTTTTTTTTTTTTTTTTAAATAGGGTCTATTAATGTCATCACCCTTGAAATCTAAGGTACCTCTATTAGACTCTTTTTTATGTTCTTTCTAAGTTATTCTTCTACTCTATGACCCTCTTGGCACTTTTATTGAATTCTGGACTTCCATGCAAGCGATACCAACTTAACAATGATGTGTTTCTTCTTTTCTGTTTAAGTGAAACTATAGTTGCGAGAGGGGAAAGATTTGAGACTTCGTCTGTAATATCCTAGGCGTACCAGTTCCATTATCATATACTTCTGGTCCAATCTATCTTATAACATACTCTTTCTTTCTCTCATCTTTTATTCCCCTTGCCCTTCAAGGATTGAACTGTAATGTCCTGTGCTCTACGATCATTCTCTCCCCATACACTATTTATCATGAGTATTTTCTACAATCAGGTTCCTTCACTTGTGTAAGTGTAGCCACTAACCTCTTTAGGATCAGAACTACTTCTTTCATCTTGTACACGCACACGCACGCACATATCTTTTATCATCTTTTCTCTTATGCCATTCGTCTTCACGCATTCGTCATCATCTTCACGATCTATTCAACCGACATCTCTCCACTTTGCATACCCACAACATGTAACGCTTACAAGATCCAGGTATCAACCCACTAAGAAGTCAGTGAATGTCAGTTCTGTTGCTCTCAACAAACCCCCATCCCCCCCTTCTCTATGAAAAAAGTGAAGAACTTGCTAGCTGCTCTGCTAAGATAGGCTAGATCCATACATCAAGCTTGAAACGTTCTCCATTTGGATGACAGCTTATAGAAATGGGGAGGCAGCACCTTGATTCCATTCCAGCTAATCCGGATCAAACAGTAGTTGATCAGTTTTTTCTCTTATTTTCTTCATCTGGTTTCTTTTCAGTAAGTTTGTTAACTCCTTCTTGCAATGTAAGAAGAGCAAGCAGTGTTCCCATTACAAGCTCCGCCCTATTTCCATACGAAGACCAATTCCACTTCTTGAAGACCTACCTCAACAATAGTAAGTAGCAAAGTCCTGCAACAACTGGACATAACTGGTTGCAATATGCAACGGCAGTTAAATATGAATTTCAAAAAATGCATGGCAGTTGAATAAGTGGCGCATGTATACCAACAGCATTGATAAACGCACACGTGTTTCCTCTAAAGTTGCAGGTTTGGCTGTCTATTATTGATTGTTAGCATCTCTCTTTAATAATTCCAGCTTCGGTTGAGATTTAAATGCTAATATGTGGGGAAGGGAGATTTGGTTCCTCTTCAATAAATTCCGACAACGTAATAAAGAACAATATCCAGAAGAAAAGGTGTGGAGAAATTACAATTTCATTTTTATTTAATATTTCAGACATTTGTTTCCAACGGCATACTTTAAGTTTTCCATAGCAAATGTATCAGTTTTTCTCTTTGATCTGTCGTCTAGTGTGGAGTTTCTCAACCTAGGGATCAGGAGAAAGGTCGCGAGAGGAATACGTGTGACATATCATGCATATTTGCGAACTAGAAATAATCAACAACTTCAAAGTAGTAAAAACGAGCTAGTAGAGAAATGTTGAAAGAAAATGGAGAAAAGGGATACATGAAATCAGAATAGAATTAGGAAGGAAAACAAGAAAAGAGGAAGTTAAATAATGAGTTGAATTATGAAAGGAAATCGACAAACACAAAGAAACATATTATTAAAATAAAAGTGAAGAAATAGAAAAAATAGAAAGAGTAGGAAACTATGAACAAACCTATGATAATGTTAAATCAGTGGAAGATTTAACTCCCTCATATCAAAAGAAAGAACGAACAAACATGACAGTGAAAAGTAAGAGTGGGCAGATAATGAGGAAAAAGAATTGTTAGGCTAATGGAAGGAATTTATCGAGAAATTATATAATAGTAGAAACAGATCTCATTGTATAGATGTTGATTATGACAAACAAGAAAGTGAAGATGATGATTTATGTTAGTGAAGAATATATTCGAATATGCACTTTGAAACGTGAAAAATTTAAGGTAACTGGAA
Organism: Thermobia domestica; assembly: GCF_964235325.1. Taxonomy (NCBI): domain Eukaryota; kingdom Metazoa; phylum Arthropoda; class Insecta; order Zygentoma; family Lepismatidae; genus Thermobia; species Thermobia domestica. Next base: position 98,417,723 of record NC_137471.1, read on the forward strand.
TACAGAAAGATAGCACTTCTACTGAGTTAATAAAAGAAATTGGAGGGGAAGGAAAGCAAGAAATGTTTTATTATATTTATGACACATTGGTTGATGCAAAAGTTGATTATTAAACCACAGACAGGAACGGAAGACTTTGGGAAATAAAATTTCAAGGAAAATATTTGCTCGAGGAATTTATATCTAGATGTCAAAGATGGTGGTAGTACGTATATTCCATCGTTAGCATGGAACATGTGTGAGAATTACAATACACAGAAGCTAAGTTAATTGCTTTGGGATAGAAATATTTGTGTTTTTTAATCCCACCTCGTCTAATTGTTTGATAGCCACTGGTCTCTCCAAGGTAAGAATTTCAGCCATTTTAGCCGAGATGGGAATTTCCAACTAGCCTAATCCCTTCTCGCCTAAAATGATGATGAGGGAATTTCAGTACTAATAAGAAAACTTCTGTACTAGAATATTAACTATCAGCACTACAAGACTGTGAAATCATGAACACGTTTTATAAAATCACGCTATTTATTAATGTCGATCAGAGATCGTACGTATGACAAACAATAATTTCAATATTGGCGCTTTCAGTCAAACCTATCAATATGAAGGATTGATTTCTAAAATATAATTAAAATTATTAGAGTTGTTTTTTTACTTTGCTGTATATTACCCTGTTTCTTGGAGAAAGAGCTGAAAGTCTATAATCGCTGCTGAATCTCACAAAAGCCTTAAAATCTGACATCTAGCATGTATGGACCAACGGAAGTAGACAACTACCACCTAACGGATACAGAGAAACATCAACGATATTATTCAGCATTTATTGGATCACGAATATGTAAATCTGTTGAAACGAGTTCGATTTTGATTAGTATCATCTTTCCTATTTTCGTTCTGATGGAACAAGTGGAAAATTTGCAGTATGTGCTGCTCAAGATCTAATAAAGATTTTAGGTTACAATGGAGACTACGAACAAACCACTAAAAACAGTGTTATTCTGCTTTTAGGACTGACCAACTCTGTAGCCATTTTTGGGAAGTATTCTGTAAAATATTGATTTTCATTTTATCTAATACATTTTACTAAACCTACCAAGGAAGATACTTTCCAGACTGCGAAAAGGGCACGTACATTTATTCTATCATTCTCAATTGATTTAAAACCCAAGCGGTGGACATAATAGAGAATCCTGAGAAAAGTATATGTAATGTAAAAAAAAAAAAAAAAATTGAATAATTTATTTATAAAAGTTATCCTGGAATCTATATTTTTTAAATTTATGGTGTTGGTAAATAGACTTCTTTATTCTCAACTGACTCCGACCTCATATAATAGGGGGGGATACGGACAAAATCTCGCGGCCGAAACCTCGCCGTCCAAAATCTCGCGTGGCCAAAACCTCGCCGCCCAAAACCTCGCGGAACAAAATCTCGCCGGGCCAAAACCTCGCCTGCAGCTTAATAAAAATTCAGTGTAATATAACAAAAAGGAAGGAAGAGCTTGGTGTGGTGAGAGTAGAGGTGCCGAATTCTACTTCGCCTCGGGCGCCGAAATCTCTAGCTACGGCTTTGTATATATATATATATATATATATATATATATATATATATATATATATATATATATATATATATATATATATATATATATATATACCACTCCTCCTCCTTTTTGTTGTGCCGACAAAGTGAAATTATAAAAGACATCCTAGGCTCGAACCTCATCTATGTTGAAAATTTGATTGAGATCGGTAGGATGGCTCAAGAGGTATAATGTAACAAACATAGTCACTTATTTTTATATATATATAGATTTCCAAAGCATGCATTAGAATTTTTCTTGTCATTATTTTAATGTAATTATGTGTTATTACTAAATATATACATATAGTAATATATAGAGCATTCTACATTGAAGAAATCGTCGCGAAGAGGTTTTATCCTGACGACATTTCTTCCCAGGTGACACTACGTCTCGCTTAATTTAGACCAGGCGAGATTCTGTGTCGCGAGATCATTACAACGAGGTTTTGGTCAGGCGAGATTTTGGCTCGCGAGGCTTTTGGCGGCAAGGATTTGGCCAGGTGAGGTTTCGGCCCGGCGAGATTTTGGGCCGCGAGGTCTTGGTCCGCGAGGTTTTGTACCCAACCAATAGGGGTCATTGGGAAGCCTTAAAGGAAATACCGGTATGCATTATATTGCTTCAACTTTTTATTTATTTTTACGAATATTATCACGCAAGATATTGTTAAATGATAAATTCAGCCTTTTATTCTATATAAACCTTAAAACCAAGCAATTGGGATTATTGGAAAGTACCAGAAATACATACGCCATATTCCATCAAAATACAATAATTTTGGTGAAAATTATCGAGAAAAGTCATTTTCTTATCATATCGAATAAATAAAGAAACAGAAATCTGGGGAATTTTTATTCTTAAACAATTTCCGCCGCAGCCAATGAGCTTTTAATAGTGTAAGTTGATATTATACGCCTAAAAATCTTCACTAATATCAGTCTCCAATCACAATTAGTCCCTGCAACTACAATTAATCTTAAAATGTGATTCGAAGTTCGTTTATTCTGACTATATCTGAATGTTGAGTTGTTTATATAAATTGTGAATATAATACATTCACTTATTTTCTAATTATTGTTAGCATGGAGCTTCTCAAAAGTTTACACCTTTATTTTTATTATTTATTTATGATCAATATGCAATATTTCAACGAAAGAAATTAAATGATTATTATCTCGCTTTATGGCTTCACAGTTACGTCAAGTTTATGGTTAATAATCTAGTTCATAAATTTCTTCTTTAGTGTAGAAATTACCTAGTCACCATTTTAGGCGAGATGGGAATTCCCATCTCGCCTAAAATAGTGGAAATTCTTATCTCTCTGGTACAGCAGTCAGTGGCTGATAAGCTGTTAGGCGAGATGGAAGGATACTTTTGTATAGATCAAGAAGATAGGATAATAATACAATAGAAAAATGGAAATTATGCATAACAACAATAATGCTGTTAAAATTCAAATCAATTCATTGTTCGGAAGTTCGAATAATGGATAATTCGAATATACCTTACATATTCAAATATTCGAACAAAATTCGTTAGTCGAATAATGAAAAGTTATTTAAATAATTGTTTCAATATTGAAAGCGAAGATTCAGAAAACAGAAGAAAAATCTTCGAATAATTTTACAGGACTAATAATAAGACTGATTGAATTGCATTGGCAGAGGACGGTGTTAATAGTGAACTTTGTTCTGCGGCGATGATACTTTGGATTTTGCAGAAGTTTTAGCTACCCATTTCTATACCCTCATTTCAATTATTTAAAGACAATATAAGTATATTTGGAATCAATATTTTTTTCTTGTTAGTATAAATTATGTGGTCAAGTGTGTTTATATATATATATAAAGTTTTTTTATTGATGGACCCTATTCGTCTATTGCAAAAATTCTAGGAAAAAAAAAGTTAAACTTTGGTCTTAGACCTTTACAAATGATAACCTAATTGTTTGGTAAACCTCTTACTGATGCTTCGTAGCACTTCTAATGGAAAGATACTTCAAACTCCTTAAAAAAAAAAAAAAGTTTTATGCAGGTAGAAATATTACTTTATTTACGTGTATGGATATACAGTATTATTATGCAGGACGCGTACAACCTTTGTCATTCAAAATCAGAGCGGCTGTTAACTCTACAGTCGTGTATATTTACTAGTGCATATTAGTTCTGTATGTGAATGTGTGCCCTTGAAAAACTAGACCATATAAGATGTAAATGAACTGCTACGGAGTTAATGGCTGGCGAAAAGTCCATTGAAATAGATTGCGGTCAACAGGAGCGCTTGTACTGTAAATTTATTCTTATAACCGACATATCCATCACAAAAGATCTTCGTTAGAAAAAAGGAAAACAAAATGAAGACCAAATATCTTTTGGTCTAAATAAGTATTTCATTTATTATTTGAAACGAACGACCTCTTGCCTCATTTACTTTTATGACATCTCGACAAACTAATTGAAGTTTACAAAGGAAGTTGGGCTACATTTGTATTCTTGAAAACTTTTTTTTTTAAGTATTATGACTATTTTTCCTTATTTCCATATACAAATATCACTTATGGAGTAGCTCCGTTAAATTTAACTACATATATAATAGGCTATATGCTTCCTTAGAAAATTAAAGAAAATTCAGTTTTTATTTATAATTATCAACGAAGGAACTTATATGATATGAAGCTATATGAATACTTTACACATCAATAAGTCAAAATAAAAATCAATTCAACTTTATATAATTTCTGTACATCATAAATATAAACTCAGCAAAAGAAGTTCTATTTTCCATAGTTTTGAACAAAGTTGTTAAGCATATATTCTATCTATTCCAAAACACTCTTACCATATATTTCCTAAATCACACTGTTACTATATGTGTTAAATATTAAAGAACTAGTTGAATATACCCATGCTTCGCACGGGGGCTGTATTTGGAAGTCATCGATAATGGAAGCGTCACCATTGATTTCAGCGACCGCGAAAACTATGGATTTGACACTAATGTCGGTCATTTTGGATTACTTTTATGTATCTCGGTATCTCACCCCCCCTCCGCCCCGTGACCCCTGGCCCGGATCCGAATAGCGTAAATTTGGAAGTTAATGCGATGGGAGTTTCACCATTGGTTTCAGCGACCGCGAAAACTATGAATTTGACACTAATATCGGTCATTTTCTACTACTTTTACATGTTCCTGTAAACGCCCCCCTGAGACCCCCCTGTTTCGAATTTTGACAAAAACGTTTAACTCTGGTCTGGAGTCTGGACCAAGGTATTTGTGACTAAAATTTAGTAACTCGGTCAATTTGTCTGGTTCCCAAACCGGTTCCGGTAAACGCCCCCCTGAGACCCCCTGGTTCGAAATTTAAAAAAAAGGCTTCGTCTTGATCTGGGGCTTGGGCCAAGGTACCCCTGACCAAAATTTGGTAATTCTCGGTCCATTCGTCTGGTCCCCAGGCCACACACAGGCAAACATACAAACTCTTTATTTTATTTATATTAGATTAGATATAAAATGTTATAAACTTATATGATTTTAGTAAAAAAAATGCATTATAAATTATTATTATTTGTAATATTTTCGAAACATTGTTGGTTATCAAATCATGGGCGCTACTAACTTTATAAAACAAGTGATTTATTTAAATTAAATACATGCAACTTACTGAAAATTTGAAAGAGGGCCCAAATTTTTATGATCAATGATGCCCATTTGTTGATTAATCCAGTAGCCAGTCTACAAAATCGAAATGAAAGAGCTTCGTTTGTCAGCTGCATGACGACTATGGACTAGTAGTGATATATTCCGTTGGAGGTAAAAACTATTTGTGTAACAATCATTAGTGAATCGCGTTCTGAGTTTGTCGTTATATTCACCTCTGAAAATTGTACTTATAAGTAGGTGGATTGCAATTGACAAAATATACTAAAGATAAGCATGAATGCTATTAAAAAAAAAATGTAGTAGTAGATAAAATTTAAGAAAATGAGAGATATTGGTATTCTGCATTAAAATGACCCCATGTACCGAGGTTCCTTTTCTACAAATAAGTTACCGTGGAAGACCCGGGTTCGATTCCTGGTCTGAATTCATGTGGTTTGGATTCCACTTTTTTAAGATGTAGGTCCATGTTTCATATAACCTCGCTGCTGAAAGGGACGAAAAAATCAAAATCAAATCAAATCCAAATAAGTTACTATTGGTCTAGTGGGTTTCCCATGTTTTTCTCTATCATTCAACTTTATCACCTGTATATCGATTTTTTTTTTTTTTTTATCTGTCTTGTTTTACAACTAACTTCTAGATTTTTCAGATGATCCATATTTTCAGCTTTGCCTTTCCGTCTAAAGATTTTTAAGGAAATAATTTCGTTAATCCTTCAGTGATCAAAAATACTTTCGAACCTAATACAGCATAACCTCAGCAATTTACGTACCTTTGTCATGATATGCCCTTCCACCCACATAGAGAAGTGATAGAACTACGATAGTACTTCCCTATGATCTGTCATATTATCCTTGAAAATAGCAGGCGAACGGCTTCCTTCTACATAGCTTTCTTCAGTACAGAACAACTTATGAACCAATTAAAATTAAAGCAAATAGAAAACGAGTTTATCCGCTATTTGGCATAAGAAGCCAGTATCTTACTCAACGTTTGTTCCTGAATTAGAACAAGTGTAGCAATTTTGAGTTCATATGATTCACTTAAAGATCAGCTTCATTTAAAATAAGTATTTTGTTTGTTTTGCTTTTAATTCACTTGTTGTAGACCTATAAACAATTCACAATCAATTCAAATTGTAACGATAATCAGTTGACCCTCCGTACAGTTTGGCTATAGCAATAAACGACAATAAAGTATTCAAATATAATAAAAAACCATGATCAACAGTTGGGAAGTGTATACTAACAAACAAGGGAACGTACATACATGGCAATACAAAAGAAATCGCACAATCTTTATAATGCTCTCTGAAAGATATATGTATATAGACATACCAACAAACATACTGAGTGATCCTTTCTTTTAGATTTTTTTCCTAACTATTCTCACGAACTGATTTATAATGCCAGAGGTTTTACAACTCTTAAAAAAATAAAAACATGGCAGGACTTAACAACTCATCATATCGTTATTTCCTTTACATTTTTCCTTATAAAAAATATGCAAAGTAATTCTTCTGAATTGGATCAAAAGAACAGTACAGTACTTCCCCTACTAGATTTTTTTCTGTTGAAAACAATTTTGAATATCACGTTTTAAAGCTTTTGAAATAGGTTTATCTATTGGCATGCATGAGCGTAAATTTATCAATGGAAAATGTGCGGTCGTTGGATAGGAAAAAGCTGAAGACCCTTCGGACAAGGGCAAATCTTAAAGGAACATTGAAGACTAAGTATTAGTCAACTTAATGAACCTTAGGACACCTCATTTACTTTGATGGGATGGATTCTATTATTGAGTCATGTATATTTGTAAATTCTAAGATGTAGATTTTTCTATTATATATATGTATGTATATACAATATAACATGTGTTTGCATAGTGTTGTTAAAAAAAAAAAAAAACTTGTTTGTATCAGAATTCCGATAGTATACTAGAATCTTATGTGCTCCAGAAACTACATTTTTGTGTTTTTTTCTTCTTCCTTGGAAGATATGTTGGAGATTTCTCCTGCTTTTTTAACCTTAAAAACACAATGAAAACTGAAGAGGAACCAATTCTTCTGTTTGCTTATGGACTCCTGTCTGCAATAAACAGAAAGTTTTGCCCCGTTTTCAGATTCCTGCTGTGGCTTTATGACTCAAGATTGCGCTTAGAAAAAAAAAAGAAAAAGAAAAAAACGCAGGTGATAAGACGAGAGGACAAGTTTCTGTAGGTAAAAACTGGGAGGGTAGAAAGAATAAGAATAAAAGATAAAGAAAGAAAAGATGAAGAACTAGGCAGAAGAGAAGAAGAGGTGCCAAAGGTAGTTGGAATATTGTTATCCTTGCGCGCCGAAGTGTACAAGGCGCAAAATAGCAAACTCACTGTCGTATATGCCAGCAAACAGAGGGCTCTCTGGTTTTTCAACTGAGGCACTAACGGATGACACTTTGATAATATTCACTACCGTTTGTTCAGCGGACAAAGACGTTAAATGATGTGTTGGTAAACCATTGGAAGTTCTCAATGCGCAGCGAAAACCTCTGAATGAACTTTTTTCTCTCACCTATCTCCCTCCCCTATCAGCAGGGTTTTTTTTTTTTTTTTTTTTTTTGTATATTATATGATGCTGGCAGTGAGTGATAGAAGAATTTCATCCATGAAAAATGATTCTCTGTCGGTGTCTGTATATATTAGATTTTACCACTCTTCCTTGGATATTATATGTAACTCACCTTTTGGAGTTTCTAGCTAGGGATGAAACTAACACCAAGAAGTTTGTATATTGATGGAAGAAGTATGTCAGATAAAAAAGTAAAGAAGGGCAATACATGACCATGACCCCGGAAAGAGCCCTCATCAACATCACCTCTCATGCTTCGGTTTCTATCATACATCATTTTCAAACAGTAAGCTCCTTCTCTAAGTTCCATTTTTCCTCTAACATAACATTCAGAATTTCGTTTTGTTTTTATAGATTTATTAACAAAATTTTAGATATAGTCAGTTTTTAAAGTGATTTTATAATAAAAGTATCAACAAGAATTTTTCAGTAGGCCTAACTCCATATGATAAGAAATAAAATGTCCTAAATTTCATCAAGTAAGACTAACACGTGTAAGAAAAAAAATCGTTTATGATTTTCGGCCGCAAAACCGAACCTAATTATGTATTACAATTCACTTATCAAGACAATATTTTGTTCATATTCCCAATGTTCTTCTTTTGATCCTTGTGAAGGTCATAATAAACTAGATTCCCAGTTGTGGTATTGTCTCCGTTAACAAGCAGACATAAGGATGCATATAAAATTATATGAAATAAAAGTGAAATTTGCCACCTCTTCTTAAGTCTACTTTATCTCAATGATTTATGTCTTTGCTGGGGAATGAGTAATGAATAAGGAATAGAGAAAACAGCAATGAGGTTCTTTTGATTCAGGACATCATTCTGATATTTCTAAGGCATAATACAGTTCAAACTTACGGAGAATCTATGGATATTAGTGTTGCACACGATACTATAGATACATTTTTCAAATTCTAGATGAGCTAAAAAAAAATGCGAGTCTTGTGGGCAATACTGATTCACTAATCTTAGATTTCAAACTGTTTCAGTGTTGTATAACTGATAGCATAAAACTATAAATTGATTAAAATGGTAATATAAACATAAGAGTTTATCAACGTTGAATGAACGTAATGAAAGCTATCATCAACGTTCAATAAAACACAAGTCATTACACAATACACTCCAATAATAAATATTGTTAAGTGTTGTTATATTACACCCTTCCCGAACCTCTTATGACGTGGAAGAATCCTCATAACTTCTAGATGAAATTAAGAAAAAAAAGCACAAATTTTGTACATAAGTTTACGAGACAAGAGAATAAAGAATTCTACGAAACGAGACTTTTATCAAATTTACGAGACAAGACGAGAAAACGTGATTTTCCGTTTCGTCTCATCTTGTGGGCAACATTAGATATTACGTATTGCAGCAAAAATTATATCTTGATCTGTTCATACGTTCCAACTGTTATTTGGTTTATTGTTTAAATTTCAGCATTGATGTTATAAGACATGAACTTACATTTTAACAAGAGATCCAAACCACATGCACAATCTCCGAGAATAGAACTGGGCCTCCCACGACAAAACCGAGAGACCTAATCAACAAAGAGATAAAGTTTGTCGTGATTGCAAAATTTAATTTCAACAATTTTCTTTCATTTCCCATGAGGATAGGAGTGAAGTTGCAATCGGCAAGAAAAAAAGTCAAACTTAAAGTTGTCTGTAGATTTACACGCTACACGACATATATCCCTTCTGTTTGTCCGCCCATTGTGCATAGGCTATGTAGCCACATTGTTCAACATATTGAGGCTGGATTTTAAGCTCAATATTTCTATGGAATTCCTCAGGGAAATTTTAAAGTTTCTTCTACATGCAAAAAGGAAGATTGTTTGCTAGAGAGTGAAAGTAGAAACTACAATTTTCTTGAAAACACCGGGAGATAATGAGAAGCGGTTTCCTACAATTGATTAAGCGTCCGAAGAATACATTTCAACTCTCTACTACAACCGAAAGTGATAGAGATCCATTTCTATTTATTCGTTCAACATTGATCTACATAGAACAAAAAAAAAAATGAAATCTATAAGATTTACGTCCCACGCTTATGCCGGTTAGGCTAAAGGAGACGGTGAGGATGAGTAATGAATGAAATGGTGGAATGAAGAAAGTGGGAGGAAACGGCAGAACCCCGAGAAAACCCACGCACACGGTGTTTGTCCACAACAAAACTCACTTGGCGGGGGCTGGGATCGAACCCGGGACCCCAAGCATCAGAGGTGAACGCTCTACCACTGAGCCACCGCATAGAACAAAAACGATAAGATAGCGAACAGCGGTTATTTTGGAATGAATTTAACCTTTTAAAAATAGGTAATATCTTTTTTAACTCTCTATTTAAAGCGGAAGTGGCATAAATCACACCTGTTCCGCTTTTAACGTTGATCACCATAGAGGAAAAGAGGTAATATATATCTTGAAGCCTTTCTAAGTATTCAATTAAGCTCCCAAGAATATATTTCATCTTCATTTTAACCTCTCTACTAAAAGTAGATGTGGTAGAAATCTAGTACCACTTCTGGTTTCAATAATAATGGAGAAAATATCATTCCATACAAATCAAACCTCGTAACGTGATGTACACGTAACATTTCATGTTATTTTAAATAATATATAGGCCTGCTCGGTAACAGAATTAACGATTTTAAGACAGATACAAAAACGTCCAGAAAATAATTCCTTTAAACTAAAACACTATTATTATTATTATTATTATTATTATTATTATTATTATTATTATTATTAATAATAATAATAATAATAATAATAATAATAATAATAATAATAATAATAATAATAATAATAATAATAATAATAATCTAAGTGCAGATAATTTTGAAATATAAGAGGTTTGCTTTTTCGAGTACACGTTACGTTGCCATAAACTTACTAATTGATATTTGTTACTTTATTTATTTGCAATATTCGGTATGTATTAAGAATGCTCATGCGTCAAATTCTTTCATACAAGAAGAGAATAAAAAGAATGAAGTTCGAATTCTTCTGAAACCTAGTGTAGGAATTTCGGAGCCAACCAGGAGAAATCCTAAATTATAAATATACTCTTCTGAAATGAAAGAAAATTTTCGCTAAAGAAATATATACATTGTGTGTATAACCCCAAGTATACTGTGTAATTTGTTATTCTCAAGTATCCTCTGATGAAAAAAAAACAAAAATCTTAAGTTGCACACAGCTGAGGTCATAACTATTTCCTATTAGTCATCCTACGGAGATTTCAAAATGAAATCATCAGTGAAGTTCTGTGTTAACATGTCATTTCTCTATAGTCTGTACTTAAACGTGATATTAACAAACAAACAGTGAGGTTTAACTAACTTTCGCCTGAAAATTTATTAATTTTTCAACATTCTAATATATATTCAACGATGATGGAATTCTCGTGTACTTATGATGAAATAAATAATTGTTAAACAAAACGCAGGCATAGGTATTATACGGCTTCATCCTTCGGTGATGGAGACTCAACTTCAATTTCTAATGGAAGCTTACGGGAATCGAAACTCATGTTAGCCCGCATAATCGTGGGCTCATGTTAACTCATGTTAACCAGGCATGTCATGTAGTTCAATGCTAAAAAGATAAAGCAATACTGAAACAAGTAAACGAACAAAAATTAAGCTATTTATAAGTAACTGACTTATAAATTATGTGTAAACTTTTGTAATATGCATATTTGTTAGACTTTCCTAATTCAAGAAAACAAAAGTATTCATAATAAGTCTTTTCCGAATGGTATCTAAAATATTTAAGCACCAAAAATGGAATACAACTAGTAGAAAGGCATCTAAATCAAACTATTTTAATTTTAATGTTGGTTTACACGCATCTTTTGGAACCATTTTGAAAGGGAAATTGCCCTGTTGTACTAGCATAGTGGTCCAACTGACAACAACATTAAGAAAGTTGAATATCTACGCCATCTTTGTTTCTTAACCTGCTGATTTATATGAGAAAATATCCTCTTTTCTTTGAAATGAACCGAAATGGGACAGGAAATAAATAAGTTTCACCTTATATTTCTTCTTTTAACTTTAGTCAAATGATCTTTGATTTGTCAAAATGCATTTAGATTATATGTAAATTTAATACCGCTAAAATTCACTTTGATTCCTAAGTATTAAATTTATACGACAGAGAATTGAATTTTCACAAAACAAAGAATACTTAAATCGGTTTGAAGAAGAAACCAACAAAATCAAATAACTAAAATTCCTCTTCATTTAAAAGAAAAGAGAAAAATACGCCCAAAACAAATGAATGACTTAAAAGAACTAAGATGGCGCAGTTATTCAACATTCTTAAGTAACCAAGAAACTGTAGCTGTCAGTGTCAGTTATTGAAACGAGCCCAGCAAGTTTCTGCCATCTAACCCAACCAGCATGTGTGTGTGTGTGTCTGTTCGTCTGTTTATTCTTGGATAATTATCGTCAACCTTATTCGATTGTAATGAAACTTGGTATATGCTTTCCTCCAATATTCTGAAATAAGCACTTTGTTTGGGGACGTATCCATCAAGAAACGCCAAGAATAAGGAGATAAAGGGTTAAAGATATAAAAAAATTTGTTCATATTCATACAAAACATTCTAGAGTATAAACTACTTAAAAAATATTTGGTTTTTATCCTTATCCTTATCGTTGCGATTGAGTCCGTGGGTTTTCTCGGGGTACTCCCGTTTCCTTCCACATTCTTATTCCACCAACACTTCCATTATCATTCATTTGCCTTAATCATCGTCTTACTTAGCCCAAATGATATAAACGTTTGATGTTAAACTGAAAGATTTTTTTTTTTCATTTTCGGTTACGGTTGAAATCGGTCAAGGGCAAACAGGTAAAATGGGATAAATACCTCCCAAACTTCTGAGTTTCCTTATTTAAATACCTATCCTCAATAACTTCCAACAAAATTATTAGATTTTAATGTAGTTCAGCACATATTTTGTTTGAGATTTCCCAATCATTCTCCCAAGTTAAAATCAGTCGACAACAAATGGAATTTACCTCTCATACGATGTTTTAAACAGAAGTTGTTGTGATAACTTTCGTAAAAGATATTCGAAAAACTGAAATATTTTAGTTTCACGTCTCAGTTATGCTCTTTAGGAAAAGATGGGCGGATGATTAAGGCACGTGAATGATGATGAAGGAATTGTTGGAATGATAATGTGGAAGGAAACGGGAGTACCCCAAGAAAACTCACGGACACGAACTTGCCAACCATAAACTTACTTAGCCGGAGATAGAACCGGAGACCCCACGTACCAGAAGTAAGCAATCTACCACTGGGCCACCGTGCCCACACCGAATTTGCCCCAGCCCCAAACTAAAATATATGTTCCATAATAACCTGAGTAAAAATAAATATTTGATTCTGGTGGAATATATCATTAATATTATGTTACTAAGACTTCCGAACCATCGAGTTTAAATTTGTAGAGAATGAGTGGTTCTAATTCCTCCTGCCCTCGAAATTTAAGAAATATGTTCAACGATAATTTTCGCAAAAATTATCTGATTTTGAGAGCATACAGTGTAAATGGTCTTAAACTTTCCTATAGAACTTACTGCTTGCTGTTGAAATCAGTCAATAATGAGGGAGTGAATTTATCCCTCCCCCAATCCCCCAATCTTATTATTATTATTATTATTATTATTATTATTATTATTATTATTATTATTATTATTATTATTATTATTATTATTATAGTATCAGGTAGAAAATTTGAACGCTCCTCTTTCTTGTGAATGATCACGTTTCCATTTCAAGTCAGTTATATTAATTAATATGATATGTTAATGAGAAAATATAACAAAATTAACTAAATAATAATTTTATTACACTTTGAGGCTTATTGTCAATTGAGTAATAATTTTCTTTTTCTAAAAATAAGGAAAATTATGACCCAAGTTGCGGATATTTCTTTGATATGTTTTTTAGTGAAGATTGATATGAATCATGAAATCTTAATATAAGCATCAACACTAACAAATAATAATAATAATAATAATAATAATAATAATAATAATAATAATAATAATAATAATAATAATAATATAGTTACGGTGGCTCAGTAGTAAAACGCTTGCCTCTGATTTACGGGGTTGTAGGTTCTACACCAGACACTGTCTTCCATACATACAAATTTAAACTCCAGTAGCCACGTGGTTTGATTCAAATTTTATATAAGTTGGGAGCATAATGGCTCAGTGGTAGAGCGCTCCTCCCACTTTCTCATACCACCAATTCTCCCATCCTTATTCATTTGCTATACTCATCGTCTCCCTTAACCTAAACAGCACCATCGTGGGACGTTAAACTTCAAGATTTCATCCTTTTATTCTATATTAAGTTAATGATCCGCGTATTATAATCGTCCTAAAAAAAAAAGAGAGACATGAACTCAAAACAACCAATCAAATTACATCTTAAGAACGTGGACTTTGTAGTACACAAATTTTGTATATGTGAATTATCACATGGTGATTTAAATTCGTCTTTCATTCATTTTGCTATTTCAATTATTATTTTTTTCACAGCCTATCTCTATCCTTTATTTCATTTAACCTAGAGTACATTAACAGGAAACATCAAACTATATAAAGATTTTATTTGACTTGTTTCAACAGTGATATTTTAACGATATGAATAAATGAGCATTCAACTTTAGAAGTATAGCTTAGTTTTTGTGTAACATGAGAAACACATTTGTCAGGAGAGAGGTAGGGGAAATAGGCGTGTCCCCTTATCTCGTTTTTCATTTGTCTTTTCGCCGGTAAGCATTTAACTTCATGGTTCGTATAGCACATTACATAACAATAATTATGAGGTTTAACATCTGTTTTCATTTTGACAGAAGCAGAACGAAAGAAAATTAAGAGAAATTAAACTTGGCAGAACATAAATTAAACCAAAATTACTAAATAAATCAATAAACTTTTAATAAAATTTAAGCTTACCTTTAATTGTTATTAAATCAAGGCCGTGACTCTACGTGAAATAATTAAATCTTAATTGATGAGAGATCAATTGAAGTTTTTAAACTGAAGAAGGTTAATAGCTGTCACCGAATAAAAATATAGCACGATATACTTCAATAAATTGTTTACATTTTGACAGGAACTTTTATATATATAAAAAATAACACTTTTAGTCCTTCACGGAGTTTCCTCTTTGGTTAATATGAGTACTTGAGATTTTTTTAAAGGTCGATAAATAAATAGAAAGAAGTGATTTTGTCACATTGTTGTCAAAACATTGTACTGTCCTTACGCACTCACGCACACGCACTAAAATGCACGCACACTCACACACTTGTTAATTGATGACAGTCATTTACATGTTGAACCAGTATGTCCCAGTGAGTGAATATGTATATAATCATGTAGAATATCAGCGACAACTTAATAAATCAGCAAAAAAGAAGACATAGAATCTTCTCTCCCCGTTCGTGAAATTGCAATGCGCAGGCGCAATAACTACGCACACAAACACGCACTGTTCGTCACACCTTGGCAAATATAATAAGAGTATAGATATTATTATTCATTAGGACCGGACTGCCAATGTCAAAACATAAGTCTTTCTTGGTTCTAATTATGTCCTCCTCAGTTCTTGATTTCCTGTTCTTTTATAAAGTAAATTTCGATTTTATAAGACATAGTTACTAATTGTTTAAGACGATATTATTTTGTTTTTGTCATTATCACTCTACACACAAACATTAATAGCAGTGAGCACGCAACACTTTTTTTTTTAATCGCCTGCGCCACCTGATCACCTGTAACGGTGAACAACACTGTATATCGCCTTCCAACGAAAACACTTCTCGCCTACCAAACCAAGAGGCAGCAAGTCCGTCAGACACACTCTGGATGGCGCTGCCTGTACCACCAAAGCAACAGTACAAAACTAGCTTTTGGAGCTTTTGGTGGTTTTGCCGTTTGCTTTGGTTGATCCGAAACTGGCTGCTGGTAAAAATGAGGTCAAAATCTCTCTTTCTCGCTCGCTGTGTGCTGTGACGACGACAACGAAATCGAGCAACGGACCAACCAACCAGTCTAAACCAATGCAGAACTGTTTTGTGTCCCTCCTTCGGTTTCAAAGAGTCATAGCTGTTACCTGTGTGATCGCCCCCTTTGGCGGGGGGCGGAAGATTCCAGGTGAAGGGAGGGAGCAAATTATAACCACAACTGGAGAAAGAGAGAGAATCTTGTCCTTCTACCGGAACCAGAGGAACACCCACCTATCATTACCATTAACATCGAAAGTAACAGCAATTTCCTTACTGTTACTTACATATATTTTTAGCATTTACATACAACGAAGTGACAAGATACCTACGTCGTCGTAATGGTAAAGACCTTTGGCTAATTTAAGTTTTAATAGTAAGGCGCGGTGGCCAGTGGTAGAGGTCTTACCTCAGAGGTGAGAGGTTCGATCCCAGGACATGAGATTTTGTGGTGAACAGTATCATGTATGTGTGTATGTGTTTTTTTTCCCCAGCATTCTTATTTCAAAACTGATTTCATAATAATTCACTTTCATTAAGCATACGTCTCCTTTAATGTAAAGGGCATAATAGCAAAAGTCAATTTAATAATTTTATTTTTCCTTGATTTTTAAAATAAACTAACCAATATAAGTAAAGTAATAGAATAACTACGGCCTATTGTTACATCACAAGAGTTTTTTTTTTTTTCATTTGAACCTCTGTGTCTTCAGTATCTTAAACATTGTGAGATACGTGCCTACAATTTAATGTAATATCCGATCTACGTGTACCACCATCGAGAATTATAGTCAAAAGTAAAATGCTTTGCTAATGCACTATCCACATGTACTAAAAAATGCAACATAATTAAAGTTCATAATCAGTTAAAGAGAGAAATCAGAATAAATCCAATATTCATAATCCTTACTCTCATTTAATGTTGCGTTATTCACACATGGCATCTTAACTATTTGGAAATTTCGGAAAAAATTGTCAGGACTGAATAACATCATCCTAATAATTTTATGAATGAGACTGAGGGGAAGTTTTGGTAAATGCTATCAGGGAATCTGTCGGCGGGATTCGAACCTGCTTACGGAACATTTATCTACCCTCAGATCAGAAAAAAAAATAATTCGGACCTTATGTTTCTGCTCAAAGTAATTAATAATAAAGCGGGCCGTGGAGACTCAATTGTAAGCGCTCATTTTGAATGGGTAGGGTCTCTGGTTCGATCCCAGCTCCCAAGTGGATTTTGTGGTGAAGAAACACCATGTGTATGAGCTTTTTCAGTGTTCTTCCATTTCCTTGCACTTCCTTCATTCCATCATTATCATTATCACCCTCTCTTAGCCTCTGGGCATAATCGTGGGACGTTAAACTTTTTCTTTCAAGAAGGTCTATTTTAAACATTGTTTTCTACTTGAAATAGTAAAATAAGAAAGTAAAGTTAAAATATACCTATTATTTGATTAATACTAATATTAATTGTGAAGCTTTCTTTGATGGAGAATGTGTGTGCTTCTTACCATAAAATTACTAAATTTATTACCACAATCATATTTGCAATGATAGATAAGAAAGATTTTAATGAAACTATTACATCGAAAATTGCAAATTCTGCCAATATTAGCTTCAGAAATATAATTGAGTACAAACATGTAGTTATGTTGAAACAAATGAAAGAATAATGAAAATAGCATTCATTTGTATTTTCTCATTAAAACGAAAGGGAGTCGTACGCTCCACTTCTTTTCTTTCTTGTATAGTTTGTTTTTGATGTGTCTTTCTTTGTAAAATACATATGTATATATACAAACTTTAAGTTATTTAAATTAAGTACAGTTTACAAATATTGAATTAACATGTAAATTCTTATGTAACATGAGAAGAACCGAGGGTAAGATATTGTTGTAACTTGCAGAAATCCTTGAAAATTTTCTTTTCGTTTGATTAAAGATTTTTAAAAAATGCTTCACTATAGGCCTATATAAACTATGGATTACAATGTCAATGTCAAATTTAATTAATTAATTAATTATTAATAATAATAATAATAATAATAATAATAATAATCTCTTATAAACTATAAAGAACTGGCTGATCAAAATGACTCGTCTGTGTATCTATACCGGAGTTTACGCCTGTTGCACCCAGTTGCTTGCTATATCTCCTTATCCAGGATGTACTCAGGATGTTCTGAGTTATTACCTAGGTATAGGAACACGAACCCAGAATCAAGTGAATTAAATATGTACTCACTAACCATTCAAATACATAGTTGGTTGATCGGTTGGATTAAAGTTTAGCGTCCCTTTCAGCACCGAAGCTATATGGGACATGGACCCATGGCTTAACATGGGACCGAAGCACACGAACTCCAAAAGGAAATCAAACCCGGCTCAAATATATGGTAATAGACACGTTAACGGTAATAATAATAATAACAATAATGTAACCGCATGCCATAAAAATGAAATAAAATATTTGTTTTACGTCCTATGCGTACGTGCTGAAGGTTAAAGGAGTCAAATGATTAATGAAAGTTAATTAATGTGAAAAAATGGTGGAAT
Source organism: Thermobia domestica (assembly GCF_964235325.1). Taxonomy (NCBI): domain Eukaryota; kingdom Metazoa; phylum Arthropoda; class Insecta; order Zygentoma; family Lepismatidae; genus Thermobia; species Thermobia domestica. Next base: position 98,436,173 of record NC_137471.1, read on the forward strand.
AAGAATGATGGGAAACGGAAGAACCCTGAGAAAACCCACAGTTTTACACAAAACTCGCCTGGCCTAGAATAGAACTGGGGACCTCTAGCACCAGACGTAAGCAATGTATCCCTACTGTGTATGTCATTAGTTTTATTGTAAAAGCACAGAATGAATGATCGTTTTGAAAATAAAAACATTTTATTATGTTTAAGTTATATTAAAAGAACAACAACAAAAGAAAAAAAAAAGACATTCATAGAGTAACATTAAAAGTTTCATTACTTATAATTTGATTTGTTTCAGTATTCAACGATTCATTTCTTTTGATAGTAGTGATAAATAGACTAGAGAATCGGCAGTTCAAAACACAATTTCATTACCAAAATACAGGTTAGTTCTAATTTACACTCTAGAATTAATATGTGCTGAAGTGTTAATGTATTAAATTTGTAAAAGAAAATATAAAAATAAAAAATAAAATTTTTAGTCCTTATTTTTCTGAAAATTGTGTAAGAATAATATTTGCTTATCAGAATCAAAGTACTGTACAACTAGTTAAAAATGGCTCTGAAAATACCGTAAATACAAATTGCAATATTAAGTTTGCTTTCTATACTTGCATCGAAATCACCAGATTTTCACGAAAATAAAGTTACATATTTTTAACTGATGTTGAATTTTGAGATTTAGTTTAGGCTGAAGGTAAGATAGAAGATTGATTTTCGGTGATTTTCGTTTTAAGTCAATTATTAACATACAATAGATAAATGTATCATAATTATTCGGCAGTCACAAGTTCGACTCTTACTGCGAGTTGAAAACCTCCACACACTCGAATCTTTCGGGACCCTTTTTGTTTCGATATAAGAAATATACAGTATAACCTGTCTTCAACGGACCCTTTATGAAAAGAACCTGTGTTAAACGGAAATATTTCAGGGTCCCATGAGTTTTCTGGCGGAAATCGTGTTAAAGTCCCTTCATTGAACGGAAACGGTAGCGAAGAACGGAAATCAAAATAAATCTTTTAACGGAAAATTTCAGGCTCCGGAGTGCAGCATATAGAAAATTTATACATTCTATGAGAGGTTAGATATATATATTTTTAGCAAAGCAGACAGTGATGTGCAAACCGAAGCAGACACGACGAATATACATGCTTTATTGGGAAATTATACGGAAAGTCTGAAAGGAGAAGAGGAGGTGGAGGAAAAAGAAAAATAAGACATTGAGTTGAGAGAAGAGAGTAGGCTAAAGACTTATCAAGATACTGTCAAAAGTTTAAACTAAACTGCAACATTTGCCTTACATCGAAATGACACTGGTGTGCTTAGTGTGGTTTCTCAGGCTGAAATCTCTGTGGAAAGTTGAGGAGACAAGCAGCGGTGTGTAACTCTCTTTGATACTGGAAAAATTAAGTTAACGTGTGTACAGTGTTTTTTCTGTTCATTGTAAGTTCTGCTTGTATTAATTCGTAGTAGAAATAAATACCGTAAATTGACTAAAGTACGTACGTATATCCAATATATGCATGCACTTTTTTTTTTTTTGCATAGGTCTACCTTCTTTAGCCGGAAACCTATGTTTAACGGAAATTTTTGCGAGTCCCGTTCGATTCTGCTAAGGACAGGTTTTACTGTACTATCTAATACATGACCATATTCAATCATATTCCATTCGTTGCTTTATCATCTATGGCACCTTCTATCGCACCTGTAAAGCAAGAAGTAGTGTTACGTGTATACCACGTGACGGAGTTCTGTTCGTGGCCTAATATTTTCTCAACTAATATTGAAAGCGAAACTGATAATAGATTTCTATCCATTACGGTTTTAATAGGGAAATTGGAGTGAGGATAGAATATATTCTTCAGACGCTTAATTAATTGCAGAAAAAGTTCTCACTATCTATTATCGTTTTCATTCTATAGTGATCGACGTGAAACCCGAAAGAGGATGATTTCTTCCACTTCCGGTTTGAATAGAAGGTTAAAAGATGGTACCAGTTTTTAAAACGCTAAATTGACTGAAAAAAAAAAGTTTCTTGCTATCTCTTATCGTTTTTGCTCTATGCAAATCAATATTAAACCGGAAGTTTTAGTTAATTTCTATCACTACCAGTTTTTGTAAAGAATTAAGGAGGGAGAAAGAATATGCTTAATCGATTGCGGAAAATCGTTTCTCGTTACTTTTACTGGTTTTGCACTATAGTAATAAACGTAAAATAGAAATGGTTGATTTCTAACACCTTTGGTTTGAATACCACCTTCATCAACGAACTCGGTTTCTTACTTCTGACCCTCTAGATCAATGGTCACCAAATTTATGAAGCTTCTGAGCTATTGTACCGTTTTTAAATCCTACTGTAAGCTACTAACCAAAAAAACCATAAACTTTTTTTTTAATCTTACATTTGTTTATTACCTACAAACTTACATTTATAATAAATATAAAATCAAACTATCCAAGTTAGCTAACAAACACACAAAAACATAACGTGTACAACACCACGCGTATACATTGAACTGTGAGATGAGGCTAACTATGGCAGTTGCCCAGGAGAAACAAGCAGTTTCTATCGTCGGGACCCCCTTTCGTTAGCGTCAGCTCAATGGAGGAATCAAGGTTAGCCAACTGGAGCGTTAACTTATCTACCGAAAATGTCATCACGAGCTAGTGCTAGATCGTGATCGACGGTTTGGGGATCACCGAATTTTTCATCAAACAATTCTGAGATTTTTATCCCGGGCGAACGGACGGACAGATAGGATATATATATATATATATATATATATATATATATATATATATATATATATACAGTGGCGGATCCAGGATATAATCAAGGGAGGGGCTAAACCATATTTTGCCGTTTTATCCAGTGTAAACCAGGATTCAAGCTCATTTTATCCAGTGTATATCTGAGCTTCAAGGGGGGGGGCTATAGCCCCTATAGCCCCCTTGGATCCGCCCTTGTATATATATATATAAAAAGGCCCCAAACTTCTTAAAAGTAACTAGGCAATTTCTTCTCAAAACAAAGTTTTTTTTCCCTCTTTCTATCTTCAGTGTATTGTATCTCCCAAACTTAAATAAATTTTTCTCATTGTCCATTTCGTTCCGCTTCCTTAATTCTTTTTCATCCTTACATTTCAAATCTTGAAGCTACTCTTCATCCCTCATTCGTAATGTCTATATGTTTACTCAGTGCAATAGAACATAAATACAGTAAAGCACAAATATTAGATATCCACCAAAAACTTCTTCGGAATTTTGGCTCCACAAAAAGAAAAGCGATAACATGAAATAATACATTGTGGAAAAATAAGAAATACCATCAGTGGTGGAAAACATTGTTTCCAAAACTGTGGTTCGCGGATCACAAATGATTGTGATACTCTTAGATTGAACATTAGCTTCAAAAAGACAGAAAAAAATCAAATTCAAGTGAATTGCGTTTTACCAGATGTAGATTACATAAATAATAGATTATACAATATAATACAGGAAAGATTATACAAATTCTAATAGAATATATACATTGTAAATGTATTATTACAAAATATTGTAGATAGCCTTCAATTGTTGAAAAGCTACCATGAATGTTCTTATTAATTTCTTATTAAGCGAACACAAATTTTGCTTAGTTACTTAGATGTATTACTGGTTGTTGTGCCCCAACTTTAGGCCCTTTGTACGGTATATGTTAAATTCATGTTTAATTAAAAACTATAACTGTTTACGTTTCTTATTTTTCCTTAGTTTGCCCACCAACCATTATGCAGTTACACAAATATTAAAGCTTAAATCTAAATATGGCTCCGGCCTTTGCCTTATTTCGAAAAATTAAATTGAACCAATACATTGTTTAAGTTGCACTTAAATCATGACAATCGTAGGATCCCGGGTCCAGGGCATGAAATTTCCAGAGGTGGAATATTTTCTTTCTTTCTTTCTTTCTTTCTTTCTTTCTTTCTTTCTTTCTTTCTTTCTTTCTTTTTTAATGGAGATTGAAGTGTAATATGCGAAAATAGGTCTACACTTAAAACAATGTTGACATCACAGTGCTACCGTTTTTTCTCGTTATGACGCTACTGGCACTGGAGGAAGCTAAGCCTATTGGTTATTGGCATTTTTGACAGTTTTTGTGCTGTTTTTGCTTACACAAAACTGAACACAAACAAATACGGAGGGCGTAAAATTTTCTTCTGCCCAGGGGCCGTAGGAGCGGTATTTTTAAGGAATTCGGGCAGCAAAAAATATTAAACACGGACCTGATCATAATAGTTTTAATTCTTCAAATCACCTGCATCCTTGCAACATACATCGATGCCAGACAAGCAGCGCAAGTAGCGACATTTAGTGTGACTGGTTACTATTGAGAGCGTGACAAACAGAGTGAAGTAGAAGATTTCCTAATAAACAGAATATACAGTTGTCTTCGAAGGGGACAAGAATAGATTGATCGGTAAAACATTTTCTCAAATAAAAGTAGCCTTCACTTGAAAACTTATTGAGAAACATTGTTCTAAAGAACAAATATTAATACAATTTGTAAAGAAAAATGTCTGATTTTCTAAATGGCTATAAAACTCAACTTGCCATTTCACTTAAACACACACACACACACACACACACACACACACACACACACACACACACACACACACACACACACATACATACATACACACAAATCAAAATTTGGAATGCAGATATTAGATTGGTAGAAATAAAAAATAGGATGAAATTAAACGAAAGAATATATTGAAGTTTTATCTTCCATGCTTATGCTGGCTAGGCTAAAGGAGACGATGATAATGAGAAATGAATGAAATGGTGGAATGAAGAAAGTGGGAGGAAACGGGAAAACTCAGAGGAAACCCACGCACACGGAGTTTGTCCACTACAAAGTTCACTTGACGCGAGCCGGGATCGAACCAGGGGCCCCATACGCCAGAAGTGAACGCTCTACCGCTGAGCCACCGTGGCCCCCAAGATAAAAAAGAATCTGCCCTACTAAGTGCACCACTTCCAAATTCCAAAATATGAAAGTTGCAATAAGTGGTTAACTAAAATTGTTGCCATCTGCAATCACACACTTTTCCCATCGGTCAGTCAACAATTGGATTGAGGTGAAATAAGTTTAGAGTCTGTGAAGAAGTCCTCAATGGCCCAATTATTAGGGAAAGTCTTTCCTCCCAAGATACCGGAATAAATTATAATCAAGGACAACATATCGGGGAAGTACGGTGGGTAAGGAAGAGTTTCACATTGCAACTCATGGGGAGACTACATCGTCCTTTATGCAGCATGTCATTGTCATGCAACATGAGAACACCATGTCTTGAGAGTTTTGTTGATGCTTGCAGGCAAAGTTGTAATTCATTTTATGGAGTTCAGCACTGTAACGATTCGCACCGTTGCTCTCGCCTCGACGGAGAAAGACATGATGAATCAATCTCACCATAGACCACCATAGCAGCACTTCTAGGGGTTTTGGATACTGTTCTGAGCACGTCAAATCATCGCAATTTCTATAGACATATTGTACATTAGTTAAAAATATTATAGCACCATCCTTGATGCAAAGATGCACAGCCGTCCGACTATCATAAAAATAAGTGTATAAATTCAAATGTAATGGAGCTGCGTTAGCCTAATCGGTAAGGATGTACCAGTCATCCGGGCGGCCTAGGTTTGATCTCTACTGGAGTGATTTTTTTTTCTGTTCTGTTCCCATGTGACTCTGACGTTCATTCAATCTCTTTAAAATGATAAAAGTCAAGAAAGTGTGGAGTCTATAATCTAGATTCACATAGAGCCCTTGGAATTTCATGACCTGTTCCAAATTATCAAGGAACTCAAGTGAATGATGATAATGATTTTTTTAAAGTTATTAAAATTCCTGACAATTTATTTACAAATATTTTTGTAACATGGATAAATAAACTTAATAGTTTTAGCGTAAATAATTACTTCTAAGATGGAGATGCAATAATAACAAACACTATTGTGTGTATGTGTGTATGTGAGTGAAAATAAATTTAAGGACAATCATATATATGTTATACATACAAAAAATTCATTCTAACAAGTAGAAGAGTATTATACTACATATTCTAGATTTAATACCATAAACTTTCATTATGATGACCGTAACTTCAACAAAATCACACAGAAATAGTTTCAAAGAGTTGTTACTTGTCTAGGGGTCAATCTATTCTTTTTTCTATAAATGTAGATCTTAGGCTCCAGACATAATCTTCACTTTTATATTTCTTAAAATGTCATAAATTATATTATATTTAATTCCGGAAGTAGATAAAATGTTGAATAAAGTGTTATGTATTCGTAACTTCAGAAGAAAAATATATCTTTTCATATCAACAACTACCCTAATAACTTACGAAATAACTGTAGTTTTAAATAGTAAGGTGAAAAGGAAACAGTTTACAATCGGGGAAACTGTTAACGTATATGAGGAGTAGAAGACAGTTAATATTGTGACTGAGATTGTGTATATTTTTGCCTTCCTTTATGGGCTATTAAACTTCAGTTAAAAGAAATCGGTATAACATATGTCTTGGTTAACAGCAGGCCCTTTCAAGAAACGTGCAGGGGGAGAAAATTGTGAACTAAAGTGCGAATAAATAGTAATCAAAACTCGATGAAACTTTTTAACATAAAAGTAGGCGTCTGTAAATACTAGAAGTGCTTGGTCCCTTTTTGCCTGCACTGTTTCGCACTAGGAGTTTTCATATAAATCTGTCAATGCTCTTTCATTGACTTTAGTGTGTATATATAAAATGTGTTTTTCTATTGATTCTGAAAGACGACCGCGATCTACGAACCCTATATATTTTTTTCTTTCATTTCAAAATGGGTTTTAAACATAAGTTCAAATATGTTGATCCAACAGCACTATCCTAACCTGATAGTATGAATAAGCTGTTGATATAGTTCGGAGTGAATCCTTTAGACTAGTAAGGGGGAAAACATGGCTGTTTCTATTTATTTTTTTTTAAACTGAAACTATACGTGTGAATCGAGGGATATCAAAAGATTTATGTACAACAAAAAATGGAATCTAGAAACCACACGCGCATCGAAAAAAAAGATTTTGTCGCTGACCCTGTTCAACATAGACAGCCATGCGAAATGGAAATACGGTTAACAAAGTTCTGTTAGGTTTAGCTTAAGGGGTGGTCAGTTCATCACCTTACTATGATTCTTTTTGAGGCTACTCATCTGGAAAGACTTTCTAAACTAGATTTCTGGTTTAATTCTATTTGAAGATTAAGGTAAAAGTGTATTGGCGAAGGGAAGTTTTTTTTTTTCTTTTCTATCTCTAATAGATGCTAGTGTTAGAAGTGTGTTTTGGAATTTGCAAGAGGAAGATTTAGAGGGTATTATTGGTAATCAATGACTTGTGAAAAAAAAAAAAAAAAAAAAAAAAAGAGAAGAATATTGATACTTTTCAGAGCTTTGCTATATCATTGAAATCAGAGGTATAGAATCTCTTCAACACATCCGTATTTTACAATCCCCATTTCGAGTTCAACTTTAAACGTATCATGAAAGCATTTCCAAACAGAGAAGTTCAAATAAAAGAGACAGAAAGAGACTGGCGTTGTAGAAAGAAGCTTGGTAAATTACATTACTTTACATGAACATTGATTTATATATGTCCTTTTGTACTTATGATGAGCCAAGAGAAATACGAACAAAATTGTAGACATTCTTTCTTGCTAGATAATTTTGCATCTTCAGTTTCACAGAAATATATTCTATAATTGAATTAGTATATTTCTATAATGCATATAATAATATTCTATATATTGAGCTTCCTCGTAGCTAAGCGATTAGCGTACGCGCCTTTGGCATGGACTACCGGGGTTTAATTCTCGGCGGGAGCTCATGTAATTCGGATCCCACGTTGAGCTGTAGGCCATGTCTCATATAGCCTTGCTGTTAAAAGGGACACTAAACTGCAAATTAAATCAAATCAATTAATATTTTGTATTTATTAAAACATTCTTCTTACTTTTAGGCCTATATTAATTTTCAACTTGTAGTAGTCTTCAGAGAAAATACTTTCTTTGAGTAGGTCACAGAGAAGATTAGAGGACTGTATAAATATGCGTGTTTTAAAGACGTTATATTCTGCCGTCTTTAAAGACGTCTTTTGTTTCTGCTGCTATAAACCACCAGATTTCTTGAGATTTTGCCCTCCCTGTTGGCATAGTTCCTAGCGCGTGCGACTTTAGATCATTGGGTAACGGGTTCGATTCCCTGTAAGAGAGCCTGAAAATTTTGAACGCATTACAGATTTTTGAGAGTTACATATATATATATATGCAGTAGCGGATCGAAGAAGGGGCTATAGGGGCTATAGCCCCCTTGACGCTTAGGTATACACTGGATAAAATGGACTTCAATCCTGCTTTACATTGGATAAAGGGGTAAACTATGGTTTAGCCCCTCCCTTTATCATATCCTGGATCCGCCACTATATATATATATATATATATATATATATATATATATATATATATATATATATATATATATATATATATATATATATATATATATATAGGAAGCACTCTTCTGAAAAGTACCATCAAGTGCTTTGAACAATGAATAAATTAAAATAATGAAAAAAGGGAGAACGGACCATTCCCTAATTATGACTGACTCAGTTCCCATTCTTAAGAGTCTTCATCCCGGCGAAATTAAAATTTCACTAATTTTACAGTAATTATGTGATATCTTCAAATAGATAAAAGATAATCGAAATGTGAAACAAGGGCGCCGTAGACAATATTATTTTACATGAGAAACGACTCACTTATCTGCTTTCGATTTCGAGCCATTTTGAAAATCGACATTTATTTTTGCGTTTTTAAACGGCTGAAAACGGAAAGCCACTAGGTGACTTGTGATAACTGTACCTCACGCAAAATAATATTGTCTAGGGCGCTCTTGTTCCGTATTTCAATTATCTTTTATCTATTTGAAGATATCACATAATTACTGTAAAATTAGCGGTATTTTAATTTCGCCGGGATAAAGACTCTTAAGATTTGAAATTCCGAAGTCAAATTACTTTTTATGTTTCTTTAAAAATTAGTATTAATTACAATAGTACAATTTATGATAACATTAAATTTGGTTGAATTGTTTATTGATTGAAATTTAGCGTTCCTTTTCAATACGACGCTATATGAGACGTGAACCTACAGTTTAAAATGGAATTTGAATTATCGTACTCAAAATATTTATGCTCGTCTACCGGGAATCGAACACAGATCACATGCAGTAAAGATGGGCACACGATCCACTACAGTGGGAAGAGCTTGTTGATTTTTTGTATTTGCTCTGTTTAGTTTGCATTTAATTTCCAATAGTTCTCATATTTGTTTATTGTGCTTAAAATCTGGATTGTTACTTTACCGCCAAACAAAATTGTACCTGTTTCTTTCTATTTATAATGGCTTGTATATTAAAAAAAAAAAAAAACTTTAAAAAAGGAAATTCGCTCTCATAAAAAAATATTTTTAAAGAACAACAGAACCATTGCAAATTCTTCAGCTAATAGCATGAAGCGACAAAAAGATTTCTTGGTCTCTTCTTTATAACACCTTTTTCTTGATTTTTGAGATTTTCACAAAGTGAAAACAAGTGCAGAAAAGACAGAAAGAAAAAAATATGGAGATGGGTTTACAAGATAAGTGAGGGTGAACTGTTATGAGGCACACTTGGAATCCCCCATTCTTAATTTCAGATTCCGTTATTCGGTCAGAATGGTTGCACGAGGGGGTGAGTCCCGGTAAGTGGGCGAAGGGGATGATGGTTGTCCATCGCCTCAAGAGAGGAAAAGAATAAGAATGAAAAAGGTAGCGGAACAAGACAAACTGTTCGGTCGTTGACCTTCCGTAGATACTGTTGATACCTAGAAAATCATGGTTGTCTATATTGCGGCTTCCACACATAGTAAAGAACAAGTTCTTATTTTACTTGAAGTAACGGAAAATAACTACAATAGCGAAGGTTGCAAATATACAATATTTGTATTTTTAATCATAAAAAATATTCCTTTATAGCATTTGGACTCCTAAATTGCTTATACCTCCCTCCTGTTTTTCGAGGTTAGCATTCTTGCCTTCGACCTCAAGGACTTCCACTGGAAGTTCACGCAATCCGGATTCGATTTCAAATTACAGGTCTATGTCTCACATAAGATCAACTTTAAAAAGGGACATTAAACTCGAAACAACCTGCTAATTTAATATTGAAAATCATTTTGCTTGAAGTGTATGTGGTTCTGGGTTTGATCCCCAGTGCAAGTACAGAATCTTTGGTGCTGACAGCATTGTTAGACAATAGGGCAGGTAAACGAGTTAAACGACTAGAAAACTATAGATCAAAGAAGTCGGAAATATGCTGTTAGCAGCCAGCGCCCAAACGAAGTAATACTCGAACCCTCAAATGTGCACTATAGTTTTTAAAAGTCTTTGTAAGGGAGTTGCGGTTTTCTTTTTCTGCAACTTTCATTATGTACGAATAAAATCAGTACTTCCTATCAGTAGAGCAGACTTTCATAGGATAGCTAGTAAATTCATATTAGCAAATTGGAAACCATTCACCCAGTTGCTGCTAATAGAGGTCCTCGCGGATACAATTATCCGCAAAATATAGCTTTTTGCATATCTATTTTTAGTCTTTGCGGATGGCGGATAAAATTGCGAAAACACCTGAAAACATGAAATTTTCGTTTCCGTTCTATCAAACATTATTAATTATTGACGCTGTGTATCAAAGTGTGTTTAACTTTTCAGAGCAAATACTGCCAAAGTAAAATTCTGTTTCGCCAGATTTTATTTTATTTTTTCTTTTGTTTTCAAAATTAATAAATATGAAGTAGTAATGCGATTGCTTCGAGTGGTTTATTCTTGTTTCTGAAGGACATTTCATCTCCATTTATCTTATGCATTCTATCGAAGACGTTCATGTGTCATAAGTAAGGAGATTAAAAAAAATGAATTTAAAAAGAAAGAAAAAACTAGCAATTTACTCTGAAACTAATTGACAGATGCAATATTAAAAGTATTATCCACGATTAAAAGTAGAAGAGTTTCTAAAGAAAGACTAGTAGTCAAGAATATTTAAGACTACCACAGATTTCAAAATGTGCCAAGGACTTTCAAATACTTCCAAACAGTTGAATATACACAGTACTCTAAAGCAAAGAAATGGGACCACAGTGACTCAGTGGAAAAGCGGTATCCGCTCGCTTATAGGGTCCCTGGTTCGATCCTAGCTTCATAAAATATTGTCCTCAATTCGATTTTGATTTATTTTTATCTAAGACTGACCTTCAATTGCTATTTAAACGGTATTAACTATGCTTTATTACATTTAAAATGACAATTTGGAATTTGGTATTTGATATCTGGTACATTTAGAATAATATTTCTATGATTTGGTTGAGAAATTCGATTTCGTATAACTCGGGAATCCCAAAACTCAAACAACCTAATATCTAACACGTTTATGTGCCAGGTCAAAGTATACCATCATGCCAAATTTCAACCCGATCGGATGAGTTATTGTGACGGGTTATTGGGTTATTGGGTAAATGGGTTATAGTTTTCGAAAACATGTTTCAAAATTCGACTTCACAAACTAAAGAACCGAAAGCTTGCACAACATAATATTTTACATGTTTATACAGTTGGTTAAGTTCTACCACCATGCCAAAGTTTGATCACAATTGGATGATTTCGATGGAAGGAACTTTCGAGAATATGACGCAAAATGTGACCACTCATAACTCGGGAATCGTAAGTCTGCAAAGCAAAATATTTCACACGGTTATATAGCAGATTAAGATCTATCATCATGTCAAATTTCGAAGATATTACGCAAGATTTGACCGCCCACAAGTCAGGAAGCGAAAGCTTACACAACATATATAAGTTAATTCAAAGTCAAAGCAGGTCAAAGTCTACCACCATCAACGTTGATCCCGATTGGATGAGTGCAGCTGAACTCGTACGATATACTAAGTATCCTTGATTTTTCAGGGACAAATCAAATGAAATTCGAAAATACAGGTTTTTGCCTTCACTTATTTTTTTTAAATGTATTTTGCATTCATGATGCTCAATGTAGTAATATGTTTGTTTCGCACTATTAATATTTTATGGAGAATTCAATACTTAGGCTCATGAGGCCTGTTATGCTAAACCCCGTTAAGTCCGCTTTGAATAATTTGGGAAGATTGCAAAAGAAAAAAAACATTAATTAATTAAATAATTAATTTTTAAAAAACAAAATTTCTTAGCAACAAAATACTATTCTCAGACAACGCTGACATGGATAAATGTGTATAATTGCTAACCTCTCAAATTTATCAAAGTGAAACAATGGGGATTAGTATAAGTGACTTGGTCTCATATAGACTATACTAACATACAGATCTATTATGGAACTGTTTATGACATCGAATCTATAAATAATGGTTGAAATTCAGTTAGTACCAAATTATTCTGCTGTGTAATAAGCCTGACAATAGGGTCTAATAGGCTGTAATGGCGGGAAATGATTATGATAAATAACAAATTTAACAAATGCATCTGGAAAAAGTGAAACGAAATCTTTAACATTCCACGGCTATAGTCTTTATGCAAAAGGTGACAAATGATTCATTATAAAAGAGTTGGTGGGCTTAGGATGCTAAGGGAAATTGGAGAAATTCAAGAAAAGTCATCGGCTCAATTTTTCCGATTACAAATTTCGGTAGACCTAGTACACGTCCAAGATATACATAATCAGTCCGTATTATATATGTAGATGGATTTCTTATGACATATTTATTAGATACTGTATGTGCTGAAAGTTAAAGGTTTTATCGATAATTTTGCCTTGAACATTAGTGTATATTTTGGATATCTTAGACTCCATTTTTAACGAGCAAACGAAAGCTGGTTAGCTTCCTTGTTTCATAATTGGATCGGCTATCCTGACTAAGGATTTCATCAGTTTTACCAGGCGAATATCAGAATAAAGCCATTAAATAAACGTCTTTCTTTCTCATTGCAGTAGTTCTTATTATTGATAATCGCTAGATGATTATCTCAGTATAAATGGGCCTCGAAGATTAGAAGTTTGTTAAATAAAAAGATCTTATAAATATAAACATCTTCACGTAAGATATTTATAGATGACTATAAATATCTCACATGAAGTCACTTAGGAGTAGATGTCTATATGGTATACTCTTCGTGTGTTAGATGTATTTTCTTATCAACAATCAAGCAGATATGAACATTAGCCTATGTATGCTGTTATTCACAATAGTTTTAGTAAGTGATGATCAGCCATAACGGTTAATGCTAATTTTTATAGGTCAAATAGTAGAAGAGACTGTTGTACAAAGATGAAACGAGTCATATGAGCAATGATTCGAAATTTATTGTTGATGTGTAGGAAATGATTAACTACACGCAACAGAAGAAGAGGCCAAGAACCTCGTTTGGAGGAAAAGAAGCATCCGAAAAATTATTGCCATGAGATGTTAAACTAAGAAAATAGGTTGAGAACTCATCAAACACCCAGAAAAAGAAAAATCTCGTCGAACGAAAGTTCTTGTATGGAAAAGAGTATCCATCATCTATTGTTCGGGAAATCATCACACTTGATTCATGAAGACATTCAATATCTTACATATATGTGTTTAGTACACGTTCTTACTATTCGTCATTGTTGTTGGGTCCTAATTCTAAAATACTAAAGATATAAATGCTGCGAACAACACCAATAACACCCATAATGCGAAAGTCATCAGCAACTTTCAAGAACCCCAATTAGAATATTCCACAGTTTTGAGGTTAAGTTGTAGAGAAGTTTTAATCTAAACGATAACAACAGAACAGCTTCCTTCCAATATGCATACACTCTTATGAGCTAAGGAGAAACCTTAAAAAAAAAAAAAAAATAATCATTTGATTTACATCATGAGCATGAGATATTGCTTGAAAACGTCCGTTAAGAAAAGTGCTCAGTGACGTTCATGGCTATAGCTAAAAACCATTTGTGATTTATTGCTTATTGAATACTATTTTCACTGTCAGTTTGTAAAGAGTAAATGAATTATCCTTCTTGTAGAATATTTGACACACATAAGCTCAGACACATGATGTTACAACATGCAGAATGCTATTCAAGACAAAGGAGCCGCACCCGTCTTTTAAAATACAGGTTGCTATTTGCAGCAGAATATATATGCATATGTTGGCTTTTAATACACATATAAAACAAGCTTTTAATGGTGTGGTAGTTAATTTTATCAATTTCACTTTCTACGTTACTGAATTTAACACATGCAGTTTTCATAATTTGAAACGAGGAACTTTCTTCTCGTAATAAATAGATTAATGAGTAACTAAATTAAATATAAAGTAGAACTATTCACGTCTATTTATTAATAAATATCTGAGTTAAAAGAAATGAGCACATAATAATCCTATATCAGAAATTGGGAAATCAATTGGAAATATTGAGGAATATTTCACCTCAATAAAAGGAACCTGATATGTATTTTGCATTGAATATGTTTTTTATTGAAGCTTTTGTGTTCTTCTTCTTCTTCTTCTTCTTCTTCTTATTATTATTATTATTATTATTATTATTATTATTATTATTATTATTATTATTTAGCATCACCAATCAAGATAATGAGACTCTCCACAGTTTTGAATGTCTGTTTGCCTATAAATGAATAAGGACGGAAATTTCAGTATATTTAGAGAGAAATAGATAATTCCTGTCAAAAGTAAGAAACTAAATTGTATGCATTATTATTAGAAGTAGTACGTTCCTAAAGGAGTGTACGTATTAGCGTTAGGAAAAGACGAACGAAAAAAGATACAATCTGTATTTTGCTACACATGCAGTACAAAGGAAACTTTTATTTCAGCAAAATAAGAACTGCCAATTATTATTGACAATTAACGACATACTTCTTAGCGCTACGAAAGTTTTTTTTAGGATTTTCTCAAAAACTACACATGAGAATACAATTACAAATATGCTATTCTGTTCAGTTCGATGTGAATTGACTTATACTCGTATACGTCGTGCTTTCGCCTAACTTGTTTGTTAATCAAGATCAGGTGAAACTCGTAAGCATTGTACAGTGCAAACATCTACAATTTGTGTTATAATATCAAAAGATAGAGGGTAAGAACTTATACCATTCATTTGCCTGGAGAGAATGAAATTCCTAAAGAAGCGTGACGGCTGTAGAATTCGAACATAAAATCTCCCGGTTGCGATAAAATCTCCCAATCTCTCATCTATGTTCGATCGCTGTAAAGAAATATTGAAAATTAAAATGAAATGAAATCTTTAAGTTCTACGTTCCACGGTTATGCAGGTTAGATTAAAGGGAACGGTGATGATGAGAAAAGATGAAATAATCAAATGAAGAAAGTGGGAGGAAACGAGAGAACCCCGAGAAAATCCATGCACACGGTGTTTGTCAACCACAAGGTTCAGTTGCCACGAGCTGGGATCGAACCAAGGACCCCATGCACTACAGGTGAACGCTCTACCACCTTTTTTTTTTTTTTAAAAAAAAAAAGGGTTAACTGACTCACCGAACGTATCTCAGCAACTTACTTGAACTACTTATTACTAATTTTACTTGTTTTACTCGTTTAACTTGCTTTTCCAATCTCCTAGAACGACAGAGATACGAACACAGAAACATCGAGGACAGTTAAAATCACAAAGACTCTCCCACCGTCAATCGAACCCGGGACCTCGTACACCAAAGGCGCACGTGATAGCCACTAGACCCAACGGGGAGGGCTCACCACTGAGCCACCGCGGCCCCTAAAGAAATATTTCTAAGTAAATAAATATTACTTAGGTCTGTGAAGAAATATACCTAAATCAGTACGATATTTTAAAGATACCAAAACTTGGTTCTGCAATTGTCATCTGTGAGGTCATTGAATCTAACGGTAAACGTCAAAATGCACGTGATAAAGAAAAAGGACAGCGAAATAGAACACACTTCTTCCTCTTTATTATAGGGATCGTAGCCGCTATTACGTTCTCTAAATCCGCAAATTCACGGAGAACATTCATGAAGAATTTTTGAATACATTGGACAATTAGGACGATGGTCCTGTCATTTATAGTTTATGATAGGTTAGAAAGACGCCGCCAAGTGTCAAAAATTCTTGAAACAGTTTTCTCTATTGACAAAAGGAAAACAGAAAAAAAAGGAGACCTGGTTTATTGGTATCATCAACTAAAGAGAAACAATGCAGATGCCTGCAAAATCTTTCTGTTTGGAAACTTCTTTTCTTTTTCTAGTTTCTGCAACCAACAGCCAGGTACATAGTTCAGCCAGGCCCTCCTTCCGCGAGGATTTCTGCATTTATGGCTCATTGTACCCAATTTACAAGTACAGAAGCAGTATTGTGCTTCGGAAGAAGAAGAAGCAAAAGTACCGTTTGACAAAGTTTCCTCCAAAGCCTTCGGAAATTCTAGTTTTACAAACAAAAGCAGATCTGTACTGTCTTGCATATGACCGAAAAAGCACTGTTAACCCGTTATTTGAAACAAAAATAGTACAAGAACAATTTGTCGCGATTTAGTCAACTTCCCGCCTCTTCATTCTTTCATGCATGCAAAATTTGTTATTAGGTTTGTGTTTGATTAGAAATAGCTCTAGTAGTATATTCTAATTATATTTTTAGTGACTAAACAGTTAGCGTATATATAAAGGCAAATATATAAAGGAGTTTTGGTAAAGCAAGCTTTTTAAATAATAGTCATAAGAGAATATAGATTACACTATTGCGACGATGCATTCTTGTATTATTCTTAATTGACGTGTTCGTTTTCATGTAATAGATAATAATAAAATGGAACCAAGTGTTTCTTTTAGTGACTTAAGGTGACTAATGATAATATTTGTGAATGAAGATTTACGAATTGGTGGAACGAAGTAAGTGAAAGAAACACAACCTCGAAAGAAAGCATTTTCATAATATATTCTTTACCAGCTCACATGGCATGGATACACTAGTACAGGGGCGCGCCCACTGAGCACAGACCCCCAAACTTCCTAACTCAACATAATTTGTATACTCTCTCAATAAAACACTAATTCTTTAAAGGGAAATTATTGATGTAGCATGAAAATTTGATCTTACACTTCATCTGTACCTTTCTCATATAAAAACAATCTAGTTCTATTATATATATATATACAAGGTGGAACTCTTTTACAATTACTTATCGTATTCTCGGGTGCAGACTAATAGCCGTTCAATACTACATAGATTTAGTGGCTTGTAGTACTGTACTTCGCCCCTCAAAGCCCAGATTCCTCCCAACAAAAAATTCTAGGTGCGCGCTTGCACTAGGACCTTTAGCTACAGAGTGCACGTTGTATTATTGAGCCACTACTGTTCTATATATTTTGCGCTTCTAAGAATTCTGCTATATATTAAATATTTTTATTAATTTCTTAATAATAATAATAATAATAATAATAATAATAATAATAATAATAATAATAATAATAATAATAATAATAATAATAATAATAATAATAATAATCCCTGTATCTTGTGAATTTATTTTAATAGTTCCTAATTTTTTTGTAACCAAACATAAGCCAAATGAGTGTAGGCTAGATGTACCGGCGGTGTGGTGTAGTTGAATGGTCTGAGGCTGACGATCATGGAACACATTGGGGATTCTAGTTCCTCTGAAGAGTATCGGTGTTTTGTAACTGTCCTCGAACTTTCTGTATTTCTGTTCGTACCGAATTGAATTAAATACGAAAATAAATAATACCATGGACAGAAGTATTCCATTGCGATGAATTTTTTGAAAGAACAAAACTGCTATGTAATCGGGAAGTTCTGGGTTCGAGTCCGATAGTCGATCGTCATGGCCTAGCTTCTCTCAGAGATTTTTCTTAGACGAATGCTGGAATGATACATTTAAATACACACCCTGGCTGACTTCCACCTTCTGTATCATTGTTGTTGTTTGCTAATTGTTAACAATTCTAGTGTACACTGTGAATGCAGGTTGGAAATTGTTAAATGAATAAGCGGTTCTAAATACAAACGTTAATCATAAGTTGCAAGTTATGAAACAAAAAAGAAAAGAAAAACACTGTAGTTCCTAATTTGTGCAAATATTCTAGGCTCCAGTGTTCTTGGGAGTAAAAACGCGTTGGCTTTATTTATGCAGAAACTTTTATGTTTAGCTACTCACGATCGTCGGTTTTTGAACTTATCTGCAGCACTCCACCTGGATGACAAACATAATAATAATTATTCTCTCCTTCTTCTTTCTTACACTCTCCTTAAATTTAAGAAATTACTACTTGTTAGATATTACACACTGGATCACGGATGTATGATCTATTTTGTTGCATAGTACGGGTAATATAATGAATAGTTACAAGAGGTCTCATCACATACTAGAAGCTTTAATTGTTTTCGGAGATAACAAAATTTTATAATTAGAGAATTTTTTTCGGCAGTTTCTCATTTTTTAACTCCTTCAGAGTACCTAGTTGACATCTGTTATTGTGAACACAAGGTCAAAAAAACAACTACTTTCAATTTTGTTGTATGTATATATATATATATAATACGATGTGTGTGTATGAGTTGTAGTCAAGTGACAAACAGAAAGAACAAAACGCAATCTAATTTTCTAGAAATACTGCAATTTCTAAGGAAATTTTTTCTGATTCTTTTTACTTACACCCTCCTCGTAAAAACGAAAGAAAAAAAATTGGAAAAATGATTTCGGAAACTGACGCTAGTTCTCACGGACACTTATAATGGACTAGAAAATAATTAGGGATGAATCGTCACTTCCGGGCAAATCGTGTCATTACGAAGACTTTTAATGAGTGCCACAACAAATGAAAACAGGATTTCCACTTAATCAATTTCTTCTTTGATTTTTTTCTCCTAAAAATTTTTGTCTCCTGAAATATTTTCTTCTTATTTTTGCACTAATTTCTATCTTCGAAACAACGTTTACCAACCAATGAAGCCGTGATCAGGGCTTGAGAGAGAGCAACCACCTCTTCCAAAATTTCTCTCTCTTGTAAATAATAATAATAATAATAATAATAATAATAATAATAATAATAATAATAATAATAATAATAATAATAATAATAATAATAATAATAATAATATCAATAAATAAGTACTAAAGCTATACTGATTTCTGATTATTTCTATGTTAAACTAGGCCTATTGATTAGAAAATATCATAGTTTAATATAAATAAATAATTTCAGGAACTCTAAAAGGTAGTGTGTACGTAGGGTTATGTATGTTTGCGTTTATTTAACTGTAAAACGATTTTAGGTTTTGTGAAATCATAATCAGTGCTTTCATTGAAATCTCAGAATAATCGTTGCTAACATGTCATCACGCTCAAACTCTAGATATTTTCTAATAGTTTAAACGACGAACCAAAAAAGATGAAAAATTCAATAATAATATTTATTAATTCCTTTATTTTAAATTATATTGTCAAACAATTTTATTGGAAGAAATTACTCCTTCGGGAACCAGGACTGATTTGTGAGGTCTTGAATTTGATCACGGTCATTTACGGTGACTTCACAGGCGGAAGGGTGCAGGGTACTGAAATGAATTCGATTCGTATCAGGAGGTTTCTTGGGTTAGAAGTCAGAGGGTTGTATATGCTTGAGCGAAGAAAAGGCAACTCTTTATCAGCTAGTAAGCTTACATTATTATTTTGATCTTAAGAAATAAGTTTCTCTTCTAGAAATATACTTAATGTGATATTAGACCTTTGAAATATTCCTCTTGGTGTCAACTGACAAGGAATATTTCAATTTTGAGGCTAATGTACTTTATGCAACGCTTATTACACAGGGTGTCCCAAACCGTACTGATCAGCTCATTGCATTTTATAACATTTCTTATTGTTATCCATCAAGTAGACAGTTTCTTTATTATTTGTTCCTAATGTGTTTTTACTTACATCTTAAGCTTGGAAGTACAGAAGCAAATAAACCCATAAACTAGAATGTTATACTTGATCAATGCAGGGACGTATACCTACTTTTGGGTCACCCTGTTCTACATATGAGAAGTAAAATAGATCTACTTATCTATTGCTAAAACCTAATCATTTGTACCACGGGCGTCTCTGGCGGGGGAACAGGGGGACGCGTCCCCCCAAACAATTCAAGTACGAAATAAATGGATCGATACTGAAAGTATTTAGATCTATATGGAAGAAGTAAAAACATAGGCAGAATATATATATATATATATATATATATTCATTTTAACGTATCTACATTTACACTGAATTATTTGTATGCTGCTGCTGGAATGTACAGTGTAACTTCAATTATTCGATTTCCAGTCATACGGATCGCCAAACATCCGCATCGATATACGAAAATAAAATATTATAATCTCAAAAAAATAAAAATGCAATGTGAATCTTTCTAAGTACGTTCGTTTCTAAAAACATAATTTCTTTGAAATTCCTGCTTAAACAATGTCAAAAGGAATTTAATTGGAATTTCGGAAGTCTATATTTGGATAATTCTAAACTAGGATTTGAATATACTTTTTATTAGACGAAAGCAATTTTAGAGAAATATTCATTACACATCATACTCTTTTTTTCTTTGTGATTGCCCCAATTATGCGATTTCTGTATATCTGGATTGCCTCAAGAATTCATTAGTCCGGATAATTGAAGTTCTACTGTATTGCCTGTTCTTATATTGACCCTATATAATAATCAAGTCTACGTTGTTCGCATACCGTCCATATATTTGGCTGAGATCATTTAATTTTAAATTTTTATTGTTCTTCTTCATTTTCCTGATCGTGTATTTTAAATAAGTACTGGATTAAAACATCCTCCTGCTTTAGATTCTTATGAGTCCTATTGTATCATAAGTTATTCCTATCAATACTTTATGTAACTTATTTTAATGAACAATGTCTTTCGTTAATCTTATAATCTACTTTAGAATTCCGAATTCTTCCAATTAAGCTTTCTCTTTGAATTGAGTCATAGCACTTTTTAAAGTCTACTGTATGTATGAATAGTTCCTAAATTATACCGTTATATTCCCCATTTTTTCTGCTGTTTTTGAATGTTATAATAATTAATACTTTAGTATTAAAACAGTCGTAAGTCTCCAATAATAATAACAATTTAAGCTGTTACTGCCCCAGCATAAGACTGTCGTAAACCTAAAATGTCCATTTTACATGTGTCAAAAAAAAAAAAAAAAACCCCTTTGTATCTAAAGAAACTATATTGTGTTTTCTGTTTCTAGGAATTGTAACGTTACATCAATGTGTGTAGAATTAATTATTAGGCCCTATACAAAAAAAATCTTAAAAACACGCACACACTAAAAATTAATAATAATTTAGAACGTATTTTGAGTTATAACAGTTTTATTCTGAACTACAATATATCCTACATAATTGGATATAGATTTGTCGTCAATAAAAATCTGTTCACGTTTCGACCAAACTGAAAACGACTACGTTCCAGATTATATCGCAAGTTTTCTTCTCTTTACTCATCTAGGTTTTATATATATATATACGTTAGACAATTTTCATAACATGGACTTCTACAATCATTCACATCTGCCTCGACTTTTATTCCTTCCGAAGAGGAAATAAGAGCACAAAAGGAAAGATAATAGAAGCCTAGAATAGTTGTATAAAGCCAAAAGAAAGGAAGGCTGTGAAATTGATGAAAAAGCTAGAGGTGGTGTGATATCTTAACTCCATTCGCAAAGATGGTTCTTCGTTACGTGCCTTCTGGTTGTTAAAAAGCTAAGAAAATCCTGATTCATTTATCTGGATTAAGTCTCTTTTGTTGAAATAAAGCAGCCGTCATTTGCTACACAGAACTTCCAAGACTCCCTTGTTATGTGAGCATAGCATCTTCTATGCAAAAGTTCACCCTGTTCTTTTTTATACACATAGTGTCGCAGCAGGGCACCAGTGACTGCCAGTAGTTCTTGGAGTTACCTATGAATATGTGGACCTTCACATGAGATTTTTTCCTTCTATTTTCATTATTATCTTAAAAGGCTTATGTGGTACAGAATGACAATAATCTCGGTACAGATAAGACGTGTCAAAGAACGCCATAATATTTAGTACAACGGAAATAGTATACAAAGAAAGAAAAGAATTCCTGCCACATTACTGTAAAGATATTGTGATTTAGACTTCTTGGTCTTGACGCAACCTTTATTAGGCTTTCTTCATTAAAGGATAAGATACAGATGGCCTGAAAACAGTCGTATCGGAATCCTTGATTGCCCGATAGTGATGTTGCTGAACTACGGTTATATGTACAGAGATTAGGAACTCTGCATCCCGAGTCAGGCAGCTATTTATTTATTTATTTTTCCTAATGGTAAAATCACATGTAAAAAGAAAAAGAAAAACAGCAGTTGTATCTTTCAATGATTTGTCAATCACAACTTTGTTGAAAAGTTTAAAGTAAAATTCTGTGTAAATATGATTCTTCCTGTTGATAGTTGACTGAAAAGAACTGAGTATTCCTTGGGGAAGAAACACGTTGGCTTTTTTCGAAAATTAAGTTTCTTGGATAATATTCGAAGTAAAAAAGAAAACAGTTATATAGTATAATGTGTAACTTTTCATTCATTTATCAACAAATATGATGTAAATAACTAGATTAAGAGGTATAGGAGAGATGAAGTATGTCGCACGGAAAGTACACACAGAGTGTATTGTACAACGTTTCCTGCAAGCATGTAAGAAAACTGTCTTTTAAGGTATGAGGATAATATCGTTGGGGCTATTCCAAAGCCATGAATCTACATTTTTGTGTATCTTCACCTAACTAAAATTTCTCAAAGAATGTTTCCCTCTTTACGCAACTCATAAAGTAGTTTGAAATTAAAATAGTATTCTTTATAAGTTCTTTTAAACAAATTGACATTGAAATTCTCAATATTTCAGTTAGATGTAAATCTTTAAATGCAACGTTCTCAGATTTATTTTAAGACTCGTAGTCGTGATCTAATGATGTGGCAACGATATAACGCAATTTTTAAAGAACAACAATTCTGAGAAGATTGAGATATTTGAGGACAGACTGTACTAGCAGCCTTTTGCTTCTCGTCGTTGTCTTTTGGGCTCCACAAATCATAGTTAATAGATGAAACAAGTACTTTTGTCATTTTTGGTGATAATGAAAGAGTAAGGTTTCAAAAATTCCACGCGTAGTTCCCAACGGCATAGCGAGGCAGCTAGTAAAAAAAGAAAAAGAAAGAAAAAAGAAAAGAAAGAAAAAAAGAAAAAAGAAAAGAAAGTATAGCGTCTTGTAATTTATATTTATTTCTATATACACTGTATAAAGTGTTATCCTTTCTTTGGTTTACTTACTCATTTAAATTTCTTGTTATTTCATTGTTTCATTGGATCGGATTGAAGTTTAGTGTCCTTTTCACCAAAAGAGGTTATACTAATCTTATTTCTTCTTTTATTATAATGTTCATAGGTTAGCTCTAAACACTCACCAGATACAAATAATGTTGGAGATATTGGTGAAAGTACGTAGGCTTGACTAATCCATTGATCATGCACAAACTACCAATATGTATACTACCAATACAAACCAAAATTACCAAACTACCAATACAAACTACTACTATGTATATTTTTAAAATAATGAGAATCTTAAATTAGTTCTTATTTTGTTTAGTTAAGATGGTAAGATTATTCATTTGGTAATTTGTGTAGCACACACTATGAATCCCTATTTCGGTAACCTCCGTAGATATTCTGTATTATATTAGCATAAAATGTACAATGTTACATAATAAGCTCCAATGGTGACGTTTTATTTCAGTGACGATGAACCTTCAATCTCCTTCAGCCATCGAGGTTTTGAGAAAAATGTTTGCAACATAGAGAGGATAATCAATTGCGTGTATATTTAGAAAGTCTCAGAATATCATGGGAATAATAAAGTCAAAATATCTGAGGTGGACGTGACATGTCACATGCATGGGAAATTACCGGGAGTGCATAAGTTCTAGAAGCATGGAAATAAAGATCTTTGATTATACCAAGAAGGTGTAATATAGTAGAAACCAAGATATTGGGGATTTGGGTAATAGCAAACCAGACTTGGTTGACTTCACACATGATACTAGATGATCTGTTTATCTTGTGTCGATAAACTCTCAAGTTTCTGCAGTCATAGACTAGTTAGATATTCAAATAATTGCACCATTCTTTGTTGCAGTCTTAACTTGGAATCCAATGAAACCAAGTCGAGAAGAAAAAAAGGGATTAGAAAATATAAAGAACCAGTACAATTGAACCAACACGAAAGGAAGAAAGTATGAAGTATTACCCTTGAAAGCAAACCGACAGATGAATCCTACTTAAGTGCAAAATAATTATTTTCGAATAATTATTTCTCATTAACGTTAATTATTTGAAATCAGTGGAAGCAAACAGTAACTGGCGTTGATGCTAGTAGACGATCTCATGTGTTAAGAATAAATACCGTTAACTTCGAATTACATCTATTAACACCTTTATTGTTGTAACCACATCCTTACGTGCACAGGAACAGAAAAATTTCTTCTCGATACGAGAACCGGAAATGTTTTCTACTACAGATAGAGCCAGTATTTCGTATTGTTGCTAATCGTGCATATATGAACTTCTCTATCATATTTTGTTTACTAAATGAAATTTCAAACATAAATTTAAGAACGCAGAAACGAGTTACTTGCAAATTCTCAATAATTACCTAATTCTTAGAAACGGTTATGCTTCTGTGGCGTCAGTGTTGAGCAATGAATTCATAGTCTACGGTAGCTCCAGCTACCAAAATTCGCATTCAGGTTTGAGAAGGATGTATTTCACTGTAAGAACAGACTATGACTGAGCAAGAATTCAAGGATAGAATTTAGGAATAGAATTTCAGTGATAATGTGATGATAAATCGGTGTGTGATATAAACTATACTACTGCTTTCTTTGTGGGAAGTACTGGATTTGTAATTGTAAAAATGTTCAAATACAATACACAACTTATTTTTTTATAATATAAAAAGAAAGATGTAGTAAAATTTTATGATTTTCTAATATTCCTGTGTAATCTTTCATCTTAATCTTTAACTTTCTTTGGCTGATTTCTTCGTAAACCATCCTAATTAAGTTTATCTTGCTGCGCCAGATCTCTGGATAGCCTGAAGAGAGTCTGTCCAATGAAACGGAAAAATATGCAGTTTCCGATTTTTCTGTTAGAATTGAGTTAAGCGTTCCTTTCAGCAGCTTGGAGTTGAGCGAGCTTGTGTGAGATATGGACCTACAGTTTTAAGATGGAATCCGAACCACCGAAATGGATTCAAATTTTCGAGATCAGAATCGATGCTGGAACCCCACACACAGCGCTAGCAATTAGATCTGTCGGGAGAACTATTCTTCAGAAAAGTCTCTGTTACAGTGTACATACCCGTGCAAAGGGCCTGGATAAAATAGAACTTAACAGTGGGTATAATTTAGTACTATGGCTTTGACTGAACGTTTTGGGATGATAAACCTGTTCACCTGTAATTTATTTAATCCTCCGTAGCACTAGTACAATTTATTTTAAATTAAACTATCTTGTGTAGCTGAATACATTTTAAGAATATAAATTGTGGCGTTTTTACGCTCGCATTTTGGTTTTGAATTATTTCAGAAACTACAATTCCTTCTCCAAGATTATGGGTGGCGTTTCCATTCTCGATCTCTATGAGTTGCGTATCTAATGCTTCTAACAAATCTCCTGATTTCTATTAAAATTTCTTCCGAAGAGACAGCGTAGATATCTGTTAAAAAAAAAAAAAACCTTTAAAAAGCTGGTTTTGATTCCGGTGTCTTCTTGTTATGCATAATTCCTGTTCTGCCTAATGACCCTTCAGCGCTTTGTAGCACATTTTTGAGTTAATCTTATCTTTTAGGCAGAACAGGAATTCCTGTTCTGCCTAATTCCCTCTTTGCCTCATCTTTGTAAAAAGGATTTAAGGAAATTTAATACTAATTATTTTTCCGGCAATTACAGTTGCTGCCAGGTTCTCTTGATTGTCTTATATCATTTCAGCTTCTCTGAAATTAAATTAGGAATCATAGATCACCATTATTTTACTACGAGTATATCTACACGATATCTGTCGGCCGTCTACAACTTCACCGAAGAGATCTTATCCTTCTGGTTGCGAGTGTGTAACTAACTGAACAGTAACATAATTAAAGACATAAGTAACTGCCCTTGCGAAAAGGTGGATTGATTCTCTCTAATGACATGGAAAATTCTTAAAAGTAACAATAAGAAAACTTGTATTTTAAGAAAGTTACTTTTGATATTAAGATAATTCGGTCAACATTTTCTCGTACAGAAGTTGAAATATTAAGAATAATGTAACATAAATATATAAATTGGAACAATATACCTTATGACCTAACAGCTTAGGTGGCATATTATATAAGCAATTACGGACAACCATTCTATTACTATATGGTTAATTTACCGATCTCTGTCCTTAGCCTAAATAACAATTATTACTGTAAATAACAATTATTACAGTAAGGAAGTGTATATAAGAACTCTTCAGTTGTATGGAATTTAAGTGTTATAATATGTAGTATTTTACCATTGAGAAAAAACATACTTCTCAACGGTAAAAAGAATTATCCACCTGAAAGATATAAACAAATGGTTGTTTGTGATTGGCCAAAATTAGAAAACATAAACAAATGCGTATCTCTGATTGTGTGGAATGCCTGTTCACGATATTTAAATGGAACATGTAGAAATATTTGATTTTTTTATGTAGTGAAGGTTTGTTTTCTTAACAGTTTTCCAATAACTATTTGTCAAGTTACTCAGAGTTGAATTCTTCATTAGTAACACATTGAGCCATGTCCCCATAGAACAATTTGCTGGCTACATCCCTGAATGAATATGTGTTGGTTTCTCCATACGTTGTGTGTTGTACAGTATATCACATTGTAGCGATATATGTTTTTTTTCTTATACATATCGATTCCATTACAATAAACTCCAAATGGCTCTAAGACCTACGATATGAAGACGTTTGGTTTTAAGAGATGTTTTGGTGTTAAAAATATATATTTGGGAGCATTAATTACATACTCGTAATGAAGAAAAAAGGGATAACTAGTTCATGTAGAAAAAATAAAATAAAACTTGATATATTTTTATAGGTACTTTGAATTTTGTGATCTTACACTCGAAGGGCCGTAGTGTAGTTACCGTAGCGTAAACTGGTTAAAATACTATTGAGGCAATTTTACAGAAAGATATTGGAGTGTGTTCATGATAGAATGAGATGTGTTCATAAGAATATATTCAACTTACAACAGAATTTACATGAACAATAATTCTTAAATGTATTTCAAAGTATTCAGCGTTAACAAATAAGTCTATTACATAACGTTCCTGAGAAATCCACTTTCAGACTGAATCACAGGAGGGGAAAGGTCCTCGGTGTGCCTCCCGAAATCCCGACTTTTGTGTAATTTTAGGGGCGATTTTACAAATTTTAATATATTGAATTTGGGCCCTTCCAAAATAAATGTGCTTGCCTCATAGGAATTCTGTTGAAGAAAATCTGAACAACTTCATTTTCCTCATAATCACCAAATTTAGAATGTAAAATTGTATGCAACCCCCTTTAACGATGTAATTATATCAATAAGTTTGCATTTCTACAAATGTTGCTCAGCCTCTTTGTCACACCGGCTTTTTTTTTCTGACCATGTCCACCAGTAATTCGTTCCATTTGAATCACACGTAGAGATTCATCTCTTATAGAAGAGCATTTAAGAACTTCCATAATGAAGTGCGAAGCATCTACATTCGACTCAAATTCCCGATGCGCGTATCTTGGGTTTCGTCGTTCTTCCCTCCGAAACGGTAGCAAAGTCTTGCTTCTTGCTTCTGATTTGACACTTCCACTAATACATGTTATACATAAGGATACTTGTATTAAGTTTCTAGCAAAATTTCCAGCTTCTGTTGGTATCAACATTAAGAAAGTATTAACCATGTGCTTCTAGTTCATATTCGTAAACTGAGTAAAAATAAGAATTATTTCACCCAGATTAGTAACATTTTATGGCAACATTTAATTTTCATTTTAAATTTTATTATTTCATGAATTTATTTCTTCTTTGTGAGTAACCTTCTTTACGTTTATTTCTTCCTATCGAAAAACTATTCGTTAGAAAGACTGTGCGTTTCGGTGTAAAGATTGGGAACTTTGCACCGAAGCAGCCTCACACCTAAACTTCCTTATAGCCAAAAGTCCTACACCGAAACAGCCGTATCCCACTCCAAATTACTGAGTATGATTGACATGACGACGTGATGGATGTAGGGCCGGATTTAGGCATGGGCCACATGGGCCCGGAACCAGGGCGGCAAACTTTGAGGGGCGGCAATTTTAACAAATATTTAAAATACGATAAAGCTATTGAAAATATATGTTCCACCAACGACTCAATAAAATAAGCGAAAGCCATTGTTTTAATGGCCATGACTACGATAATATTGTAGCAGATTAGTCGTAGCAAATGCTGTCATAAATCTTTTGGTTAGTATGGTAGTTTGATTAGTTGTCGATGGAACTGCTGAAAAAGGAGGCAGTAGGCAACGCGATACTCGTACTTTCACAATTTGGAGTGTATTTATTTATTTATTTATTTATTTATTTATTCAACAAATACCAGATACAACTCGGAGGCCATTTTACATTAGGTATATAACAAGAAGGGAAATAAATAGGGAAAATCCCAGTTAGGATGGTCGGCAGTGACGATCGAACCCACGACCTCCTGAATGAGAACCCAACGCTCTACCAACAGAGCTATTTTGCTCGGTTTGAAGCAGTATGGTCTCTATTAGCACCATTTTTGCTTCGGAAAGAAAAGTCAGTTATATTTATTTAAAGCACTGCTCTTAAGAAAAAGAAAAACATTCTTAAACGTGGTGAAACGCAGTTATGTAGTCCCTCTCTCTACAGCCGTAGACGTTCTACGTACGAAAACAAGAGAGTGATGGAACAGGGGGATCGTGTATGTTTTGTCTAACTTCGCGCCTTTTATACCATGTAATGTTGAATAGGTTAGGCAGAAGCCAGGTAAGTTTTAGTGAGTCTACTCCAAATGCTAGCCAGACATAGGAATTGAAAATATTTATAAAATGAGTAAGTAATTATAAATAAAAACAGTAATAACTAGTAATAGTAATAATTATAATTTAGTAGCAAACGTTGAACTTGAGTCACTTCATTAGTAGATTCTAGAAATGACTTCAATATTGAGAAGATTGAGCAACTACTTTCTTCAGCTCGGCTTGTCCACAGTCACACTATTATAATTGCTGCCTAAATCTTATTTCCAACAACAACAACAAAAAACGCTATTTTAACATTCATAGTGAGTACGTAGGCTGTTATACTGAACCAAAGAATTTATTCTACTAATCACATGGAAATTTAGTACCACTTCAAATAGTCGTAGTTCATCACTTATCACTAAGATTAATTGCAATTTTTCTTTCTTTCAGAAAATCAACCTTCTACGCAAAAGTAACTGGGCATGTAAACTTCCAATTTCTTCACATCATTTCCAAACGACTCTAGAATTCAGGAGTCAAACTTTGCCCAAATGCAGTAGTTCAAATTTTATTCCAAAATAAATTGAATCAATAATGTGATAATAATCAATGTAGTATATATATACTGTATCGGATCCAGGATATGATCAAGGGAAGGGCTAAACCATAGTTTGACGCTTTATCCAATGTAAAGCAGGATTGAAGCCCATTTTATCCAGTGTATAGCTGAGCGTCAAAAAGTGGCTATAGCCCCTAAGGCCCCCATTGGATCCGCGTCTGTATATATACAGGGCTGGATTTAGTCCCCCTTCTTTGTAAACATACACTATCAAAAAATTATAGTGTCTTCAGTATAATTTGCATTAAGTTTACAAGGAAGTTTATAATTGTTTTCCAAGAGAGGATTCGCTGCTTATGCAAGAAACATAACGGTAACACTTTAAGTGTTAAAACATCGGCATCAAAACCAGAGGCGGAGCTACTAACCACGCAAAGCCAGAATGGTGTGCGTGTGGTACCTATATTTTCTAAATTTTATAGGCTATTGTCTTATATAAAATGAAATAGAGTTGCTCGACTTATGATGGGAGTTTTTTATTGTTGCAGGAGTCGCCTTAAAGAGGGAAAAGGAAGGAAAACCATGCACTGTAGTCGGAATTGGTCAAAAGGGACTATGGTTCAAGTCATAATTTGCTGTGAGATCTAAGGAAATGGCATGGAAGATAGCATGTAAGATATATAATGTCCCGAAGACTACTCGTAGAAGTTATGTAAAGAAAAGTATGGTAATCCCATGATAGCGGCTCAAACGAAAAGGGGCCGTCATGCAGTTTTTAATGAAGCGCTTCAGAAGGAACTGGTGCGATCCTGTTTGACAATGAAAGCTAGATTTTTCGGGTTAACTAGAACAGATTTAAGAAGGATGTTTCCAAATTCTTCAATATTTTGGAAGAGGAATTTCGGAAGCATAATTAACCGCCTGATGGAGTTTATAACGTCGATGAGAATAGGTTGACCATCGTCCAGAGTAAAATCCCTCAAGTGATTGGCCTTCGTGGCAAGCGACAGATTGGCTCATTGACATCCGCTAAGCGTGGTGCATTAATTACCATAGTTGTTTGCATGAATGCTGAATGCTGAATTATTTATATTTTCTGAAAAAAATCACAGTACGTCATTATCTGGTCATATTTCATTTTCTTCCGTTTATTTGGTAATTTTTTTTAGATAACTAACTGCTAGTAATATATGAGGGTGCCGATTTAGGCTACCTTAACTCATGAATTTGACTAGGCAGACTCATGAATTTGATAGGTTTCAAAATAACCTTCCTAGTTCCAACCCCGTCAGGTCTATCAAGTTCCCACTGCCAACTGGACATAAGAAACTTGTTTAACTTCTTATATCGAGTACTTAAAAATGACAAGTTCTAATTCTGTCAATTATACGACTGAAAAACAAAAAATGAAATGAAATATTTGTTTTACGTCCCACGGTTATGCCGGTTAGACTAAAGGAGACGATGATTATGAGAAATGAATGAATTGGTGGAATGAAGAAAGTGGGAGGAAACCGGAGAACCCCGAGAAAACCCACGAGCACGGTGTTTGTTCACCACAAAGTCCACACGGCGCGAGCTGGGATCGAACTAGGGACCCCAAGTATTAGAGGTGAACGCTCTACCACTGAGCCACCACGGCCCCGAATGAAAATCAAAACGGGGTGTCGGACTTAGCTACTTTTCTCTATTATTATTATTATTATTATTATTATTATTATTATTATTATTATTATTATTATTATTATTATTATTATTATTATTATTATTATTATTACACTGGCCGACGTCAGTTTAGTTACAGAAAGGAAAACCTCTGATTCTGAATATTTTCAAGATGCTGAATTCGAAATTGATAGCCGTTTTACTACATTAGCTCGTATTTTGGAGTTATGCATTGTTGCCAATTTTGTCATTTTGTAGGGACGGCTTCAGTTGTCATCGAAGCAACCAGACTGACAATGCTATTTGAGTACGAAATAAATTAGATTTCACTCAGTTGGCGACAGATAGGACCCCCCTTGTTATTGGCATACATACAGTGTTTTCCAAAACTAAGTATTGGTAAATTAGAAGAAGAAGTTTTCACAGGACCTGATATTCGCAAACTTATCCATGACGAATTGTTTGAACAGAGTTTAAACAACAAAGAGTTAAATTCCTGGCGTGCTTTTGTTCAAGTTGTAAAAGGTTTTTTGGGCAAAACTAAAGCTCAAAATTACGAGGCTCTGGTGCAGCAACTTCTGGTCGCATATGAAGCTCTGGGATGTCGCATGTTTTTGAAAATCCACTTTCTGCACTCCCACCTCAACTTCTTTCCAGAAAAACTTGCAGATGTAAGCGACAAAATGGGATAACGGTTTCACCAAGATATAAGAACGATGGAAACTCGGTATCAAGGACGTTGGGACCCTGCAATGATGGGGGACTCTTGCTGGTCGGTGAAGAGAGAGGACCCAACATTTCAAAAAAGAAAAAAGTAAAGCAGATGGTGTTATATGCAGCTCTACACATTAGACTTTATAAATTACTCTGTGTATGTAAATGCTAATAGGCCTACACTAACAGAATATATATAGTTTTTAATGCTAATACACAAACAGAATATACAGTTTTTTTTAACTGGTTTGATTCAATAAATTAATTTTAAGAATTTTTAAAACTGAATGTCGTTCTTGACCAACTGTCAAAATGAAGTTGATTCCCTTTCGGCACGCAAACAACTCATTGGCTGGTACACTTCATGATAGCTCATTTTCCCTATTATGGTAAATCTGGCAACTATGCGTTACACAAAAATGCGAGCTAATGTAGTGAAATAGATATTATGTTCATATTCAGGGAGCTAAAATTAGTCAGAATCAGTGGGTTTTGTTTCTGTAACTTTTCAAAAGTTAAAAAACGTCGGCCTGTGTTATTATTGACTCAAGAGGCACAGGCTTGAATCCTAGTCTTTCCGCCCGGGCCAGTCCGCCCCTGTGTAGCGCCCATAGCTCTTAATACTAAATACGTAGTAAAGGTAGTAAATAGGCCTATAATATTGTATGACGTGTTTGTTTAACATGTAGATTTGAAACATAACCTGACGTAGTACCATTTAAAAATTGTAAATTTATGTTGGCTTGGCGACACTGTTAATCGGGTGGTGGTGTAGAGTATGTGAAACAATGTCCCCCTGTTCATATTTGTATCTTGCAAAATTTCATTGATTTTTAACAATTAAGTTAAAAGTTAGAAGGTTTTTCCATTTACATTCAAGATAAATGGACGGTTTTCTCTGTTTTTATATTCCTATACTGCCATGGGTTTTAGTTCATATATATATATATATATATATATATATATATATATATATATATATATATATATATATATATATATATATATATATATATATATATATATATATTCTTCTTTCCTGTTTTACAACAGTTTTCTACGTACTATAGCACTCTGTAGAGTATTTATTTTAAAATTGTAAAGAGGTTACACTTCAAATTATGCGTACTCAGTTTAACTGTAACAATGTAAAGCAACGTCGTCAGAAAGTTCTGAAGGAAGGGGCACTCCTCACCTAAGTGGGGTGACGTTCAATATGACATACATCCTGCTGAACCCGAACAGTTGTTTATTAATAGTATGTATTTAATGTAATATATGAGACTTTCATATTTGATCTTATCTCTTAGAATGAAAATTGAGGAGGGGAGGAAAATAAAATGTATGTTAAATCCTAAAAAATTAAAGGATCAAATCTGCCCTCCAGATTCCAGTGCTTAAACTGAACGAATAAAACTTAACCTATCTACCGGTATCTATATAAATAAAATTGAAAGTGGCTATGTTTGTGACTTAAGCACTCGAACCAACCGACCGATCTCGATCAAATTTTCAACATAGATGAGGTTCAGACCTGGGATGGTTTTCGTCATTTCACTTTGACGGTGCAACTTAGAGGAGGGGAGGGGGGCATGTATAGAAATGATCGAAAATGATCTGCTAGTTTAGCCTAACGAAGGGATTTAAAAATAGGTTGGTACTTAAAATATGGTTAAAATACTCTTTATGCTCTGTATATGTGGCCTGTTTTCTTGTTATAATTATTTATTTGTGCAGAGTAAGCTAATAGTAAGGAATTTTTTTTATGATATTCGTATAACCACTGTGTATGAGTAGTGATTACATACGAAAGCTTCATACCTGACCGCTCCCCTGTTCTTCATTCCATCAATCTGTATTTATCTGCCACTTGGGCCCGTACTTAACGTGAAATGCGTTCACGTTCTACTCGACCTTACAGGTCTCTCAGTTACACCTGATGCATGCGTGGGAAACTAGGCTTTCCTCGCTTATTTCTTATTCCTTCATTTTCGTTATTTCTTTCATTTTTGGTTTCTATCTCTCTCATTTGCCCGGCTCTCTTCTTCAAACCTTCACAAAAATCCTCCTTCATTAAGTTTTGTTCCATGGTACCCTTCCTGTTTTTTTGTTTTTTTTTTTTTCCTCCTAAACAAGGTTGATCAAGGAACCAGAGGAAATATTGCCATTTAGAGAACTACATCCTTCCGAAACTATAAAATAATTTGAACATAGTAAAGGAAAGTATCTGATTTGCCACCATGTAACTTAATGGCTGGCCACAATTGAGTGGCGAAGAGTTGCGTGCTTCCTCCAGGGAAGCGTTTCTTAACCTATATTCTGCGGACCACCAATGGTCCTCAAAGATGGTGCAGATGGTAAGCAGACAAAATAAAAATATCATAGCAAAACAAGTTTAAAAGAAATAAGTAAAATTTCATATTAAATGAACACTAAAAATCAGACTTTTTATATCTTTTAGTATTTCATCCCAGTATACTACTCAAATTCCTACTTTAGATAGTAAAATTATAATTCTATCCATGTCGACTCTGAAACTACTACATAAATAATTAATACTTTTCTGACTAGAGTATATAATTATTACTTATTCATTGAAATTAAGATAAGGCGTGACAGTTTCAATAACTTCATGTTATCTTCATCAGACGTTAAGATCATAACATTAAATTATTATTGTGACATAATTCTAATATTACATTTTATAAATTTAAAATGAAACAATCAGGTATTGTTATAAATTACTGTTTCATTTTAAACGTTTAATTTAACTGTTTTCTTAATCATTTCATTATTATTATTATTATTATTATTATTATTATTATTATTATTATTATTATTATTATTATTATTATTATTATTATTATTATTATTATTTCACTTCTATTATTATTATTATTTTAATAAATTATTCCAAATATCAGTTAATTTTAAAGTTTCTTTCCATTCAATGTTCTATCATATAATTTTATTTATATTGATTCCCCTAATATTTCTCATATTCCTGATTTTAACGTAAAGTTAAATCTTTTATTTATCATAATCACAATTTACATTTAATTCAAACTATATAACTGTGAAATAAAAGATTTTTATTCTTCAATTCGTACTACTACTATTATAAAACATCTTTTAATGATCGGACAAAAATCTGTCACTTCCAGGAAATAAATAAAAGTAGGACTACATGACTAGATTCAATCCTATCACTAACTTGTAAAGGGTCGCGGTACTTGCCAACAACCGTTGATATTGCAGAAGGAAGGGAAACGTAAAGAGCAGTGAAGTAAACAAGAATTTCATTGTTTCTGCTTTCTGCTTCTGTTTGTTTGAAGCAAAATGTTATATCAATTTTTCCAAAAGCTGGTTGTTGTTTATTGATATTTATTAATAGGTTTCCTCTATCAATCAAAGCCCAGTAGATCTCTTAGAACTGCTAAGTTATATAGTTGGGCAAAGTGTTTTGTCAGTTAACCCCAGTTTTGAACATATTTTCGAAAAGTGTTTCAATAATTTAAAAGTGGCTTAGAACAGGAACTTTGAAAAGAAAAGCAAATGATTCAACCAAAGCTAATTCTAACTGTGAAACGAGTGTTGTTACGGTGAGTAAATGTGAGTTCCCTATAAAAGTTGAAGCAAGCAGCTCAAAGAAAAAATACAATACGAAATGATGTATTCCGTGTTTACTGCTTACAACCAACATGTTGAAATCTTATGTAGGGTTTAATATAGAACTTCCGGGAAGTAAGTTTTCTTTAACATGACTATATAATGATTTTTGGTGATAAATTGCAACAAGAAGGGGAATATAATCGGTGAACCGAACCCAGAAGTTCCCGGTGCATAGCTGTCCATGATCGAATTGGGCCTCAAAATATAGCAATCTTTATTTCTTAAATTATTGCTACTTGCCCACCAAAGTTCTTTCGGATCTGTTCAGTAGTTTCTGAAAAAAAAAGAAAAGAAAAAAAGCCGAACTGAGCTGAGCCTTGCCTAATCAAGACTGAGCTCGGACACCAAACGTAGTAAGTAATGTCTATTCTTTGACGATGGAGGGGGCCGCGGTGGCTCAGTGGTAGAGCGTTCACCTCTGGTGCATGGGGTCCCGGGTTCAAACCCTGCTCCTGCCAAGTGAATTTTGTGGTGGACAAACACCGTGTGCGTGGGTTTTCTCGGGGTTCTCCCGTTTCCTCCCACTTTCTTCATTCCACCATTTCATTCATTTCTCATAATCACCGTCTCCTTTAGCCTAACCGGCATAACCGTGGGACGTAAAACTCACGGATTTCTTTGACGATGGACTTCTTATCTTGCCCAGCAAATTTTGTTTAGATACGACTACTAAAAAAAAAAAAAAAAGTCTGTTTCATGCAACCTGATAGGAAACTCCTTTGGCGTGGGAGACCCGGGCGGGAGCTCATGTGGTTCGGATTCCACGTTAATCAGTAGGTCCACGTCTCATATAGCCTCGCTGCTGAACGGGACGTAAAACTCAAAATCACCTCACCTCACCTGATAGGAAACTTCCCTACCTCCCACCATTTACCACTGCAAAAGGGGAAAGCAAGTCGTTGACCTTCACAGGGAGGGAAGTTTTCTAATAAACAGAATTGTGTAAACTCTAAATTCGTATGTTAATTCGCTCACACCTGACGTTGAGAAAGCACTGCTGTTTCTTTTAATTACCAACCCCGAGTAACAAACAATTACTGATTTTAATTTTTGCCTTGAAGAAAAGTATTGCATATTATTTATGTACTGAAGTTTATACAATTTTATATAAACAATTTTATTGTCTTAACAAATATCGAAAACATTAAAATCAATAAGAACTTAATCTGCCCAATTTTGTATGAATGTGGAAGTGGATTTCTAACACGAATCCAAGAGCGAGAATTGCAGTGTTTCGAAAATGAAATGTTGATTTTAAAAAAAATATTTGGAGCTAAAGAAGCAGACATTCAGGTGAACTCAAACACTATACAAGGTTTTATTTTACAACAACTACAGGTCACCAAGTATAATAGAATAGTAAAATTAATACGTATAAGCTAAGCATGACACGTTTCTTGTATGGGAAATATGCACTAAGTCACCAAGTAGTATTCAAAAAGCCTAGGAGAAAGATACTATTAGGTGGGCGAAAGAGAAGGCTTCCGGACAATTTAAAACAGGATCTTTGAATGATGGTTGATAACAAATATGGTACATTGACTTTTCACAGGTTAAAATCTAACGGAAATGTTTGTTTCTGCTACGATTAGCCTTTGAGCTCTTTAAGCCAAAGCGTTCGTTATTTTATATAATTGAACGAATTCGTATTTACCGTTACTCCTTCTTTCTTATACAATAATCAACTCTTCTTACAACATTAGACTACCTTGCAGATCATAACCATCGCTTTCTTTCAAGTTAATTATTGTAAATTATTATTCCTATTAGCGGAGACCGATAATCTTTCTAAGACAATAAAAAGTCATTTTCCCCCTTTTCTGCTAGAGAGGCTCAGCGAACAAACATTATTATTGGAACACTATTATCAGTATATATATAATGAAAAATGAAATGGAATCTTTAAGTTGTACGTCCCACGATTATGCCGGCTAGGCTAAAGGACACGATGATGATGAAAAAATGAATGAAGTGAAGAAAGTGAGAGGAAACGGGAGAACCCCGAGAAAACCCACGCACACGCTGTTTGTCCACCACAAAGTTCACTTGGCGCGAGCTGGGGTCGGACCAGGGGCCCGATGCACCAGGGGAGAAAGCTCTACCACTGAGCCACTGCAGCACTTGCATATATATAATTCTTTTTCTTGTTCTTTTTAATGTAAGAACGTCTATTTATAACAGATGAAACAAGAAATGTTTTTTTTTTTTTTTAATTTCATGTTCTATTGTTATCATCTTAACACTCTGATAATTTACCCATACATATTGTACTTGGTTTTCGATTTTATATTATTAAGAACTTATTGTATCAAGAAGTAAATGCCCATTCAATTACCAACCCTGTCATTCCTTGCCATTCCAATATTATGTCACAACCCCGACTGCTAAAGAGAAGCGAAATGTACACTACAACTGTTCAATAACATTTCCATTATTATAACACATGTGTTACTTGCCTCACTAATACAGGTAAATGTAATTAAGTGTTTTAAAATAGGTAGTGTTAGTATGAAAGCTGTAATTTATTATTTAGACATATTTAGATACACTCTCTACGTCCATGTGCGGGGACTAATGGTGGAAGACGGAACATCAACATTCATCTGTACTTGAGCGTGGTGGGGGGAAAAACTTCTTCTTTTCCTATCAGGTTATGTGAAACAGATTATAGTTATTGAGAAATAAGGTACAACATATAGTGCGAGCCAAGCCTGTCCCTGACCGAGCTTGGTCATCAAATATTACAATTTTTTGTAAGCTCATATAATTGTGTTGATATTAAACATAATTTAAACATAATTAATTAGTATATAATGATTTAAGAAAGGCAACATGAAAATATATTTTACAAACAAAAATATAATTTACTCGATTTGGGTAAACATACAGCATTAGACCTGATGAACAATTATTTACTATGTAATTTTAAAAATCGAACGCCGTTGGTACCACCTTTCTATCTGTAACCGTTCCAAAGATAGAGGCATGACTTCCTCTCCCTCTCCAAGCTGTGCCTTGCTGGAAATGGGACAACTTCGATTTCTCTAAAACTACTAAGTGTCTCCAACAACAATCAAATTGCGTTATACTTTCAGCGATTCCTGAATCCCTTTCGGATATCCGAGGATACGTTGGGATGTGTCTGGCAAGAACTGGTTGGACGTCTACCATGTTATTCAGGGTTCTCATAACCCACACTTATAATCTCAACAAAAATTTAAAATCTTCCTTTTTCCTTTCCGATGAATGTCATTTCAGCACAAAATAAATACACTTGAATATTGCACTATTGTTTTTGAATATCTGTGCACAACATTCTCCTTACAGAAGTGCATATCTCTAACATTAGACTATTGCTAAACATTTGACATTTCATATGATTGAAATTATGAACACCATTCCAGTGGCAGCAAAAAATATGTTGTATGGAATTTTATAAATTTGAAACTACTGTAGTTACGTATCTGGTTTCATTACCCAGTTAACCGTATGGAGATTTTTCTTTGATTTTCTTTTCTACTAATTTTGACAAAATACTTTTTTAAAAATAGATTTTTTCTTTAGTTATACTAAATCGATTATTGTACAGTGATGTTGCAAAGAACTGAACACCTGTCTATCTTTGAGGAGCTTTTTACTCCTAGTCAAAAGTACCATATTCTGATACATAAACTGACAAGAAATTTGTTCGTAAAGCCTGTTTGAACAATCTATCCTGGAATACTTTTAGTTCAAATGTTTCTAACTAGGCTGCACAAGCATGCTTAATTGATTGTAAGCGCTGCAATTTTTTCTTCATTTTCCTTGCAGTATTAAGTGTCTGTAATTGATTGTAAGCGCTGCAACTTTCTCTCCATTTTCCTTGCAGTATTAAGTCTCTGTACTACAGTCACTTTTGAAGGTACTACTGTCTATAAAGAGTTCTACGTATATGACCAATACAACAAATTGGTTACATGATATATGAACTGCACATTGGCTTCCCTTTACCTTTATGCTGATAATTCTTATTTCATAATTCCCTTAGCAACTTAGTTTCTTCAACGTCATAAATTAATATAAGATATACTGACTGTGCAACTATTTGGAATTGGATCTAGAATTATTCACCAAAAGAACAATGTTAACATTTAGATTGCACTGTAAATAATGAGTAACAAAATACAGAAAAAAATTCAAATTACAAAAGGTGCTTGTTAACCTATAATTATTTGTTAGTTGATTCTAGTAAGCGGAAGATTTTTTTCTTGTTTCTCATAATAACTAGTGTTTTGCTCGTGATATTTGGAAAGAATATTCTTCCTTCGTACTGGCTTTTAATAATGAGATAATGCACGCGATCTCGATTCCATCTGTCCCTCTGACTCTGCCCTCCTTCTCTCTTAATCTCACCATTTTTAGGATCTACAGAAATTCCAAGAACAAGTGAGAGCTTAATTTTTAAAGAATCTAAGTTAGGCCACACGATTTACCACAGAAAAATATGTAACCTCGAAATTATTTATTTCTTTTTCTTTTCCAATAGCCATGATAATTCACATACCATCTTCAACTTAAAATTATCAAAAGCTTAATTCTTAGACACTTATTTCTACTAATGTACAACGGTTACACTGAAATTTTTGGGAATCACGTACTGGGAACAATGTAATCTGTTAGATTTTATTGTAGGTATAAACTGTCATCTTTATTCACTCTAAATGCAAACCCGTATGTAACTCGGAATCTTTGTCGTTGCATGGCACAAATTTGAAGTGAGGTGGTCGCGATCAAAATGGACCTGACGAGAGAGCACTTCCCTGCCATGATTTATACGATTTTCGCCAAGGCTTAACACAGCCTCAGTATGTTCGTCGGATGATGTGGTTGTATCGCATGAAACAATGAATCTGCACAGAGGAAAATAATAATAATAATAAAATTGCTGTACTTTGATGTTCTTGCGTTCTTTGATGTTCTTACCGAAACTTTCACTGCAACCCTTGTAAAGAGGAACTGTAACCAGACAAGAAATTTAAGAAAAGTTTTATAGTAAAAAAATAAAACAAAAAAAGTTACACAAAATTCTTATACAGTTTAAATATTTTATGCCATTTCTTCTACGATTGACATTCTTTGCGACGTAGAGAGGTACTAGAAGATACTCAAGGAAGGAATATGACGTTATTTGTTCAATGTTAGTGTTCCTATGGTTTAAGAATTAAGCCCAACGTGGCGTATATAATGATTTCGGTAACTATAGCAATTTGAAGATAACCTACATTGGGTATACTTACTTGTGTTACATTATGTTATTTCATGAAATAGCTATAACATTTAAAAGCTCAAAATTATATCCTGAAGATTAGAAAAGATAATACGTCAACTCGTGATGAAATAATATTACTGTAATGCAGGATTAACTGTGGAAGTGCTGCTTCCCCTGAGTACAAAGAATCTATATATTAGAATGTTAGGTTTATATGTTTGTCTCCAAAGTAATGTTCATATGTTTGTCTCCAATCCTTTCGACAATGAGGTCTCGAAAATCACAAGTGCTACAAACGAGATGTTTTCGATGGTCGATTGTCGAGTTCTAATTGAATATTTAGGAAACGTGGCCGTTATTTCTTTATTACATTTTTAGGGGTACATTGGAAGTGTTGAAATTTTAAAAAGTAAAGCATCATATCCTATGAGTTATACATTCCACACCACAAAATTGTATACAGGGGTTGTAAATCTCTCAGGCGTTTGTTTCATGGCCAAATGATAATGAAAAACGAAGGATAACCATTTTTCCAGGCTAAGATTAGTCTTTATTGTTTGAAATGTTTTGCTCAATGAACATTATATATCACTGACATAATTAATTGTGTGTGTAATGTATTTGCTTATTGCATACTGCATGCAAGAAGAAAGAAAACATTGATCATACATGAATTAGAAACTCCAACCGGAAGTAGTCTGAATCTTGCAAACAGTGCAAGATATTGAAAAAAAAAATAATCGAAAAAATCTCGTAATTATAGTACCTTTTGCCAATTTTTATCAAAACCACTTTCACTTGTGTCTGTAAAGGGACATGTACAGATGTTGTGAGGAATGACAATGAGATGTATGATCATACGTGAATGGTGCGCTGTGTAGAGACAGCAGGTTCAGCTAATAATGTATTAAAATGAGTAGCTCAATATTAATTTATGAATACTAAACTATGGCCTATGGAATCTGAAGGTTCAATGACGGATTCACAAGTTCTCCATTAACTTCTGTCTTCAGCAAGCTGGATTCAGTTTACACTTCATATTCCTATTTCTGCAAGATCCATCCCAATATTGTCTCGTAACTGCGCATTTCCTAATGATCCTTTTCCGATTGGATTCCCAGTTAAAATTTTGAAAGCGTTCCTACTTTCTTTCATTCTAGCTACATGGTCTGCCCACCTTTTAGATGTAATGTCCCTAACAATATTAGTTAAGCGGTATATACTATGAAATTCCTCGTTATCAAGTTTCCACCTTTCCTATTCCCGTCTCTCCTGGGTCCGAATACTCGCCTCAGGATTTTATTTTCAAATACTTTCAGTTTGTGTGTCTTCTCCTGAAAGTCAGCGATCATGTTTCGTATACATACAGCATCACAGGCGTAGTTATCGTTATATATTGTAATATCCCCTGTATATAACATCGCTTCACATGGTATAGCAATAGTAACTACAAAGCAGACGACGAACTGCAACAACAACATAAGATACGGAAATGAACGATCGTCAGCACCAATCCGAGAACTTCCAAGGACCAGAAGACAGGCTATAAAAAGACACCATAGCACCTCAGAAGCTATCAGTTTTGGATGATCAACACCTCTATCTTAGCTTGCCTGGAGCTTTGAGAGAACCAACCCAACTTAATCTTCTGGCTACGACTGG
The DNA here is from genome assembly GCF_964235325.1 of Thermobia domestica. Lineage (NCBI taxonomy): Eukaryota > Metazoa > Arthropoda > Insecta > Zygentoma > Lepismatidae > Thermobia > Thermobia domestica. Next base: position 98,478,941 of record NC_137471.1, read on the forward strand.
GTTTAGAGTTTTCCTTTCTTTCTTAGCTGTGACTGGGCCCTGGAAGCATATTTGTAATATATTTGTATCTAAGAACATTTTTTAAATAAAATGGTAGTGGAAGGAAAAAAATCTCAAGTATCATCATTTTGCCCTACCTCACGGAAGTTTTGCTGGGATACTACAGGGTGGAAGCCAATGTGAAACCGGCACTGTATTTTCCCCTAGTTTGCTGACAGCAGAAAGAGAACATAAATACAATTATCTTTCGCAGGTCAAAATATAGTTCCGGAGATAAAATATCCCCCCATTCGGTTCTTCGAGAGGAGGATGTCCTGAGAAAGACTATTGGACGAGAGATTAACAATGTGGGAATGATAGATAGAGAAAGAAAGACAAGCAAGGGCAGAACGTATGTACCATGTTACAGGGAGGAAAGTTAGAAAATCCTAAAAAGAAATTAAAAAAAAAAAACCTAAACTTGAAAGAGTTTGTGAAGTTAAATGGGAAAGCAATGAGGAGTTGAACAACGAAGGACATAGTATGTTTTACTCAAAAGGTACATTCGCGAAGTGCCCTCCCTCCGGGATTCGTATAAAATTGATTCAAAAGTAAAGTTTTCCACAGCCCAATGTGTATTGGGCTAACTTTAGCGGCCCATACGGGTAATCTGCATATTTATGGGCTTCCATATATATCCGAAATTCAATCATACACTATTATAACTCTCGGACACAAAATTGCTTTTAGTTTCTTTAGATGTAAATGGACATGAATGTGAGCATATGCAAAACAAATTGGATCAAGTACGGCTTCTTTGACACATGTTACACATTCCGGCCGCCATCTTGGATCCGCCATATTAGATTCAACTTTCGGTTTTTTAAATGGAAATAGGTGCAAGTGATACATCAAAATCATTTATAATTTTCTCCGAAATTCACTGGTGTAGGAATTTTACCGTAGCTTGAACTGTTTGCAAGGTGTTGCATGTTAAATTCCTCCAGGCACTTCGTGAATGGACAATGCAGAGTAATATTAGTTACGCTTACGTTTATGATGTTGACAAATCAAAACAGTTTCTAACTGAAAAATGTTGTAGGAATAAACAAACTCTTTACAACATTGATGTCATAATCTTATTACATTTCTGTGAGCGATCGTTATTACTTCCATGTTATACTTTAACAAGGAAGTATTGTATTACGGTCAAAATGCTTAATTTAATGCAAATTTAGATACGACCAGATTTGGGTGAAGATCTAAAATTTCCATATTGACGTCTGTGTGTCATCATGTACGTAAGTTCAGAGAATACTTCCTCAACGATAAATCACGTAAAAGCTTACATATACACACTGGGTCCTGCACAATTTTCTGTATGGTTCAATATTCGCGAAGTGCCTGACATTTAGCATGCAATACTTTGCAAACGGTACAAGCTACGGTAAAACTCACTACACCAATGAATTTGTGAGAAAATTGTACATGAATTTGATATATCAGTTGTAACTATTCCCATTTGAAAAACCGAAAGTTGAGTTCAATACGGTGAATTTAAGATGGGCCGGGGTGGGTGATATGTATCAGAGAAGCAGTACTTGATTCAATTTTTTTTTTTTTTTTTGGTATACGCCCACATTCATGTCCAGTTACATCTAAAGAAACTGAGTGCAATTTTGTGTCCGAGTGAGTGTATGATTGAATTCCGGATATATGGAAGCCCATAAATATGTAAATTACCGGTATGGGCCGCTAAAATTAGTACAACACACATTGTGCCGCGAGAACTTTGTATTTGAATCAATTTTACATGAATTCCGAGGGGAAAATTCGCGAATGTACCTTGTCAGAATGAAAAAGGTGGTGTAATAACAAATTGGTTTAGGTAAAAGAAATGAAAGGGGAGAGTGACTGTTCAGTTTACGTAAGCAGAATTCACTAGTAATTGGGAACACTTGGTCAATCGGTACAAAAGAAGATATACATAGAGATCGTCAATAGTCGGCCGAAGATTTCAAATAGGCCATGCTATGATTCAGGACATGTATCAGAATAACTTGAAGAACGTGAAGACCCTTCCCGGGGTTGACATTTTCTCTGATCATAACTTTGTGTTGCCCGGAGTGAATATTTAACTGAAAAATATAGGCGGAAACAAGTAGACAACAAGAAGTTGAATGCTGAAAAGTTTAAAAACGAGGAAGCAAGAAATCTCTTCTTTGAAAAATTTGAAGAACAATACTCACATGAGGAAAGGATAGGATAGCAGATGTAACAGTGAGTGGGAGTATATTAAACTTTGCGTACATCAAGCTGCAGAGAAAGTAGTATTTTAACCTGACCACAAAACAACTATGAAACAATGTGTTACAGAATAGATGTTGCAGAAGACGAGGGAAAGAAGGGCGTGTAAGCAGGCTGATAGAAAAGAGGACAGAAAGGTGTATAGAAAGTTAATAAGCGAGTTACGAAGAGAAGCAGACAAAGCAAGGGGAAAAGTTTTACAAAAGAAAATGCTAGGACTTAGAAGAATTAGAAAGACTTGGGAAATATGGGGAAATGTACAAAAGGGTGAAATCTATGGAACGAGGAATTAAGGCAAGGGGGTATTATGATGGTAGTGGAAAATAAAAATGGGAAGGTAGTCAGTGAGAGAAGTGAAGTCTTAAGAAGATGGAAAAAATATGTTGAGGACTTATATGAAAGTAGGGATATATTGTGTGCCTACGTTGAAGTAGAGAATGAAGTACGAGAGGATGATAATGGATTTAGTATTCTTCGGATAAGTTTGAAAAAAGCTGTGTCCGAGATTACGAATGAAAAGGCAACTGGGATAGATAATGTACCGATCGAATTCATTACGAATATGGGAGAAAAGGGCAAGAAAGAATCGTTCAGACTCTGCAATGAAGTATATAAAATAGGAGAGTGGCCAAAAGATTTCCTCAGCACAATCGAACCTATAGAGATGTGAGAATTATAAAACTATTAGTCTCATATCGCGTGCAGCAAAAATTTTGTTTCGAATATTGAACAGAAGGTTCCATGGAAAAATAAATAATTAAAAAAGTTGAGGAGGAATAGTTGGGGTGAGGAGAGGTAAGGGCAAACAAATGCAATTGCAATATTAAAAGTAATCAGTGAAAGATTTGTAGTATACAGAAAAGAAGTGTATGTTGTATTTATTGATCTAAGAAAGGTTTTTGACCGCGGAGATTGAAAGTTGCTGTTGGAAGTTCTAAACAAAGTTGGGTTGAAATGAAAAGGTATACTCCTAAGAAACTTTTATATGGAACCAACAAGTTTAAGTGTTAGAATAGGAAAGAAAATGACAGTTGAAAGCGTAATTGGAAATGAGTTTGACAGAGATGCTGTCTCTCACCAACATTACTTAATATCCATCTAGAAGAGATAGTAAAAAAAAAAAAAAAAAAAAAAAAACCTACATAGTGTTTAATGAAGTCGGCATTTTAGTAGGAGGTAGAATAATTATGTATATTCAGTTTGCAGGTAATACGCCGCTTGTTGGGGAATCTGAAAAGAAAGTTAATAAAATGTTAGAAAACTTGACGAAGGACAGTAAAGAATATGGGTTGAAAATAAATGTTAGAGAAACAAAAGCCTTTGTGATTGGAACAAACAGATCGGTGTTAAATATAGAAATAGAAGAGGAGAAAAGAGAACATGTGACTAATTGCCGATACCTGGATAGTATTATTAGTGATATGCAGTTCGAACGTGAAATAGAAACAAGGATACAAGTGGCAAAAGAAGTCTTTAGGAGAAAAGTCTATTTTGTGGAACTTTGAATAAAGAGTTGAGAATAAAGACAAATGCTTCGTGTGGAATATTGCACTGCGTGGGACAGAAATATGGATAGACCTATTACTCAAAAGTGATTGAAAATGACTGGAATCTTTTGAAATGTGGATGTGGAGAGGAATGGGGAGAATCATTTAGGTTGAGCGGAAAACAAATGAGAGGTGTTAGAAATGATGAGAGAGAAAATAACAATTTTAAATATTATTGAATAGAGGAACTGGTTGGGACATTGGCTAAGAAGGAACTCTGTCATAAGGGATGTGCTTTAGCAGCAGTAAAAAGAGGGAGGGGGCGAAGATGTCTAGGATGGTATCAAAAGAGAAAAGTCGTACCTGAAGACAAATTTATTAGCTGAAGAACATGGAGGATAGAAGATTCTCAGTTACTGCAAATGACCTGCCAATACTGGCAGAATACCTATGGAACTTACTCTATAGATGCATTTTGTTAGTATATACCATACTAGAAGTTGGAAAAGAAATTATGAGTTTACTAAGGGTGCTATATTGGAAAATGGCCGACACAATATGAAAAATTCGTATGAACTTGAAAACTAGAAAACAACTTACAAGAATGGGACTTCGCAAATAGACGCATTCAGTGAAACACAAAGCATACTTAAAGCCATCAAATGTCGGAAGTGTGGTATGGCCGCCATATTGGTAAATGGCCACTCTATTATGAAAATTATTTTAAACCTATGATCAGTTTGAAAACTTTTAAACATGAGTCTTTGTAAATTAATGCCTTTAGTTGTAGTGAAAAGTACTAACACAAAGGGCATCTCCAGTGACTCTCCACTTTCTTGACCGGTGAGTAGCAGGGTCGATATGGGCATGTAGAGAACCGGTTGGTTCTATATTTCACGAATACGTTGATCTCGATGTCACAAAGTGAGGTGTGTTCGGACAGGAGTCGAAAAACTGATTGACGGTACCGACAGTGTTGGGGGCGTTTCTCGGGTCACCGTGCTCCACTAGAAATGCTTTCGATGAAGATATTTGAATTTATTTTCATATTCTGACTCTGCTGTGTAATTCTATGTCGCACACACCACAGAGATCCAGCAGGATCTTCACAAGAAGTGACGAGAACTGACCCAGAAGCACGGATTGTTCACTTGTGGGGGCGTGGATCTCCGGTGACTGACAATGTGGCCCCTCGGACAATGTGGGTATGAGAAGAACGTGCAGACACGCTAGTTTCCGAATATGCAAATCCAGATGTCACATTTGAAGTTGTTCCAGTGTCAGGATCCAAAACTGCCAGACACTGCTGATCGCTCTCGGCTATTTCGAGACATGCGTCACCTAAGCTTGGTGTGTGTGCATGTGTCAGAGAATAAATTAAACTGTGCCTCTCCCATAACACTATTCTAGCTACGGGCCTGCTCAATATCACAACCAAGCCCAGGAATGGGTTCCTACTGGAACTAATCCAAGCTGAGCTGAAGCATGGGTTGAAATAGCCAAGAGAGTTCAGCAGTGTTTGGCTGTTTTTGGCCCTGACACTGGAACAACTTCAAATGCGACATTGGGCTGTGCATAGTCGGCAACTATAAAGGTAGCCAAGAAAGTTCTGTTGCTTTTTCACCCACCACCTTCGAACATCTATATATCAACTAAGACGTACCTGGAAGATCAAAAATAATCTTCATCAGCATCGACGACCTTCTGCCAACGTTCTAGAAGGCCATGGATTCAATCGCGATAGAACATTGTGGACTGTGAAGCGAAGAAAGTGTCAAGTGCATTTTGCACCTCTACTAGGAATTTGAACAGGCGTCCTCTACAGTAATTGTCCAAGGAATGGGACAGGTGATAATCGGACGGTGCAACGTCCGGGTGATATGGCGGATGCAATAGTGTTTCCCATCCAAGGCGTAAAATGGTGTCCCGGGTCATCCTAGCCATGTGGGGCTTAGCGTTGTCGTGTAACAGGAGGACCTCTTTGCGATTCAGACGTACTGGCTCCAGAGTTTTGAGTTTTTCTTGAACACGGCTCAACTGCTGAGAGTACACAGCTGCACTCTGACAAGTTGGTAGCAGTTCCTAATGTACGATGCGCGAGCAGTCCACCAAACACACAGGAGGAGCTTCTTCTGGTGCAGTGCTGGTTTTGGCTGTTTTGGAACCGGTTCATGTGATGCTAACCAATGATGACGGCGCCGTGGAGCTTCGTACGGGACCCACTTCTCATCACATGTCAACACCTGGTCCAGAAATGGCTCCTTCCTTAGACGAGACAGCAAAGAAACACGGTTTCTGCTCGCGTTGCCTTCTGATCCGGAGTCAAATCATGTGGGACACATCGGCCCAACTTGTAGTCTTTCCCAGTTGATGGAGATGCTCCCGATTAGTTTGCCCACTTAAAATAAATTGTAGTCCTCATTTGCTGCATGAAGATCTTCATTTTGTACATGTGTTGGTCTTCCGACATGTGGTACGTCTTCGAGTGTTTCGTCACCGTCCTTAAACTAGTTAAACTACCGCTGCACTGTTCGCGTAGTCACGACATCCTTTCCAAAAACCTGGCATATCTTCCGCTCCGCTGCAGCGGCGTTTGACCCCAGTTTGAACTCGTACAGCATACACGTCCTTATGACGCTCTGTGGAGATCCCATGTTCACTCTGTCCTTACGCAAGTTCACGGTGTAAGTGAACTGCCACAACCAGGTAGTACGTTGGATATACCCACACAAAGAATTGACTTTTGCCTTACCTCCATTCTCATTCAACTCATCGTGTGATGGCCAATTGAACACAGACCTCCACAAAAAGCGACAAAACTTTCTTGGTTACCTTTGTAGCATGTCTGCATTTCTCACCATACCTACATTGTCCGAATTTCCCGTCTTTCACCTGAAATACGCGCCCCCACAAGTAAACAATCTGTGCTTCTGGGCCAGTTGTCGTCATTTCTTGTGAAGATCCTGCTGGATCTCCGTGATTTTGTGGGTAGTGTGTCATAGAATTACGCAGCAGAGTCAGAATATGAGGAGAGATCCAAAGATCTCCATCGGAAGCTTTTCCAGTGGCGCGCGGTAACCCCGAGAAGTCACAACAACACTGTCGGTACCGTCGATCGGTTTTTCGGCTTCTGTTCGAACATACCTCACTTTGTGGCTTTGAGACCAACGTATTTGTGACCTACGGAGCCCACCGGTCCTCTACATACCCATATCGACCCTGGTACTCACCGGTCAAGAAAGTAGGAGTCAACAATGCATTGGGTGGAGATGCTGAGAGCAGATATCCAAAGCAGGAAAAGTATTTTTACTACACTTGTATGCTGGTGGACATTACAAACATTGGACAATCTGCGATACTACAGGTACAATAACATGATATCCAAATCGAACCAAACCGACTAGGGATGGGTACAGTTGTCAAATGCCTTGTCTCCAGTGCCGATGACAAGGAGTCTGGCACCTCCAGAGTTGATGAAACTTATTTCATGTGCATGTCGATAGATACAAATATTACTGTAGAAGCTCGGGTTTGTTATGTTCTGCTATGTGTAAAAACTGTCAAGGCCTTTCCTGTATGAATAAGGCTAATACAAAATGATCTATTTTCTGATGACGAGGAAGACATAGACTAAAAGTGGTGATTGACATCATTTGATTGCACAGGAGTTGCAAAGGTTTCTGAAATTTGTATATATATATATATATATATATATATATATATATATATATATATATATATATATGTGTGTGTGTGTGTGTGTGTGTGTGTGTGTGTGTGTGTGTGTGTGTGAAATTTAATTTTCACTGACGCTGATGAAAGGAAAAATGTATCAGTATGCTTGAAGATTAAACAAATAAAATGGCTGTCATATTGCAATATGCCAGAGATAGTGCAAGGGGGTTTCTGTATTTTATTCATTATAGCTAAATGCATGTGTATAAAAAATTCATAACGTCTTCTAATTATCTCATATTACAATGCCCAGATTTCAATATGGCGGCCATTGCACACTTTTCATAATCACAAAATGCATCTATTCACATAGCCCCATGCCTATAAGATATTTACTTTATTGATCACAACTTTAAAATGAAATGAAATCTTTGAGTTTTACGTCCCACGGTTATGCCGGTTAGGCTAAAGGAGACGGTGATGATGATTAATGAATGAAATGGTGGAATGAAGAAAGTGGGAGGAAACGGGAGAACCCCGAGAAAACCCACGCACACGGTGTTTGTCCACCACAAAGTTCACTTGGCGGGGGCTGGGATCGAACCCGGGACCCCAAGCACCAGAGGTGAACGCTCTACCACACACAACTTTAAAAAATTGATTTATGACGGCAGATATTTTTCAATATAGCGGCCGTAGCACATTTGTGAAATGAAATGAAATGAAATCTTTAAGTTTTACGTCCCACGGTTATGCCGGTTAGGCTAAAGGAGACGGTGATGATGAGTGATGAATGAAATTGGTGGAATGAAGAAAGTGGGAGGAAACGGGAGAAAACCCACGAACACGGTGTTTGTCCACCACAAAGTTCACTTGGCGGGGGCTGGGCTCGAACCCGGGACCCCAAGCACCAGAGGTGAACGCTCTACCACTGAGCCACCGCGTCCCCCGTAGCACATTTGTGATTTTTGGGGACTTTTAGTATGTTGTCCACTACAACCGAAAGCATCTAACCTCAAAGTCCAATGCTTATAAGGTTTTTTTTAAACTAATCACAAAATTTTGAGCTAAAATGACTCGTCTATTATTAGGATACTTTTGGTTTAATATTACATTTTACGTTGCTGCACGGAAACAGACAAACAAATAAAAAGGTATCTTTTTGTTATCTCCAGTTAATTTGTCTCTTGGCGCACAGACAATGGAAATAATCATGAAAGATACAAGACAAACAAAAGTAAGAATTAAAGTTCAAAACTTATGTGTGTGTCGTGTGGAGAGAGGAAGCGACAAAATTAATTCACTTTCTGTGCCATTGTGTCTCATGTGTTTCCCCCCATCTAAAAGTCCGTCTGTTATCATTAAAGAAAGGACAAACCAGAACAACATGCGAAAGAAAGAGGAAAAATGAGAAAAACTCGTTGGTTCTCAAGACGACTGACTCCACACCACACAAAAGATTTAAAAAATTAAAAAGAAACAGGTGGATATGAATGGATACTACTCCCTCCACCCACCGGCGCTCCCTATCTTACAAAAAACGAACAAAATGGATGTGTATTAAAAAAAAAAAGTTGAGATTACTAGGACGAAGGGAATATCCTTAGTAGTTAGCACAAGGAGATTCGCTTTCTTGAACTTTGAAGACCGACCGGAAACTTCAACAATGCATATATTTTGAGATTCGCCTTTTATACTAGTGTTGCCACCTATTGCGTTTTCTTAACGACAGAGGGTAAAATAATAATAATATGATTTAACCAAGAATGGTGTAGCTATTTGTTCTTCAGGAGGACTAGGAAAAGGTAATCATAAGTATTACAGGAACCAATAATGGTTTAGAATTTTCGGCAACTTCTTTCGTATGGTGGGCTTAGTTTTACGTCCTTATGCGACACCTAGGTTATGATGGACAGAATCGAATATTAACGTGGGTTCCGAAGTACGACTAAAATTTGGTTCCAATGCATTCGGTGAGTGCGCTGTAGTTCACAAATTGTCACGCATGACCAGCTCTTATAGCGTTTGCACACGTCCCCGGCAATGCCGGTTCCGGTTCCGACAATGCCGGCGGTGGAATCGGCGGCAATGTAATCAAATGGTAGCTTACACACACTTTCCGACCCGACAAAAAACCCGGTGAAAATCCCGTTAACGGCAAATGCAGTCGGCCTAGCCGCCGACAATGTCGGTGTCGGCTCCGGATCCGGTTTTGTTGGCGGCAATAATTTCTTATGCGTGGATGCACACTCAGCCGCCGGAGCCGGCTTGCTGATAGGTTTCTTCAATCTAGCTACAGTGAGTGAGTGCCAAGGCGTGTATTCTTGTTTCTTTTACTGTATTTTGATTTTTTGTTTACTTTAGTTTTTTTTCTTTTTTTCACATCACTTCAATATATAATGAAGAATGAAATAATCAAAATGGCTGTGTGGTACTACAAATATAAATTCTCAATTGCTATTTACATAAACTCTCAATTTAACATATATATAAAATAATCATTGTCCATGATACGAGAAATAGGATTTTATAGTCACATTTCGTATTTTTTTTTTTTTTTTTTTTTAGTTTTTGTTTTGTCTCAATTCTCGGAGGATTTTTTCTTGCCTCGTCTCGATCCTCGAAGAATTCTTTCTCGCCTCTTATCGATTCTCTGAAAGTTTTTAGGTTTTGTTTCGTATATTTATGTACTGTACGTACAAAATTTATGCTCTGAGTTTCTTCTTACTTGCATCTAGAAGATATCAGAATTCCTTTCGCATCAAATCCACGAAAAATGTGATATAACAAGATTGAAGCTATATTTATTATTGAAGTATGTTGTGTAATAGCTTCTGTATCTTTAAACGTTGATAAATGCTCTTTATTATGTTCGCAAATCACTTTATCAATTTATAGTTCTTATACTATGAATCATGTAAAACTAAAACAGTGTTTCAGAATACTGGAATAAAATGTTTTATTGTCGTTAAACTTTACAAGCAATAAGGAACGTTCAATTAATATGTAAATATAGCTAAGGTTATTCATAAGTAATAATAAGTAATCATAATATACCAAATTCAGTGATGGTTAATGTAATAACAAAATGGGTTTGAATTTAACCCGTAACACAAGTTCATTTTGAAAGTCTTCAACGGCAACTACTGTATGGACGTTGTTAGTTTATTAAACAACTTCGGTCTTACATTGAAATAACAGTTATTTCTTTCGTTAATCTAATAAAGAGTACATAAATTTTCTTACATCTCTAGTATTATAGGTATGTAATCTCACCTCTCTGAATGTCATATTTGTAAGGTTTTGCTTGTTGTAAAGTATCACTTGATAAATATATAAATTCATTATTTTTGTTATCTTAATTTTCATAACAGTGGTTTTACAGTGTTCTTTCTCAAATGGTCCATGCTAACAGTTTTTTTTCCCAAGGCTAGGGTATAAAAAAATGTGACTACTATTACTCCAAAGTTAAACTTCATATTATGAAAAGAAAACTGCAAAATAAGAATTCCTCATATATTCATGAGGAACTGTGTTATTTACATTTCTTAAGAGGCTTGGAAGACTTTTGTATATACATACATATGGTGCTGTTCCCATATCAGTTGGCTGTCTAAATATATACTAAGAAATTTAACCTCAGTACCTTTATATTTTAGGTATCATTATAATGATTAAGGCTAAACGCTACTTCTTTTGTTCTGTCTTGATTTAATTCAAAACTATTTATTTTAAACAAAGTTGCTGCTTCCATTAATGAATTTCCAACTTCTGTATACACTTTTTCAAAATTTGTATTCATATTTAGCTGTTTAGTATCATATTGCGTATTATTATTTTCTTTAAAAAAAAAAAAAACAACAATAGAGGACCCAGAACAGAATCTTACGCCACCCCATATTTTACTTCCAAGATGCTTCAATGTACTGTTAACACTAACTACCTGTTTACGCTCTTCTAAATATGATTTTATAAAGTTCAATCTGGTTTTATGGAAACCATGATATATTAATTTATTGCGTAAGATAACATTATCTACGCAGTCAAATGCTTTACTTAAACCATAGAAAGTGGCTAGAGCAAAACCTTTTCAAAAGTTCCATCACTCGTACTTCATTTATTAATGACTCAACTGCATCAACAGTGGATTTTCCGGGTCCAAATCCATATTGAACCCAGTTCGTTTCTCAGTAGTAACATCAAATTATGAATTTACATCACCCCCTATAACCACATAATATTCTAATTTTTAAAAAAGGAAAAAGAAAAAAGAAATGTCACTAACTGCTCCAGTTTTTTTTATAAAATTATTTGGTTTGTCATCTGTTGAACTATAAATATAATTATGAACTCGAACCGATCTAGTAAAATTGTAGTTGTTTCAAATACAGGAAAAGTTATATCAAGCTGGCGGAATTCAATGTGATTACTTACATAGATGACAATACCACCGCGTATGTATTTATTTCTACTATAGTTATTTGCCAGAACAAAATTATCTGCAATATGGTATTGGAGTTCCCTGAGAAGTACTCTAATGTTTACTCACGCCATTTTCAGAAGCAAAACCCGATATAATTAATGATTTATCTTTTATTGCTTGCATATTCAGAAAACATAATTTTAGATCGTTCCCAGTATTGCCTATTAATGATAAACTGCCAACTTTATTAGATTGATGTGGAGAGCTAATAACATTATATGTAATCCCTTTTATGTCTCCACATGTCTAATTATTTTTCAACAAGAATATTTTTCAAACGAAACTGACGTTAGATACTAGAATGAACTAGTTCATATGAAATCATGTGTTGTAAGTAAAATTAAAAATCACTAGCTGAACCTGCGCTCCCTATACAGCGCATCATTCACATATGAGCATGAATCTCCTTGTCATTCCTCACGACATCTGTACATATCCCTTTACAGACACAAGTGAAGGACGTCTTCATAAAAATCGGCAAGTGGTACCATAAAGGGGAGATTTTCTAGATTATTTTTTCAATATATTACACCATTTGCAAGATTGAGCCTACTTCCGGTTGAAGTTTCTAATTCGTGTATGATCAGTGTTTTTTCTTCTTGCATGCAGTATGTAATAAGCAAATACATTACATACACAAATAATTATAATGTCAGTGATAAATTGTGTTCATTGAGCAAAACACTGCAAACAATAAAGATTCATCTTAGACTGGAGAAATGGTTATTCTTCGTTTTTCATTATCACTTGGCAAAGAAACTAACGCCTGAGAGATATACAACCCTATATACAACTATGTTGTGTTGGAATGTATAACTCGTAAGATATGATGTTTTACTTTTTTTAAAAAAAAATTCAATACTTCCAGTGTACCCCTAAAAATGTAATAACAGCCATGTTTTTTTAAAAAAATATTCAACTAGAACTGAACAATCTATACAAAATTTGGAATCAATCAGTGAAAACGACACGTTTCTAGGTGGAATGGGCATAACCGTGTCCTAGAAAACCCTGTTTAAACCGGTTTCTAGAAAAACAGGAATTTCGACTTTGTCCAAAACCGGTTTGGTTTTCTCAAAAAGCCGGTTCGTTTTCACCGAAACTAGTTTCAGCAAAAACTGTTTTGGAAAACACATAAAACTATTTCTGTAGAAATGGAATCGGTTTCCGGAGAACAACAAAGCGCTATTCTGGTTAGAAACAGAACCAGTTTTGAACTGGTTTTGGAGAAAACCGGAACAGGTTTTGAAGAAAACCGGAACAGGTTTTGAAGAAAACCGAACCGGAATCGGTGAAAAACGAACCGGCTATGGAGAAAACCGAAACCTGTTTGTGTGAAAAACCGGTTTTTGTACCCACCACTAGTTTCTAGTACTTCTAGTTTTTGAGATCTCATTGTCGAAAGAATTGGGGACAAATATATAAACCTAGCATTTTAATATATAGATAAACGATAATATTGGGATATACTACTGGAATGTGATTTGTTGTTGACTATTTAGAGAATAATTTTTATGATAGCACAGTAGTTCTCACAGCCATCGCATAATAACAATGTAGAAAGAATTTCCACTGCTACAGTATGTCTTCATAGTGGACAGATGAGAGGATCAGGTTCACTTGTAGGAGCATTAAATGTTTTCTGCCCAGGAAGGGAAAAAAATGAAATCTTTCAGTTTTACGTCCCACGTTATGCCGGTTAGGCTAAAGGAGACGGTGATGATGAGAAATGAATGAAATGATTGAATGAAAAAAGTGGGAGGAAACGGGAAAACCCCGAGAAAACCCACGAGCACGGTGTTTGTACACCACAAAGTCCATATGGTGCGAATGTAGGCACGGCGCGGCAAGGGAGTATAGTTATGGCGCAACTACTTTCAGTTTTAGTGTTGAATTTTTAAAGCGAAGCCCACTTGTTTTTAGTTAGATGCATTTTTCATATTCCAATGGTGTCTCAAGGCCAACATACACTAGCGTATTTTCAGCGCGTATTTTCGGTCCGTAAAATGATGTCGTAAATTTCGGTCCGTAAGTTGGCCCATACACCTAGCGTAAAAATAGGCGCGTAAAAGAAGAAGAAAAAGAAGCGGTCATTTTTCGCTCTTCCTCTTGCCTGTTGTTTGAGCACGCGGTCGTATTCCAGTTTGCTAAAGTTGTTTGAAGAGAACGCATATATCTTCTAAGTGCAGGTTCTACAAACATTATGCTATTAAGGAAACGAATAAAAAGAAAGATCAACAGAATAGATTTGGATAGGAAATGATATTCAAATGTAGGAGTACTTTTTGTTTCTTTTTCGTAGTATCGGAATGTGAAATTCCCATAGAATGTTTTAAGAAAGTTAAATCAGATTTAAAAAAAAAAATGGAAGAAAGAAAAACAAAAGCTAAATGCATGATTTTGCGAAAGCAGTATTCAATTTAATAAATTTTCTCACTAAATGTGTTAGACTTCTCGAAACAAATAAATAAATCTAATCTCTTGGCGTAACATATCTCATGGAACGAGGGCCTACCATCCAGCATGTGCCACTCATGTCTTTAGGGCAGGGTGCGAATCCCGGGCCGGAATTTCCTTGTATTTTGTTTTAATTCCTTCCAAAAGCAACAAATTGAAACATTGATCGCTCACAAAGCAATCAACTATCTTCTGTTAGGAACTATTTTATTCCCCTTCAAATATACACAACCTAATTTGCGCACTGCTTTTGGGTAATATATGCTCAGCACATCTGCTGCTCTTGTAGAATCTAGTCCTTAATGAAAGGGTCAAGTAAAAGAAGGAAAGTCAACCGTCTCCAAGTACAAACAAACCAAGTTTTAATTTCGAAGTGTGACTTGACAAGCTATTTAAAAGTTACAAAGAATATCTAGAATAATTAAAATTTAATATTTAGAAAACGAATTAACACTTGACCTGAGGTACAACATAACCAAATGAAAACAATATCAATTGTATTGTTGTACTTTACTAATATGAAAGGTGGCAACTAATTCACTCTCCTGTTTTCTTTCACGATCTTTGAAGCATAGCATTTGTTCTAACAGTGACGATATTAATGCACCATGCTACATTACATTGGATAGTACATTTGCTCATAATAAGAAGTTGCTTGGAAGTTAAAATATCTTTTTAAGATAAAAAAATACTTTACCTTAAATACAACTAATTTTTAAATATATAAGTGCTTGTGCTATCTCTTATCCGTTTAGCAACTATAGAATAGATTGCTTTATATTTAGAATAGTTCTCATCAGAGTCGTAACTAAGTTGGGGGGCCAGCGGGGCTGTCGCCCCGGGCGCTGATAGCAAGAGGGTGCTGAAGGAGCAAGAAGAAAGGAAAGTATTGGAAATCATTATGTTTACTACAGAAATCTGCACGGAACATACGTTATCCATATGCTACAGACTTTCCCCGCTTAGATGTTACATCATTCCGTTGCAGGATGTATGACATCTAACAGTCTTCCATATATCACATACGTATACGTATGTTACATATGCCAGTTGTATGCTACATGCGTATATCTGTATGTGAGATCCTGACCACCTATATACAGTTCTTTCGTTCGTACAGAAAGTACGTTTATTCGAAACATGTATGCGGAAAGTATGTATAAAATGTACTTTTTTCAGTTATACATTTGCTGTACGTTAAGTCCTAAAACTACATGATTTACACATGTAACCTACGTTTTTACGTACGCCACATACATTTTTCTCAGTGTATAATTTCACGCCCTCTGTCCTCCTCTAATGTTAATGTATAAGATATAAGAAATTTACAGCATTCAATGTAGGGTCTACTGAAAACCTTGTGACACAGTAAGCAGACACTTTTAATCGATGAAACCAACTTTTAAATTTAAAAAAAAAAATGATTGATTCTAATGACTGGAGCAAACCACATGTTCAAATTAAATATAACAAATTTGGTGTTTTTTTAAAGCTACCCAATCTTAATTTAGATTTTTTTTCAAAAGAAGTTTAAACTGTTAACTCATTAAAGACACTTTGAACCAAATCCATTCGTTCGTTTAAATTTATTATTATTATTATTATTATTATTATTATTATTATTATTATTATTATTATTATTATTATTATTATTATTATTAGTATTAGTATTATTATTATTATTATTATTATTATTATTACATTCGTTTCACAACTTATGAACCAATGATTTGAAGCAATCTAAGTCGGAAGAGTTTCCATTTACTGGTTCAGAAAATAAACAGATTTGTTTTATTTTAAATTTTCATTTTTCTCAGTGTAAAGAGCCCGTCGTATTGTATGTTTTTAATACTCATAATTCTTATATTCATTACATAAGGCATATTTCACTGTAAGAAAGCGTAGTTATAAGGAATTAAGCAGAAAGTAAAAAGAAAAATGTAAACAAAATTGTATGTTATACGAAACTAAAAACAATTAAATATCAATTAATTTCGAAGCTCTAGTAGTAAAAATGACACTAAAATAATACACTATTAAGTAAGAAGAAAAATAGTACACTATTAAGTCAATTATTATATAAATTCTCCTGACAGGATGGACATGCTACTTATAAAGATAGTAAAACGATTAAGTTGAGTTGATTTTGAGTTTAACGTCCCTTTCACCAGCGAGGCTATATGAGACGAGACCTACTGATTAACGTGGAATCCGAACCACATGAACTCCCACCGGGAAGCAAACCCGGCTCTCCCACGCCAAAGACACGTATGCTAACCGTTTAGTCACAGAGGAGCTCAGTAAAGTGATTGAGTTGTTCGTGAAAGAAATTATTTAAGTGTCAGATATTCATTCTTATTTAATATTTTGTGATAATAGACCTTGAGTTAACGTTTATCTGGGGAGAATTGATAGTAACCACACCACAAAGGTTGAGAAATGCTTTAATAGCTTACTACGAGTTAACATGAACTATTATGAGTGTAATCCTATTTCCTGCAAATGGGTGTCATTTCAATTTTGGCGTTAGGTATGTTCTGTTTTGAGTCTACATAAGCTTTTCAAATAAGTGTTGGCACAGTCCCCATCATGACGAGATATAATAAAATGTTGAAAAATATTCAACATAGCTGGTACCCTGGATTGAACTTGAACTTTTAAGGCTGGAAAGCAAGCACACTAAAACGAGAGGACAATGCTTGTGCTATTTAGACTTAGTATGTGAGTTGTTGATTTTAGTTTAGCGTCCCTTTCAGCAGCGAGGCTATATGAGACGTGGACCTACTGATTAACGTGGAATCCGAACCACATGAGCTCCCACCGGGAATCGAACCCGGGTCTCCCACGCCAAGGGCGCGTACGCTAACCGCTTAGCCACGGAGGAGCTCGACTTAGTATGTGAGCACTAATGGCGAAATAGGATTATTAGGTCTATTAAATTTAAATAAATGTACAATCTGAGGTTTGAAATAATTCACAAAGAAAGAAACACTAGCCTATGTATTGTGGTTTATCACATTTTCTTTTTCACGAGTAATGTTAAGATCACGTGAAAAAAAATAATGACTTTCTGAATCTAATTTGTTACAAGTTCTTGTAAAATTGAGAAGGTACTTAAAATAACAATCAGCAGGTGGTCGAAATAGCAAAAAAAATTCAGCGAATTTCGATAGTCAAACGCAATTTTTTGCTGTTTTATCAGGAAGATATCGAGATAGTATCTTGTTAAAGTATCTTGGGACTAATTGTCAAATATTAAATTTAATGTTAAATTCGTAGTCGAAAGACATCATGTTCGATTGGATTGGGTTTGACTTGAGCGACCTCTTAGACAGCGAGGCTATATGAGAAGTGAGATCCAAACTGCATGAGCTTCTGCCGAGAATCGAACAGGATATCCTGCGCCGAAGAAGCTTACGCTGACCATATAACTACGGAGGAGCTCTCATCATTTGCGAATTCTGATTCTGAAGTATTGGATTTAAATACCTTTTTCTCTGTGCACTGAAAATTAATTATGAATTTTAATTAGGAAATAAGGTCTCGTTTTGTGCAATAGAAAATATTAATTTAACCGAAATCATGTATTGTATAGAAAGACTGAAACTAGATTGGAATGATGATTTCTGGTGAGTCTACCAGCAAACCTCAGCAACGATTCGCGAGGACAACACAAGAACAGGTTTTCTCTTCTGAAAACAATAAGACCAGACCAGGGAGAAGGCCGTGGAAAGGGCAAGAGACCACTGCTGCTCGAAAACCCTTTCATCTGAGCCGTTTTTACGCGCCGTATTTACGCTCGAAGTTAAAAGCACCCAGACTTTTCCAGCGTATAAAAATTCGGTACGTAAACGTACGCTAGGTCCCATACACTAACGTATTGACAGCTGCTAACAAGACTAGCGCATGAAATTTTATGGCTACGGCGGAAAAATACGTCAGTGTATGGCTGGTGTCAGGAGTAAGAACGCATGTACTGGTTTTTAAATATTTAAATTGCCTGACGGAAAGGATAACAAAAGAAATAAAAGAAAGTCCTCGTAAGGTAAATCTACGTATTAACAACACTATTCGGCCAAGGTCGCTCAATTTTAAACTGATTTTCGATCAATGATCGTACCTCCTAAAATTGGTGACAAGGTCTGCGTTGCGATAACTTTACTGTTAGCAAACCTACGCTTCCTTTTATCTCAGTGATCATAAAGTTACCATTCATACTGTAAGTTAGGAGATTTCTAAGCTCTCTATTGCTTTAAAAAGAACAGCGAATAACCTAAGATAATATCAATAGCAATGCACCTATTACAACTTCTATTAAATATATTTAAGACTACAATATTACATTACTTTTGACATACTTTCGTCCAAATTAATAGGTTTGTCATATCTTATGGGGTTGGAAATACTTTTTGCAAAAAAAAAAAAAAAAAAAAAAAATGCAACGAAAAACTACCCGTACAGAATTAAACCACCCTTTAACAATATCTTGAATACGTTGTAATTGCGGAAGGGATGCGAAATACTTCAAAGAGGTGGTAGTCACTTGGCGCCAAATCTGAACTATATACAGAAATCACCAAAACAATCCCAACGGAACTGCTATAAACGTTCTTGACTTCATCTAGTGATGTGTGTGACGCGAAGCATTGCACATCCTATAGTATTTTCTAAGCGTTTAAATCAGAAACTGTACAAAATTGTCATATTGCTTATAGGGTGACCAGACTGACAAGCGAAAAGTAGGACACAAGTATAATAGTACCTCTATATGATAGTTTACTGTATCAAATTACGCATGTCCTTATTTCATTTAACCTTAACCTTAAGTTAATCATTGATTTTTGTTAAAAAGAGAAGTACTGAACAAAAGTATTCAAGGAATTCAACACAACTCCAAACGCTATGTTGAATGACAAAGTGGCTTACTTTTATGAACGTACAGTGAAACTTCGTGTTGGACTAAAGATTTTTTTATCGATTTTCGGAGCGTGATAAGGAATGAGAGAAAATTTAGACCGGCACAAGGGAACTTCTACTTAACTTAGCATTACTGTCATAAGTTGAAAAAGAAATTTTTCTTACCTTACCGATATCTCAACAAGTCCTTCTCAGTAAAAACAATATATTGTAAAACAGTGGTTTGTTGATTGTTCTCCATCCTTAATCTTTTGAGAAGTGTTAAAAAAACACAGCGGTTCATAATTGAGGAAAAGAGTTCCTGTGATTCAAAATATTGTGAATAAAGAATGAAAGATTAAAATATTGCAAATAAGTTAACTCAGGACATTTCGCAGGACGTTTTAAAAAAGAAGGAATTTCTCGATTTTCTAGGCACCTTTGCAATACTCAGAACCGCGCTTTGAAAAGCAGTACTGTACTGCGAAAATCAGTACGTCTGGTCACCCTAATTGCTTAGTTTTGTTATTTACAAAATCTAAGAAACAGCAATGGGAGTGCAGTGAAGACTCTCAAATTAAGATATGCAATTGCTAAGTTATAGTGAAAAAATCATACTATAGCTAAAGAATAAAACAAAAAAAGAAAGAAATAGATTAACTCTTAATATTGTCCTTCCGTCTGTGCCTAGCTCTTCCTAATAGTCGTTTTGTGATTGGATTTTCAGTTAAAACTTTGGAAACGTTCCTACTTTCTTCCACTCTGGCTACATGACCTAGCCATCTGAGCCACTTAGACTTGATGACAATAACAATATTTGGTAATAACATATTGTGCAGTTCTTCGTTATAAAGTTTCCACCATTCACCATCCCTGTTCCCCTTGGGTCTGTATATTTATCTCAGGATTTTATTTTCAAATATTTTCAGTCTTCTCAGAGTAAGCGACTATGTTTCGCAACCATACAGGACAACTAGCATGATTATCGTTTTATATATTTCAAGCTTCAAATTCTTCGACAGAATTCGCGATGACAAAATATTTTGAACTGAATAATAATAAGAATTCCGTACTTTTAGTCGACATTTAATTTCTTCAGAATTAAACTACGTATATCATAGTTCTTAATTGGTATGCTTTATGCTTGCTATTAATTGTATCTCATCTACACTGACGCTTGTTTTATACTGTTGCCTCGTGACATCAGTATTGGGCCTACATAATCAGAAACTGTGGTATTTGACCGTTAGACTTGAGCAGAAATTCCAGTGAAGATGGTGGCCGTGTCGTAACTAGTGAGGCAAATGGGGTTTGTGCCCCGGGCGCTGGATTGAGAGGGCGCAAAATTGGGCAAATATTTGGGGGAGTATTTTGGTTTGGTTGTTGGTCAGGGGGGCGCTAAGGCGAGTTCTTGCCCTGGGCGACAACTAGCATATTTACGTCGCTGATGGTCGCTCACAGAAAGAGAAAACAATGATCTCCAATTAAGAGGCCAGAAGTTGAACCTACTCACACCTTCTTGTTATTAAACTTTTGCGAGTAATTGTACAGAAAGACAAAACACTAACTAATCCACCTATATCATTAAGGCTCTTCGCTAAACCGCCTCCCTACTTTTTTTGAATTTTAGTAAGTTAAAGAAAATGAAGAATATTAAAAATGTAGAAATACAAATAAGCCAGGTAGTATGTAGAAAATACTATAAAATAGAGTAGTAATAGTTCCCAAATCTTTTCTCAGACCAAAAATTTGAGTGCACACTTTATAACATGATAATTGTCGGGCACTTACATTTATATATTACTAGCAGAATGCTCGTTCTTCGCACAGGAAGAATACGTTTCATTTTGGACATAAAGGGCACCAAAATTGTTACCAATCAATTTAGAGACCCCAAAGAACTATGAATTCGACACTAATATTGGTTATTTTCAGTTATTTTTACGCCACCATCCTCTTTAGCAGTACTAATGGGGGCTAAATTTGAATTTAAAGGCGTCGAAAGTGTCACTGTTCATCTCAGCGACCGCGATGACTATGGATTCAGCATTCACTTTTCATCATTTTTATGTATATCACCCTCCTCTAAGTTGCAGCGATCCCAGACCCGAACCTCATCCACGTTGAAACTTTCTTCGAGATCGATAGGGTGTTCAAGAGGTATGAAGTGACACACATAGTTACTTTCATTTATATATATATATATATATATATATATATATATATATATATATATATATATATATATATATATATATATATATACCAAAGGTTTGGAAAACAACAAATAATAACATTTTGTAGATACTATCTAGCTTATTGTCAACATTTTCAACGAACTTAGAAAGTTTGTTACTGAATTCTCTATGTCTAGTCTGTCCGTGTGTGTGTGTTATTTGCTTTTTCTTTTTTCTTTCTTTCTTTTTTTTTTAATTTTGAGCCCTCAATTCGATAGAGCATCAAAAACTATCTGAGAAAGTGATGTAATTTTTCGCATCACTCTTACCGTTCCCGAGATATTTTCCAAATATGGTCGATTTTCTGAAATTTAAGAAGCCATATCTCGGGAGCCATATGTTATAGAGAGATGACATTGGTGTTGATCAATACTTAAGAGGATAGTGTGCATTTTGATATGCCAAATAGTAACCGGTGGCCACTGTCAAACTGGCCAATGGTTTGGCCAGTGGTCACCAGTTAATATCGGTACCAAAATATTTACCATCCTCTTTTTGGTAGGTATTTATTAACACCAATATCATCTTTCTACGACTTATCATTCCCGAGGTATTGGCCAAATATTTGGTCTAGGAATTAATTCGTGCGGGTGGACAAGAGATGGCGCAACGAACGGAGCGTCCCACAGTTCCGTGTATCCACACATGTGTTGCAAACCCCTGTCATCGCGTATCGTTCGTAGTATAGGGCAGTGGATTAAAGCGTCAACAACACCAGTTTGTAGTTAAGTGAACATGGCGCAATTTGTGCCTGATAAAGTGTTTTTGCGGGGTGTCCTGCTGCATTACTTTAACATGCAGAAAAGTGCGACTGAAAGTCATCGTATTTTGGTGGAAGTGTATGGTGACCATGCTCTAGCTGAGCGAACGTGTCAGAAGTGGTTTGCACGGTTTAGAAGTGGTGATTTCGGCTTGGCAGACCAAGAGCGAGCTGGACAGCCAAAAAAATTCAAGACGAAGAATTGACAGCATTGCTCGAGCAGGATTCGTGTCAAACGCAGGAACAACTTGCAGCAGCATTAGGCGTTGATCAAACAACAGTCTCCAAACGCTTGAAAGCTATGGGAATGATTCAAAAGATGTCACATTGGGTTCCACATGAATTGAAAGACAGAGACGTTGAAAGACGAAAAACCATTTGCGAATTGCTGCTTCAACGACAGAGCAGAAAGGGGTTTCTGCATCGAATTATTACGGGTGATGAGAAGTGGATCCATTACGAGAATCCTAAACGAAAAAAGGCCTGGGTGAAACCAGGTGAACCAGGTCCATCACAACCAAAACGAGATATTCACAGTGCAAAGGTTATGCTGTGCATATGGTGGGATATGAAAGGTGTGGTGTACTATGAGCTGCTGCAACCGGGTGAAACTATGAATGGAGAACGTTATCGATGACAATTAATGCGTTTGAAGCAAGCTCTGGCCAGAACACGACCAGAATGGGAGAACAGACATGATAAACTTATTGTTCAACATGATAACGCTCGCCCACATGTCGCAAAACCGGTCAAAACCTATTTAGAAAATGTCGGATGGGAAGTTTTACCCCACCCGCCGTATTCACCAGACGTTGCTCCTTCGGACTACTACTTGTTCGATTGCATGAACAACGATTTGATTGGACAGCGGTTTACTTCTTCAGAAGATATCGAAACATGGGTCTCTGACTGGATCGCTTCCAAGGATGAGGACTTCTTTCGCCAC
Organism: Thermobia domestica; assembly: GCF_964235325.1. Taxonomy (NCBI): domain Eukaryota; kingdom Metazoa; phylum Arthropoda; class Insecta; order Zygentoma; family Lepismatidae; genus Thermobia; species Thermobia domestica. The sequence goes on from NC_137471.1 coordinate 98,502,168, forward strand.
GGAATCCGTACATTGCCTGACAGATGGGCGAAAGTGGTGGCTAGCGATGGACAATATTTTTCTTAAGGTATTCATGTATTTTGTGTTTGTACTACAGCTTCAATGTATGCGTATCAACTGCACGAATTAATTCCTAGACCAAATATAATTTCAATTTCGTGAGATTTAAGGAGCCATGTCTCGGGATCCGTAGTCATAGAGAGTCATATTGGTGTTTATCAATACCTAAGAGGATGGTGAACATTTTGGTGCTAAGTAGTAATAGGTGGCCACTGTCTAACTGACCATCGTTTCTCAGATATTGGCCAAAAAAGTTCGAATTTCGGGAGGTTTAAGGATCCATATCTCGGGAATCGTAAGTCATAGAGAGAAGATATTTTGCGAATTTTCGCCAGAAAGAGAAGAAGGTGCGGATAAAAAGATTTACTTTTATATGTAGCAACAATCACAGTTATCCTTCCCTCTCCATCTTTCCGTTAAGTTCGTTCTGGCAATGCTCTTGGAGCATTCTTGACTGATTATATTCTTAATTGTCTTTGAGTTATTCACTAAAATTAAAAAAGTGGAGGTGAGCTTAATGAAGAGCCTCACGACCCAATCCTAATAAGTACATATTTATTATTATTATTATTATTATTATTATTATTATTATTATTATTATTATTATTATTATTATTATTATTATTATTATTATTATTATTATTACGTTGTACGTATAAGCAATTCTGGAGTAAATAGGGAAAGAATCTGACAATTTTATCGCGAGATCTGGGATGGATTCTATCGCAGTACTTAGTTAAAGTAACCTGAAGGTCATCTTGATGCCGGCAAGTCAATGTATGGTGTGGGGGAGGGCAATTGCTTCTTGTGGGAAAGCCGTAATAAGGGAACATGCGACAGTTGAAGACAGATACGGTGACTGACTGCCTTTACTGTCTTACATCTTCAAGGTTGAGGGAGCATTGAAGATGAAGGCAACAGGAAGTCTGTCTTTTTTGTTTCCTTTTCGATGAAATGGACGATGCATGATGTCAGATCCTTAATGTATGTCTATGTGACTCAACCTTGGCCTTTTCCCCCCTAATTTAAAACGAATTCAATAATGCTTGAATTTCCTAAAATTTTAAGACACGTGGGCCTGAGGGTACACTTTGAGGTACAGTCAGTGAAATTTAATTTACATATAAGTTTATGGTCCCACTTTCGAACTGCGGACACAAGCAAGAGGAGTGAGAGGGGAAGAAACAAACGAAGTAAGGGGTCTCCTTCGCCGCAACCTTTCCCGAATACGATGTGACCTGCGCATTGCAACGACATTGCTAAAATTTTTCTAAGGATTAGATTGTTGATAATCTCTGTAATGTATGACTTATTAACGAGGAGCAGAAAGTGCTGCAATTGCGCAAATTTCCACTGCGACGTTGTCAGCAACAGAATTCAGGAAGTTGTGTGAAATTTGTCACCGAAATAAAATGTATAAACGCTATTCCTTTGTGGGATATATTTGTATTGCATTATTACATTCTAATATTTATAAGGCGAAATATGTATTCCAGTTTATAGCTTCTTGTTTATATTACCCTCCTCACTAAAATTTGCTATTTTTCTCGATTCTGATTGTGATTCTCGTTCCTCATTGGCTTGTTATATTATTGTCTTATTATATCCGCAACCAGCACATTGACCAGGACCACTCATTCTTGCAACATTTTATACAAGAATAATATATAACGAAACTTCCTCACAGCACCTAAGAACATTAACTAAGATGCAAATGCAAATGTAAGGATCATTTATAGAAAGGTGAAAGGGCAGTTGCTAACAAATAAGATACGTGGTAGACACACTTAAAATACAGGCATGAAACAAATTCTTGTTTGTGATTGGCCAAAACTGGAAAATGTAACAAATTTGTATCTCTGATTGATCGAACGCCTGTCTACGATATTTAAAGAGAACTTGCGAACTTGCGTTTAGGTGACTGGTTTTATTAGTCGAAATATTTTTGGTAATAATGGCAACGTTGCACAACATCTTTTGCGCAATTTCCAATTTTGTTGCTTACTCATTAAGGCTTTATCTGTCTCAACATACAAGAGAGTGAAAGTTTGCGCAATTTCAGTGCAACCGACCTGCGAACTCGTGTCCCTTCACTAGACTTAAAGTTTTCCGAACGCACATTAAATTAACTGCCCAATCTAGAAATTAAATGTGATATGCTTAATGCTTATATCTACAAATTCTTTTGCTCTTAAGACTGCCAAACATTGTATTAAGACTTTTCAGAGAAAGAAATAACTTCATTTTTTTCATGTTGCTATGCTGTGTCTGTATCTGAATAAGTAACTTACATTTCGTTCCTGGTGCTTAAACCTAATCTAGAGGGCATCACAATGTTACTCCCCAGTACGTCATACTGCAATATCTAGGTCTAAAACTGTACATTATGTAAATTAATACAATAATAAAACTAATGTAATGCAGTATAATATGAGGATATACAGTATTTAAATAAATAAATAAATACATTGATTTAACTCACATGCACACTCATCCAATTCGTTCTTCAGCAAGCTGAGTTCTGGCAAAAATATTATCTCCAATTAAACATGACAAAATAACCAAATACTGGTAGTCTGGATTACGTTAGCCTTTTCTAATAATTGTATTTTTTACCTATTTACATATATTTTTCCTAAAGACTGGACGAACCTGCAGGCGAAGAGGATCCATACTCTCAAAGTTAACTTGAGCCCATCAGGAACTGGTTATCTTCGCTAACGAAATACACATACCTGAATAGTTCTCTTAAATTACACAAACATCGGTGCAGTTGATCATAGGGATCTTCTGTACTTACTCCATGCAGACGACGCTCCACTCGTAAGATTTCGGACGAGAAAGATTAGTGCGGTGACTCGTACTTTTTATTTAGGAATAGGATTAGGAATTAGATTTCGGCATCTTAGCGGGCAACATGTTAACCCGTCCCTCAGTGATCACCCTGCCCGGGGAATCGGGAGGAAGAAAGCGCCTGGGTCCATTATTAGTATGTTAGTTACCATAGCGCATTTGCTTGGTGTGAATGAGGAAGACCTAGGAAAACTCACTCAGGATGACTGGCCTGAAAAAGCCGTTACAACTTTCCGACCGTGTGTCACTAGCGAGAATCGAACCCGGAACCGCTCCCACCAAAGGCGAGACCGCTAGCAACTACGCTATGCAGAGTCACTTATCTTTTATTAAATTTAACATATGAATTGTTATATGAAGTTATATTTTTTTCTGAGTATGGGCTTATTTTTCACCTAACTTAGCCATTCATTCTCTTCATTCTGCTTTCTATACTGCTTAAGTATTTAGTGTTTGTATCTAGTATTTACTAAGTAACAGAAACAACTAAGTGTATGTATCTATTTTAAAATTTTATAGGGCAGCAAATCAAAAGCAATAAAGTTTAATTGTGGCTTTATTTAAGACTAATATTTACAAAGTACAGTAAACCCTATTGATAATGATACATTTTCTAACTTTGCTATTTGCTTAATTGGATCATGGGCCTTTTAAGTCATATTGATGTAGCTATTTAAAAAATGGTTTTATTTTTTCGTTTGAATGAATTAATTATTGATCGTTTAATGGAGGGTGTCAATAGAGAGCCTATTTGTCCCAGTCACGATAAGATTAATGACTGCCATACCATATATTGAACATTCAAAATATGTTTTCTATAAAATTGTAGTTCAAATTCAAATTAAAGAACTATAAAATAAGACACTAAAACAGAAAAAAAAAAAACATAAAAATTAAACCACAGATGAAGGAAAGAACAAAATATATAACAAGAAAATGACCAAGAGAGCAATAATCACTGATCACCCTGATGCACAACTCCCTACACACCCAACTGAAATTCAAATCATTCCGACAGTGCAACGAAAGTGATATCAGCGTCCCTGCCGGCTGCAGTCGTAACTAACCGCATCGTCTGCTACTAGCAGTAGCTAATTGTGGCATTGGCTAATTGTGTGGAACCCACGCGCTCTGAATAATTTGATTCGTTCTTGTTTTCAGTAGTTCGTTCTACCCGAACTGCTTTGAGTGTCGGCACCACAGTCTTCAGTCACGTGATTTAATTTCAGCTGGAAGAGCAATTGAAACCTCTTATACTATGGCTATCCTTGCTCTATGGTAATAATAGTAACACATAACACGAAAAAGCTAATAAGATAAAACCTCAGTGCACGTTAGCTTATATTCTAAATTCACGAATAAAAATGAGAATGCGGTCACTAAAGACCACACTATCTTCAAAAACCGAATATTTCCAGACGTCTGAGTATTCTGGACATTCTGCAAGAATGTGCCAAATTCTCAGTCTTTACAAGACGGGTGATTAGTACCATATTAAATAGAAATGAATGAGATGAGAATGTCTGATACGCACGTGTGTCAAAACCACTTCATCTCAGTGATTAGTACGCAACCACGTCTGTCAATTTCCTAAAAGAAGTTTTACTGAACGGGGCTTTTCAGAAAAAAGGAGAAAAGGAAAAAAAAAAGAGAGAGTGGTTTAGCGATTGCTGAAACATGATGCCATATCTCGAAATCCTCAGTTGATTATTCATATATATGTATATATATAGGCCCGTAGAACAATTAAGGACATTACATATTTAAAAAGCATAATATGAGCGGGAGTTTTTAGATTTTTTTGTTACATTTATAATAAGAGTTGTGTTTATTTAAATTTAACTTTATTGACATTAATATTGTATCTGACTGAGACTTAATGAAATTGCGTTAAAAATCTGGTTCAGTTCAAGAAGTGGTAGCTATTGTCGGAGTTTACTTTTTATATTATATTATTTTATTTATTTGTGTATGCAATGTTAGATTTGGGATCGTTTCATCCACAATATATCCTTTTAGACATTGAGCACGATTGTACTTTTACACTTGTAATGATACATTGTGTATTAGTGTACTTGTAATGTATATTAGTGTTAGTGTATGCATTTTTTTAAAAAAAATATTATAAATGTAAGAGCTAATTAGAAGGTTCAAAGTGGATCCTCAGATTATTAAACTTGTACCAGCATTGGAGGTGAGGTGAGGTGATTTTAGTTTAGCGTCCCTTTCAGCAGCGAGGCTATATGAGACGTGGACCTACTAATTAACGTGGAATCCGAACCACATGAGCTCCCACCGGGAATCGAACCCGGGTCTTACCAGCATTGGAAAAACTTGTTTGGGCCTTAATAAATTAGAGATGACATTTGGTGTTTTATACGTTTCAGCGTCTTTTGATATTCCCCTTAGAAGGAAAAAAAGGCTGGAGTTACTATTGTTATAACAGGGTGATCATATATCGAATTTATTTAATATTAGACACATGAAATTTGGCATTTAGACTTTTAATTTAAATTCTATTTTTCCCTCCATATATAAAAATGACTTTGAGGTTGTCATTTTCATCGTTAGGGAAAAATGGGTTAACCATTTGAAGTGAATTTTTGAACACAGCACTTGGATCGACATGGTTTTTACACACAAACAATAAACAATGGATGGAATACATTAAGGTCTAAAAAAAAATTAGGTGATTAATTAGACTATTATTTTAAATAGGGCAAGAAATGACTTGGAAAGCTCACCTCTAGTATGAGGGATCCCTGGTTTGATACCAGACCATGTAAGCTTCTGATGAATAATATTCTATTCCTGGGTTTTCTAGAAGTTCTCTCTATTCTTCTTAAATTCTCATTCCATCAACATTTTTCATGATTATTTACATTAGTTAACCATCCATCTTTTTATTTTAGAGAGCATAATCGTGGGACGTGAACTTAAAAATTTAATTTCATTTTGGTTTTTATTATTTACTTTCTTATTTTTATTATTATTTTTTTGTATTTTGCCTATTTTATTCTATTTTTATAGTGTGAATTTATGAAAGAATGGCGTGCACACGATGTAACTGCATTACGGTGTAGTTAATCGTTACGTATTTATCTTTATTGAGCAGTGCAGCATTGTTAATAATTTCAAAAAGTAAGATTAATTTCTAGTAAACAAATAAAATTTTCATAAATAGGAAAATGTTATATCAATTCTGAAAATGCAACAGATTTTACAGTTGTGAGTTACTAACAACTCTAAATTGTTCTGAGAATAATAAAATTGTAAGGAAACGTTTATTATTTTGCGTAATAACTAGAAGTGAAGAATTTCTTCAAAGTTTTCGCTTTATTGTGATTCGTGCAATATTCGAACTTAGGACATCAGAACAACGATTTTCCTATAGCTTTCCTAAGGTTTTCTTTCATTGGGAATCCTTGGCGAGAACTTCAGAGGACGGAAAGAAAGGGGGAAAAAAAACGGCATACAGAAATAAATCCTTACCAACGATATGCAAGCATTTAAAATAACTGAGAGAAGTAGCTCAAGTATTAGAACGTTGGTTGGCATCGCATTCGGGAAGTCGTGGGTTCGATCCCCGCTACCTACCATCTTGACTGAGTTTTCCAGGGTTTTCTTCAGTCCTACCAGACAAATGCTGGGATGGTACCTACTAAACAGGCCTTGGCCGATACCTTTTCAAATCCTTTCCATTGTTATTTTTGTTGTTAGATCTCCAGTATAAAATGGCTTCTGAGCTGTATCTGGTGACCGTTAAATAAATAAAACTCTTATATACATAATAAAGTTTCTTGTGAAAAGTTGAGTAAATATTGATCTCACAATCAGATACACTGTATTATATACGCATCAAGTGAAATCCTTCGTTTTAGAATGGTTAGTTCCGCCTTTGATGAACGAGGCCTAGGTTCGTTTCAGAGAGACGTTCATGTGGTTTGGATCCAATGTTAAAATGTAGACATTGGCGTAACTAGGATATTTTGCTATGGGTGTGTGGCCCTTTCTTCTGAAAATTGTAGAGGTCTTACTGTAGTCCAACGGTATTCTGGAAAGACAACAGTGTTCTAGGAGGCTTGGCCTCCCATTTAGTTACACATATGACTGTAGATAGTGTAGCAATACGAAAAAGGGTTTGTACGTAAAAGTTAAATAAAGAAAATATGCCTCATTTTACTTTTGAATGCATCAATGCATTAATATGCCCTATATTATATTCTGAGTATGAAGTATTCTCAATTTCATGTTCCCAATCTAGAGTGTAATATTATAAATTTGGATCTATTGTACTTTACTGTGATAAAATGTAGATTTCGTAAAACACACCCAATTAACCTGTAATAAAGAGAAGCACTTAATCGATAGATCGAGTATATAGTTGGTTCGTTGGAACAAAAAAAGGCCTGATTAACAATAGGGTGACCAGATTTTTTAAAATCCAAAAGAGTATATTCAAAATAAATTGACAGTAAGTATGAAGACAAGATGAATTACAGTATTTTATCCAATGCGCATTCAAATGAGTTTTACTCACCTTCATTTATACTTCTGCGACGATCTTGTTTTCTTGAGTAAGTTAATGTCATCCTTTATTGCCAGTCTGAACTCTTCACAGGCCATGCTTACATTGAACTTCACTTTCATCATTTGTTCCAGTGTCGAGACTGTGAATTGACATTTTTCCTCGCTCCAGTAAGTGTTAATAACACTGAAGAGCCTCTCACAATCAACAATAGTGCCCGGTAAAATAAACAAGAATTGCACGAGTGGCACAATCACTTTTAAATTTGACCCAGTCCGCACTAAATCTTTGTACACTATTTTCCATTTGCCCATCATTGTCTCTCTTTTCTCTCCCCATTGTTCAAGGTGTTCTTTAACACATCTGGATATTGCACAGTAAGTGTCAAAAATATCATTATCACTGAATTCCAACGAACTGTCTACATGTTTTACCTGCTCATGGAAATATGCAAGCGACATCTGAAATTCTTCATAAGGTAACTGATGTGTCAAGTAGTAAATGTTTCATCTTGTTTACTTTTCCGAAAAAACGTTGTGACCACATTTCTAAGTATGTTATCACTTCAAAGTAAAATCTTGACACTGAGTAGGCATATTCCTCTTTTATATTCCCTTCTTTTACAAGTTTCGTAAGTAAATTTCTAGCAGAAAACGGACAAAAGTTTTGTTCAGTTCTATCTTTGTATTTCCTCAGAAGTTCAAAATATTCAACAGAAACTTCAGTCGCTGTTATATCCTCCCTCTCAAAATTTGTAATTGTTTCAGTAAACAAGTTTAGCTGATGATGCAGAAAATACAGCCACAACTTACTTGTTTCGTCTCGAAAGAAATTGACTATAGCTATTGGAGCATTTTCGTCACTCAAAAAGTACCCTTTAAGTGGTTCATAATGATGTATAATTTTTTCTACACATGGAAGCAGAGACAAGAATCTCGTCTTTGAGTGATACAAAAGACCCCCATAATGACAACCAATGAACTCACAAAAGTTTTTCAAATTTTCTGTCCTTACAGTAAAAATACTGAAATGGTTGTATATTTTGAAAACCAAATTCTCAACATCGATCGGTATTACTCTCGAACACGCCACAGAAATTCCATTGTGAAGGATATGAGCCCCACACCCGATAGGCAAAGCATTTTTCTTCAACCTGCACTCTAGTTCGCTATGCACGTTTCCTGTTGTTTTATTTTTTATGCTTTCAAAATTTACTGGTAGGCCTACATTATCAGCTACAAAACCGATGACCTTATTTTCCAAACAAAACTCACGTAATATACCCATTAATACGTTCGACACAGTTTCCGAGGTTTCATTTGATATGCTATGAATTTTTAGAAGACATGTTTCTACATTAATATCAGTATCTACTTCACAGTACCGCACTAAAACAGGCATGAGTTTGCTTGCTTTACGATTGGAAGCATCACAAGCAACAACTACGAAAGGAGCTTTTTTAAAATTATTACTTAAAATATTTTCTGACCACACTCCCACCACATTTGTTAACAAAGCCTCCATTTTCGTTCTCCCACATGCAATTTTTTTATTCACTGTTGATTTCCAAAGTTTGCTAGTGCAGTTCATGCTTCTAAAAGAGTGGTTATGTTTAACATTATGGTATGACCACACAAGTTCTAGTCAAATTAAATCTAGCTCTTCTGAAGATTCTGTGGTGAAAAAACTTGTCTGCTTCGGAAGTTGATGAACATTCAGTGTGTGACTTAGATTTTATGTTGTTCTATATCATATTTCCCTTTATTTTTTATAGAGAACTTCTTACATACCATGCATCACGCTTTGTAAACATCGTAACTGCGGGCCTTTTAATGCACGGATAGCTTATTTCAAACGCTTGATTATACTGACATTTTCTTCGCGACATTGTGAATAAAATAAATCCTTCCAATCCTCAAGTAATATAATTGATTGAGTGTGCGTACGCACGTTAATTAGAATAATAATCACTGCGCAATTCCCACTACCAAGAACTGACTCATTTTGAAGGGAAAACCAAACCCCGTGCCATGAACTGTAGAAATACCAGATATGAATTCCGAAAATATAAATCATTCCAGGTATTCAATCAATTTAATTAACAATTTAATAATTAAAACGTTGAAAGTTTGGATAAATCTATCACTAATTTTGCCGTCTTTACTATAGTTTTAGTACTAACTAATAAAAACAGTTTAGTTATATTATTATTTTTTTCTTTTGCAAAAAGAAAATCTGGCAACCCTACAATGCAACGAGGAGGAGAAACGCAGCGTTGTAAACGTCCAAGTTTTTACAGGGAAAAAATGCGATTTTCAATGGGAAAATGCATTAAACGTTAAATGAAATTGAAAATACCACAAAAGAGTATAATTCGATATTTTTGGGAAGAAAAAAGAGTATAGAGTATATGAACCTCGAAAAGAGTATAATACTCTTAAAAAGAGTATGTCTGGTCACCCTATTAACAATGTATGGAAGTAAGTATATACGTATCTTGTTTCGTACTTTGAACCATAGCTACATGCGCTTAAAATAATAATAATACAAATCAAGCACATATAGAAACAGAGTAACCTAAACCACTGTCACGAATCTTTGGTTGGAGTTGCTCTTATTGTCACCACCCAAACCCAAATTTGACAATGCCATGCATCATATAAATAAATTCTAAAACAGCTTTTAATATGCTTTGATATATTGTGCTCTTTGATTTTGGTCTCATAGTTCGCTTGTTTGTCTGTCCCTATGTAGAACATCGTTTCAGTATGTGGTCTGGAGAGTAGTTGTCTCGCAAAGGGATATGAAGGGTGTGAGAAGCATATCCCACCAAGAATATGAACTGCTTCTCTTGACCTTCTGATCTAAAGCCCCTAGGAGGCCTTTGGAAAGGAACCGTATGAAGAAACACGCTAGCCTATGATGTATGATCAAACATAACATTCTTCAGGTTAGGCTCCCCAATATTATATGAGAATGAACATCACAGAAAGATCACGTACGTATAAAATGGCGAATACGTGCTAGTTTCATTTTTACAAGTGTTATGAATTGTGTGTGTCTGCATGTAGAGGGTTTGCAAGTTAAAAAAAAAAAAGAGAGAGAGAGAGAGAGAGAGAATGGCCAGATATGTTCGTGCCTTCTTTTTGTGAAGCGGAAATCACATAACGACAACGACGAAAATGGTTATCCATAGATTGTGGTTTGTTTCTGGCTGACCTGTGAAATCATTGTTGTATAGTTGTTATAGAGTGCAATGTCAAATGCTTAAACCGTTAATATATGTTCTTTCCTTATGTGGTGTGTGTGTCCTTTGACAAATAGGTTCATGGATAATTATATTCAAAAATCCTATGGTCTTACAAATTCTGGAAAGTGTCCGCAAATATGCAGTTCCTTCAGAATTCTTCTTTCTTGAACAAAAGATTAGTGTGGAACATAAAGAGATTTTTTTCCTATTTAGCCCTGTTTGACATGTTGATAATGTTGTTCTTTCCTCATATAAAGAGTGATTCATTTAAATTCAAACATGAAAATATCTCGAGAAATACGGCTTGTATTTATTTTAAAGTACCAAATAAAGATCTAATATTTCCGAGAGGGACACTCAATCCCTCAAAAATTAGACCGCTTGCATCCTCAAAGAGGGATAACAAGGAAATTTCAAATTGAAATACAATTTTTATTGCAGATTCTGATTCTGCAAAAAAAAAAAAAAAAAAAAAAAATCATCTGAAATATGTTTTTCGGTTTTCATACATGGTGCTGCAATTCGTGAAAACTACACAAATTTCTTTTTCTCCAAGCGGATGTTTTACTAAAAAATGATTTTTCACTTGAACTTTTCATTTTGCTCCTATGATTTTACCTCACTCATATCGTCTGTCAATTGTTCTTCTCTTCCCCTACCTTTACCTTCTCTTCCTTTAGTTTCTGGTGATAACGTTTTATTTTTACTCATGTGACTTCTCTTAAGACCCGGCACTCTTCTCCATAAATACAATATTCCAAAAGAACATTTGGCAACTCTTTCTTAATTCTTTATTATCCATTTCTTTCTACGATAGTACTTATTTTGTATGAGTGCGTCCATTTCCAAGGGCGTTCTTGTAAAAATATATCATTATCTTTGATTCCATCACTACTAATATCTGATAATTCGAAAAACTCGTTTGAGACAAAAGAGTTCTATTTTTTCAAAGAAGAATCATAATTCAATAATAGCCCCTACTGAATATTACTTAATATAAATATTAGAAGCTTCTCCTAAGAGAAAATTAAATTTGCGTAATTTTTACCGGTTGCAGTGCTACTTCCAAATATTCGATAAACAATTTCAAACAAAAGTTACGATGCATTTCTGCTTTATCTACTGTAAAATTAGAATCTGCAATAAAAGATGTGGTTTCCATTGGAAGTGGGGACGTACTAACTTCCTTGACATTGAATAGACCCCTCTGAAATATTACATTCATTCATTTGTTTGTTTGTCTTTGGTACGATACGTAGACCTATTTGTCGAGTTACTTCGCTTATTCAATTTAAATTAATCATCCTGCACAAATCTCACTAGTAGGTTCATTCATTTTAAGAGGCGAATTAAATGACAAGTCATATTATTTCTTCTCTCATCTCCGTATTGTAGACAAAAAATGTATGTTCCCTTCGTTCTCTAAGCGTATAAAACACTTCCCGTTGGTCTAGATCAAGGATTCCAAACTTTTTAGCCTAAGGGCCACACTAAATTCTCCACTAAGTCCGAAGGGTTAAGACTAGTTCGCTCATATTAACGTACTTTAGCACCAAAGCCATCTTCTGTGGACCGGTGAAATTACGCATACTTAATTTATAAGAGCAACCCACATTAAGCTTTTCTTTCTGTTTAATTATGCTTTATTTTTTTCCAAATTATGCTTTGTTATGCTTTATTGTTAATTTCAATCATTGTTTTGCATTAATCGTATATAATGTATAATATTTACTATACATTAAATATTCTAAATATCTTGATCTATTTATTAATATTTTATGCAACCGATTTCTTTCATATTTAATGAATTTTCTACTTAATGCACTTTAAAGAGATATGCTTTACTCTTCATTTCATCATTTCCTTCATTTCTTATCATTACCGTCTTCTTTAGCCTAGCTGGCATAACGTGAGACGTAAAACTCAAAGATTTTATTTCATTTTATTTAGTCAGTTTTTTTATTTGTTTTGTTTCTGTTTTTATCACTTGTGCGCCTTAAAGATGCATATATACAGAAAGGGAAAGTAAAAGATGCCACCAAAAAGTACAGAAAGTGCTCAAGTTCAAGAGGTACACATAACAATATAGTGTGGAGTATTTGTGTACTATTCATTCTTGGCGGAAAGTTTTCTTCTTCTTTTACTTTTTCTTTTCTCCACATCAAAGTATTACACCGAAAAGTTTACAGAAACAAAAATAAGTTTTGCATTGTTGCATTATGTTCTCAATGATTTTGCATTGTAAATATTGGTTTTAAAAATAATACAGTGTGTTAAACTTGCAGTTAAACAACATTTTCCAAAAATTGTGCTATATATTTTAAATTATGCTTTATGCTTTATTTTCTAAAATTATGCTTTAAAAATTAGTTTCTGCTGGACCCTTAGACAGCCACAACCATGTTCAAGGTACCAACCATATGTGTAAATTGCTATTATGCTTTTTATGCTTTTAGGTTGCCCTATTAATTATGATTGGTTATTCGAAGTATACAGCGCCATCTTGTACCTAGTAGCAGAAATAGAGCATGTTCTGGAAAAGTTCTGCTGGGTTATCGCTTGTCTGGATGATTCGAGATTTTCGACTGGTTTCGAATATGTTTTACGCACCGAAGACGCGTGGTATAAATAGGGGAAAAACCGAGAGTTCGATAGTTCCAAATTTTGAGTTCGAAACAACAAGTGCGATCTGAAAAGCAAGCTGTTAATTGTATCACATGAGATGCGGTCAATCATATTCAAATCCTTGAATTATTGAAGAGATTGAAGAAAATGACTTACCATATTACTGTAGTACGCTGGCTTAGCTGTGAAAAAGTTCTAATACGATTTTTTGAGCTCCGAACAATAATTGAAATTTCTTGAATAATATGACTCGTTCTGTCGCAGAGTTACACAACAATGAGTGGTTATGGTTATGCATTTTATACAAATTTAACTAAACATATGAATGACCTTAATTTAAAATTACAAAGAGGAAACTAATTCTGCTTGATTTATATACTCACATTAAAACCTTTAAACAAAAATTGTTTTGTTTCAATAACAATTTAAAAAAATGACGCATTTTTAATACATGCCAAACATTCAGTCATCAAATTGAGACTGAATTTCTGGTAGATTTTGTAACCGTTACCTTGGGTGGTTTAAAAATAAATTTTGACACTCGTTTCTCAGATTTTGATGCAATGCAAACACATCAAGATCTTCCAAAATTCTTTTAACGTCGACATAGAAGCCCTTGCTTAGAACTCCAAATGGACATGGTTGATTTGCAGTGTAGCGATGTTTTTAAAGAAAAATATTTAAATTCATCATTGCTGAAATTTTATATAATAGTTTTCCATTCACACAGTGTGATCAGTTGCATAAATTTGCTCGTGGCTTCTTTCCATTTTCTGAAATACTTATACACTGTAAAAATAAATAAATAAACACAAATTAAACAACATTTAAATACTTTAATACAGAAATCGACGGAAAAATTGATGAAATAGTGATTATAAAGTGTGCTTCGCGTATCCAAAAGCGTTAATTCTCTAAAAGCAGTATCTAGTATGACATATTTAAAACACTTCTCCTAGGCAAACAATTCGAAAACAAATTGACGACATACATTTTACACATTTTGTACACACATCTGGGACATATTTGGACAATACAGTATCTACAAGGGGTGAATATTATTAATCTGGAGGTATTCAAAGAGTGTCGGTAATGTGTAAAGTGTCTTACTGTGTCTAAAATTAGTTTTTTTTTTTTTTTTCAGTGTATGTGTGAAAAAATGTTCTCCAAAATGAAATAAACAAAAATACTTACAGATTCAAGTTAGCTGATGAACATTTAAAGTCGCTGTTGATAATTTTCTCTAGTAAACTTGATCCACAAGTGCAAACAATTGTCAGTGGAAAGTTACAGGTATATAAATCTCATTAATCACAATTATGTTTAATTTTATTATGTGAATTACCTACAGCATGTATATAATTTATTGTAAGTTTTAAGATGAATCTCAAATCTTTAATTACAGTTAAAATCTTCAATTTCATTAAGCAAGTCAGTTACTGAGTTTCTTAATCAGTTGTATAAAAACATCTGATTATTACTTTGTATGATTTACGTAGTGAATGTTACAATTTAATCAAAATGAACTGTGGAAGACCGGATTGATGGTGCTTGCGGGCCGTAGTTTGGATAGCCCTGGTCCAGAACGTTGTACGATTGCCTTTGGTTGGAATAACATTGTACACACTACGCTGGTTCCAATTTCACGCTTAAACCTTATATATCATATAGTCTCAGTGCTGAAAAGGGACGTTGAACTTAAGAAACAAACATTATTTTTATTATCATCACGTTTGTAAAAAAAGAATCTTTCTGTATTAGTCAGTGTTAATGGAAGTTCCTCCTGCGCGTAAAGTTTCTCGATCTACAAGAATCGGATGGGAGGTACAGAGACTTGGTGGTCGAAGTGGTGTGTTTGAATAGTTTCTGGTTCGATCCTAAACCGCTTGAATTAGTGGTGCATTACGTTAGACTGTGGATTTTCTCTTATTTTTTTCATGGTCTAATTCCACAGATGCATCCGCCATTACCTTACTTTTAGTCTACGTATTTATTATCATCTCCTTAAGCACAAAGAGCATAAACGTATAAAGTTAAGATTTTTAATAATTTATTTATTTATTTACTATTATTATTATTTTGCCAAGGTATCTGAAAAATGAAGTTCCTTTCGACATCCTTTGCAAATTCCGCGCTGCATATCAAAACCAGTTTTAAAAGCAAATAGTAAGAGTTCTATTTCAATCTGCAGAGATGACTGCTTTCATAAATGCAAATACGTCTACACTCATTTAACCCCTTTCTGCATGATTTTTTTCTTTTAGCGAAAAAAATAATCAGTATTGGAAATCCTCATATGGGAACTTGAAAAATGAATTAAAACTGAAATTTTAGATTTTTCACTTAATCCCGATGAGAAATAAGTGAGTGCCATATATCACACACTTACAACTAACAAAGTACATGCCAGATGACACCAAAATCTCTTATTCATACACGTCAACATCTCACACAGCAGACAAAACAGTCATTTGATGCCTTTGATAAATCACAAAAAAGCTAAAGTGAAGAAAGGGGATGTGCCATATATGGCATGGCATGCGGTAAGGGGTAAATTTCTAAATCTTTTCACTTTATCACAAATATGCTCACATTCTTGTTAAATTATCGCACGCAAATGTTAGGTTTATGGAAAGTATTTTAATCTCGTCCCCCTTAGGAAACGAATGGTTGATGAATTTGGGCCTAAGACATGGCGAATGTCACTCACTAGGGAAGTACTTGAAGTGGTACGCGGGGATCTGCAAGTGTTATATAGCGTTGGAAAGGTAACACCGAGTATACCTCACATAGGAAATATCTCGCTTGAATGGGGCCTGTAGGGGGCGTGGCGACCATTTGAAAATCAGATCAAGGATCGCTCCGAAACGACAGAAAACATGGACAAATAGGAAGCTATGATGTAATTGTTTTGAGACGCGGTATATATAGGTTTGAAAGGTAGTTGAATACGAATTTAACATTAAATATTTACAAATCAAAATGACGGACACAAATTACAAAAAAAAAAAAAAAAAAAAAAAAAAAACAAGCTATGGATCTAAAATTGGGTATATAGATACATTCGGCGTCGCTATGAATAAATCGAATACCAAACAATATAAAATTCAAAATGGAGGATCCAATATGGCGGACAAAATGCAAAACACTGCTATGGAACTGAAAACAAGTAGATAAAGATTTTCGTGGTCGCGGAGTACGAATCCAATGCTAAAAGTGCAAAATGCAATATGACGCATCCCATATGGCGGAAAAAATGTGCAAAACTACAGAATGGACGTATATGTATCAAGAAGAACCTGGGCTCCGTCTCGATTTAGAAAAGCACATCTCGATCTCGAATTAGAGATAAGACCGAGACAAGATCGAAACTACTCTCGATGTCAGTACCATCCCTACTACGGAGAGTGGACATTCGTCATACATATTTCTCACAAGTGTACACGGCATAATGTGAAACCGGAAAGACAGTTATGGAAGCATAACGATATTTTAAACACGCACTTTTCACTGTCACTGTTCGGATCTTCAGATCTGCCAATAGTCGCAACGTACTTTACAGGCACCATTCTTGTGAGATATTACAGATGTAAAGTATAGTCGATGTGCGCTTTTCAACGATATATAACACATGCCGATCCCCGCGTATCTCTTCGGGGGCGGGGAGGGAGTTGGTAGTAAAATAATTATTGTCTATGATTGCAATCTGTTCGTATCATAAAACTTTCATATGCGCTACAAAACCTGCCCTACATTCTGTGCCTCAATTTCGGCATGATTGTATAGAAAAACACGCACCCTGTTTATTGTAAAACATCATCTGCACCTATTTGCCCCCTTACGTACTATAGGTATTTTTCTACTATATGTCTAAGAATAACATATGTCCGTTCTGTACATTTTTCTCATTTTTCGTCCTCCACATTGGATCCGTCATATTCCATTTTGCACTTTTTACATTCAAATCGTAATCAGCGACCACGAAAACATCTACCCAATTTCAGTTCCATAGCAGTGTTTTGCATTTTGTCCGCCATATTGGATCCACCATTTTGAATTTTACACTTTTCAGTATCCGATTCATACATAGAGACGTCAAGTGTCTCTATATACCCAATTTTAGATCCATACCTTTTTTTTTTTTTTTTTTTGTAATTTGTGTCCGCCGTATTGGATCCGCTATTTTGGTTTATAACATTTGATGTTAGATTCGTATTCAGCTACCTTTCAAACCTATATATACCGCGTCTCAAAACAATTCTTATTTTGTCCATGTTTTCTGGTGTTTCGGAGCGTGCCTTTTTCTGATTTTCAAATGGTCGCCATGCCCCCTGCAGGCCCCATTCAAGCAAGATATTTCACATGTGAGGTATACTCGGTGTGACCTTTCCAACGGTATAAAACACATGTGTACCACTTCATGTACTTCCCTATTCAGAGATCCCGAAAACTATGTACTCGACACTATTTACATAACAATAAAGGGTATATAGTAGCAAACATTCTGCCTTTCTTTCGAATTTCAATATGATAGATGATATACATACGGTAGATGATACTTGGAATTCGAAGTCAAGAAAGACAATACATGTTTGCTATCATACACTTTATATTGCTCTGGGCATATTTTCTATATAAACCAAGTTAATTGCTCATGATGTTGGAACACTCACATATCAAAAAGTTTAACATTGCTCCTCTAGATACACTTTATACTGAAGGGAAAGTCTTAAAATCTTCGGCTCTGTTATTCATACTAAGTATACAATTTTGTCCAGATCAAGTTATTACTAAAGATACCGTAAAATCACCGTATAGTAAAGAAGATTGCATTTCTTGTGCAATGTGTGAAATGATTCATTTCATACTGTCCGTGTCCTGTGTTTAGGTCTCTTATGCTTCAACGAGCTGTTCATCTGTTGAAAAAAGATATCATGATAACGGTAAACATTTTCACAATCTTTGTTACTTAGCAAGCTATGACAAAAATCTCGTTGTTTTGACATTTTCGAAACGTTTTTATCATATTTGTACCTTTTCCTGTACATATGTAATAAACCACTTTTAAAAACATTAATCTTCAGCTTGAGTATTGTTAAGTAAGCACATTTAGAAAAAGAGAATCGTTTTGCTTCAGCTCAGATTTCACAACGAACAAGAGTAATCTCGTAGATTATGCTTCGTCCTAAACGGAAGAAGGCGGCACATGCTTTTTCCTGTGTCTTCAAAATTGCATTGAAATCGTGGGAGAGTACACACGTTTTTCCAACAATGAACTGTGTAAAAATTGCTTTGCATGGACTGTGATAGTTCGCATTTTGTGTTTTATGTACCATCTGACACTTCCAATGGCAATAGACAGGTGGTGGAACAAATTTATCTGTTATACCGAGTAACATTGCCTTTTTATTCTTGACCACTTTTTTTAAATATATATATATATATATATATATATATATATATATATATATATATATATATATATATATATATATATATATATCTTTTGTGTTTGTAGTGAATGTATTATTTAGATGTAACGGAAATCGGAATTATTATTATGTTTTACTTGCTTGTTGTTTTGTATAAAAACATAAAAGTTTTGGGTAAGGGAAAAATCTCAAAGTCGTGCTTTTACCTATATCATTGCATTTCGATTAGGAAAGTAGGCACTATTTCCATTATTTTGAGCAAGTGGACCAAAACAATGGGAATAAGTAACTTTTGAAATGTCCTCAATGTGGTTAAAAGTTTATAGTTAAAAGGAGATTCATACATCAATTTCAGGATATTTAATTCAACGTTTTGTGTACTTATCACTATTGAAACATGATTTGTCGTATTTTAGTACGTAGAAGTGGCACTGGACATTCAATACTCAACTGCTACAATACATTCTATCATGTGGTATATGGATTGACTATGACTTTCAAATAATAATTTTAAAAAACTATTTTATGAATGTGGACAATCACAGAAAAGAGAAATCTATTATTGATGGTGTTTGTAAGATGTTGCTAACCTCCAAACTTAAAATTCTACCTACATTATCATACTATATAACGAAATAAGCCCAAAGATGTAGCATATAAAAATCAATATATCTCATTGAAATGAGCAAATTGATATAGATAAATGTAAATTCTCATGTGTAGTTTTTGAGAAAATCAAAATGTTTATAAATTTAAAAATTTATGCTGTAAGAAAACCATACATCTATTAACAGTTCAAGATCAGACTGATCTTGAAGTGTACTCTCAACAAGCTTTTCATTATGACACTAGAAAGTTACTTATCAGTGTATTTATCTATAGTACGTAAATAAATAAAGAATATAAACTATCAATTGTTGGCAATGAATGACGTACATTTCAGAGAAATAAAACTTCGTTTTTCTCGATTTTTCTATAGACCTACTCTGAAGCATCTGATTTTTTCAATTGAATGTAATTTTCAATGTGTAAAAAGAGATATCTCCGAAATTGTGAAAGGTTAGCTGCGAAGAAAGCCAATATTCTTCCGCACCTGTGTGTGTAGAGTGGTATCTCACATCGACACCCTCAAGGTTACTCGCGATTTCGAGGGTTCTAATGTCCAAAGAACAGACTTTACATTTCATTTATCTCGAAATTGAGGTTTTGTAGTTATCTCCTATAAAAATAATAAGATAATTATCGATTGGTATATATTTCATTTTTTGACAATGTTATAGTTTAACAATAATTAAAATTTAAGAGTTAATCATAATTTTGTGTTATATCTCATTAATCATGTCGTGTATTGTCAAAGAAAAACTTGATTAGGGTATATTTCAGTATTAAATCTTATTTTAATACTAGTCTTTGGCGAACTGGGACCTCGTCCCCAGACCCCCGCGTTTACTTGACCTACGGCCTCACACCTCTTAAACCAACAATTCTACTGAATTTCATGTTTTTCCTATTTTAACTACCTGAAAGATAAAATTTTGTATCCCAAGAAAACGCCTATTTATATAACATGGGAGATTTTTACATCATCCCTTTAAACTCTCTAAAAATTAAAAATATTCACTTTTCGCAATTTTCCTGTGTGTTAGTCCCGGAAGGCTACAATCATGCCGAATTTAATCATTGTAGCCCTACAGGAAGTGCCCAATAATTTTGGGGTGTAGAAGTTGTTCTATATAAATAACATGCGAAAGATTTTTCAGTTTCCCACAAAACAACTCTAAAGTTGGAAAACCGAGCGAAGTAGCTCAAGTGGTAGAGCGTTGGCTTCGCATTCGGGAGGTCGTGGATTCGAATCCCGCTGCCGACCATCCTGACTGAGGTTTTCCAGGGTTTCCCTCAGTCCTACCAGGCAAATGCCGGGATGGTACCTACTAAACAGGCCCTGGCCGATACCTTCCCAAATCCTTTCCATCGTTGTTGTTGTTGTTGGATATCCAGTGTAAAATGGCCTCTGAGCTGTATCTGGTGACTGTTAAATAAATAAATAAAATTTTATTTTTGATGATTTACTTAGGTAACGCTAACGAAAATGTTCAAGCATACCGAATTTCAAGCTTTAACTCCAATTCCAAGTGCCTAAAACATTATATTATAAGTTAAACAAAAACATGAGAAATTTCTTCATTCCCCTTTTAGATCCCCTAAAAATTAAAAATATTAAATTTAGAAGTTTCCTTGTTGGTTAGTCCCAAAAAGCTACAATCATGCTAAATTTCAACTTTCCACGTCAACCAGAAGTACCCTTTATTTTATGTCAGTGGGTTCATGTACAGCAGGGGTGGATCCAGGGGGGGCGGTGGGTTGTAATACTACTACTTAGAGCTACTTTTAAAAGCTCCAAACTCTGGGATGTGTTTTAGATCTAGGATAGAAAGTGGCATGTTTATTGTAAAGCACCAATTGTTAGATTTTTAAAAAATCGTTTTAGTCCGCTGTCTCGAAAACTACGCATGAAGATTTACACTTGCCCATATCATTTTGTTTACTTCAATGAGGTTTACCGATTGGTGTCTCTTCTTTACACAATTTTCTTTGCTGTTAAACTCCTATAATACTATTGTAGAATTTTTGTATTGTATTGCAAAAAATACACCAGCAACTAGCAGATTATTTATTTTATCAGCAACACAATACTCCTTACAGCGCTGCACATAGTACTTGCAGACAGAGGAGAGGCCGGGGGCCTAAGCCCCCCAGTTTTTGAGTAACGAACCTAATTTAGGCTGTTATGTATGTAGTTCGAAAGTTTATAATAAACTCATAATACACCTATCTACTGGCATGAAGATTTACACCAACTATAAGACATAATTTAGAGTTAAGCTTTTGTTGATTTTTGTTAGTTTATTTTTATTTATCTATTTTCTGTTCAGTTTTGTTGTTAATTTCCCTTGCTATTTTTTCAGCACCTTCCCTTCCAATGCCTTTTCCTTCCCCCTTTTTTCCCTTTATTTTTTCATTTTTTCAAATAAAGAAAAATATACAATATGAACCATTCGCAATGATGATAACTCGACGGTTTTTGAATGTTCAAGGGAACCGACTGAGAATACACGCGGCTGAGCGAATGAAAAAAAAAATCACCTATCATAGTCTGGCTTCTTGCTTCCCCCCCCCCCCCTTAGTTTTTACCTTCTAGATCCGCTACTGTTTGTAGATGATAAAAAAGTATAGCATAAATATTTCCTATTACTTGCAAGTCATTGATTGACATTTAGAAATTCCTGTGTGGTATGATCCTCCTCGAAATTATTCCCTTCTTTTTATATTTTAAATTTTTTTTTTTTTTTTTTTTTTTTTTTTTTTTTTTTTTTTTTTTTTTACGAACGTAGTCTTTTCTTTAATATTATCCATAACTTGCCACCAACATCTTCTACCACAGAATAAAATCACATGATTATACAGTAAATATTCTGCTATTACTTGCAAATTATTACTACACATTTAGAAATTTCTTTGCTAGGGAAACATATGAAAAGAGACAAGTCAGAGCTCTCCAATGACAACAGATAACATTTTTCGAGAAGAAATATCAGTTTCACCACGACACATTTGTAAGAAGTGACAGTTTTAACCCCTGTCAAAGTCTATTCTTTGCACTATGTTCCCCACCTAATTTATTCATTTTAACGTGAGAATCACCCATTTTTAATAACATTGATACATTACACCTTCCTTCTACCTTCTAATTTCTTGTATACTTCTTATTATCTTCTATCACAATATAATAATTTATTTCCGTAAACTGTTCTGGACAGTTTCTTTTTTCCTGTTTTCGACTATTTCAGAATTGATCCTATGTTCCCAACTTTTTAAATAATTTCTCCTGCCTTCTGGTTCCAATAAGATTGTTCTATGCAATACAAGACAACATGCATTCTGACTTGTTAACTTAAAATTCACCTGTCTGTCAGGCGCGGATCCAAGGGGAAAGCTATAGGGACTATATCCCTCGCTTCCCTTGACGTTTAGGTATACACGGGATAAAATGGGCTTCAGTCCTACTTTCTTTACACTGGATAAAGTGACAAACTATGGTTTAGCCCTTCCTTTGATCATATCCTGGATCCGCGGCTGCATGTCTCGATGTATAACAGTTGAAATCATTTCGTCAATGCTTGCTCAGTTAAGTGCAAAATATTAAAAAAAAAAAAAAGAAAAGAAAGAAAAAAGAAAAGAAAAGAAAAAGAAAACAGAAAAAGAAAGAGAAAGGAAAAGAAAGAAAAGAAATGGAGAAAGAAATGAAAAAGGTAGAGTCGAAGAAGCAATTCAATATCGATCGATAGATACAGAATTCTACTCGTACCAGAACTCTCACGGCTGTGAAGTTTAAGGCGTCGGATACTCGAATCCGTTTACCAGTATGAATTTATGTATATTCGGATAAAATGTTAAACTGTACGTCTAATTTCATATAACCTCAGTGGTGAATGGGACATAATCGACAAATCAACCAACCAATCTTCATTAATAAGTTCTGATATTGTTATTGGACTATTAATAATTCTAACATGATTCAATCTCGGTCTAAGGATTAAGTAGAAGGATGTGGCAATTGTCACTAGCAGACCTCTTCCAAAAGGAACAGGGATTTCTAAACTGTTTAATTGTATCTTAAATTTATGTCTTGGGTTTGACAAGAATCGAACAATATGTTCCTCGAATTCATCGTCACAATAGTCGAAATGAATAAAGACTATTTGTTATAATAACGAATAATTAATTGTTCGAGTTATTCTAAACAACGAAATTCCTACCTAGCAACCGGGAGACACTAACTCGATCTCCGGTGTGGGAGAGAAAATCTTATCGTTCTAAGTTACCCTCGTTCCAATCTGGCTGAGGTTCGAAAATTGGTACCTGGGTAACCTTTAGAACAGTGCTTTCAAAATTTCAATAATTCGTTATTCAATTAATTCAAATGACGAATAACTAGTCGAACAATTATTGAGATTATTAATAATTATGCGAACAACTGTTCAAATAAGAAAGATTCGAAAATATTCAAATAATAGTAGGAAAATAATCAAACAGTCATTCGATTATTTTAACAACACTACTAAAGAGTAAAGGGGGCGGAGTGTGGTGACTACATTCCGGGAGTGTGGAACTATCGTATATGTCATGTGCCTAATGGGGACGACTTTTACTAACTTCACGGGTAATAAAACTAGTTCATACCGTTGACAATTTTGAAATAGCTAAAAATAAAATAATCATGTTTTACAAAGAAGAAGAAGAAGAAGAAGAAGATTGTATCTTGTTCTTGTCTTGGTTCCTTCGTCCTTGAATAAAGGAAGAAGTTATAACAGAATGAGACAATTACATAAACGTTAGATCGTTATTAAATACTATCTTCCTCTTTTCTGAAGTAAATTTACTATTTTCCTTTGGAGTTTTTTCTCTCCCCCTTTTTTTCTACAGGTGCACATCGCGTGACCTGCAGAACGACAAGATAGTATCTTCTCACAAGAAGACTTTTTATTTCTCATTTCCATTTCTCTTAAAGCCTCGAGGTTCCTAAAAGATAGAGACTTTTTCATTCTATTATTATTACTTAACGCTGATTCTCTTTTGGTTCCGCTCCACATAGTAACTTCACTTAATTCGATTCATACTATAAAGACAAGCAGTGATCTTACGACTTCAGCCATTGAAAATGTACTGTATCAAATTGGTATCCTCCTAATGGACGTTTTGCCTTTCTTTTGCTGTACACTGTTATTCAGGAGTACTGTACCAACAATGCTGTATTGCAGTGGTGCTAAATGTAAAACATTTTTCTTACTTTCAAGAGACCATAGGCAAGCAAGGCTGAGGGAAAGGCAAGTACTTACTTTCCTTGTTTGCTCTTTCCGATTTTATTTAGTATTTTTGTGTTAAAATATTATTCAATGAGAAGTCGTCAATTTATAAACAACTTCTAATACTCGAAAAGGTAGATGTTTCTAAACCTGGTTTTACAACTGTTTAGACTCAAAATTATCAATTCCCACGAAACTAAGTAAAAGGTACTGTTCTCATTAACTTCCTTGGTAAATCTTTTTTTATTATTGTGTTTGAATTAGTAGAAGTGGCCTTTTTTTCTAGGAACTTAAACAAACTCCATTTCGCAAGAATTAAGGATAAAGAATTTAAGTTCACTTCTGAAATTTGAACCATAAATCATACCATACTGCACTGCAACTTAATGTTATACATGTATTTATGAAGAAAATTGTTATAGTATTTTCGATAGGCTTCGAAGAAAGTTCGTTTCCACCAGTAAACTACATTTTTTGGATACTTTTAAAAAGAAATTGATTACTCCTCATTACAGAGCAACAAATGAAGTACTGTGTCTGCAAGAAGTGACCAGAATCATTGCAGCTGCTTTCGAAAAAATATTAGCAAATTTCAGTTTTTGATCATCACTACCTTCTCTCTGTTTTTGCATGTTAGATAATAAATATGAAAAAAAAGACCCATGAAGAATCCTCTAAGGATGCGTAGGAGACGAAACAATACATAATTTTCGTGCTGAGATTCGAGACAAGACAGAGCTCTTCCAATAAAAATAGAGACTATTTCGAGACAAGACAGAATCAACTCTTGCATCGCTGTTTTATGTTTCACATTTGGCCTCCAGACGTTGAGCGTTATGGTCTGTAGATATCTGCACAGTAGAGTGATGAATACATGGACAAACAGGGACAGAACCTGGAAGTTACTTTTTGATATATCAGGTGTATAGGTCAACTCCGTTATGAACAAAAATACGAAACGATGACAACAAAGTTGTTGGAAATAGATATTTTCAGTTCTGTCACTTATAAGGAGACGATGTTGAAACAAACAACAGAGTATTATTGAATGAACCGTTTACTGTCTGCAGGACTCTTCAAGGCACAAAGCAATATAATCGTTTCGTACCTGCTGGAACTAATCAACTTAGATTGTATCGAACTTCATTCATAGACAAATATCATATTTGCTAGGGTCATTTGTTCAAAGACAGCCACTTGTTAAAGATTACCTAGCCGCAACATTATGTTTCGCAGCGACTTGTGTGGCGAAATTTGGAGCTAACGGTTTCTGTTCTAACACGCAGTGAGGCTTTCTGAAATTGAGTGACATAAGCACCGTGTTGGTAAAGGGAAGGATTATGCTGCATAAAACTAAAAATAAAGGTAAGTGATAAAAATACCACTATCAAAATAGCTGATATAATTTTTGCTTAATGAAAGATTTGAGATCAACAAGCGAATCTGTAGTTATATAGAAGTCAGGTGTATAGGAGTATTAAATGAGGTGTCGAGCATACAGCGCCGCTTCCTGGTTTGCAACAACGAACACGCCTGTCCTTGTTTATTTTCCCTGCATGATAGGCGTTGGGGTAAGGCGGTCCCTTCTGTGCATAAGCTATTTGGGGTAAGACGGCCCCAACAAGTATTGTTATGCTGGTTGAATATGTCGTGAATTTAGATTAATAAATACGTGTCTTGCAATGATATGCAGTACAAGAGTTACAAGGCTTGCCTCCGTGTTCCATTTTCATGAATGCACATAACATGAGTAGATAATTAGCTGTCACCAGATAGTTTAGTCGAGAGCATACACTGGCGACCAGAAACAAAATTTCCCCTATTAGTGTAAGTCGTTTTTTTTTTTTTTTTTATTTGTGGGAACTGTATTTTTGCTGTATTGTATGGTGCTGAAATGAACCGTCAAGAAAGGAAGATACTCAGGAGCAAAAGAGTTGTGAATATCGAGGGAAAGAAATGTCAAGGTAACGTAGTACAAACCGTTGTTATAAGTGTGGTGGTTGTTATTACAATGCGATTGACGGGAAGGATTGGTTCAAATGTAACGACTGCAAGGGTTGGTTCCATGACGACTGTTTTCGGTGAGAAAGAGTACAGGTTGGAATATGTGCTTTTCGTCGTTATTAGTGTTGGTTTATAGTGGATATATGGAATATGAAATATACATGACGAAGTTTCATTTTTCACTTGTTTATTACATTAACTTTATATATATATATATATATATAGACTTTTCATATACAGTCAGCTGTAGACTTTTCTGAACTGACCTAAGATGTTTAAATAAAATCACAATACCTGAGCCTGCTGAGGCTTAGCTTTTTAAGCAATGAAGTTATCAGTGAGGCTTAAAGAAATTCCGAAAACATATCTTTTACTAAATACTGTGACAGACATACAATATACTTAGAACAAGATATTAGAAATAGAAATACTTCAACTATTCCATAATATCCAGCAGTAAAATTGAACCACAGATGAGCATTCCTATTCTTACAGCCAGTATTTCGTTTTCCGGTAAAAGCCAATTATCTTACTTATTTGCAAATTCCGTATAGGTGATTTCTGAAACTGATATCATACATCTCGGTTACAACAATATTATTTGAGTAGGACCTTTTACTATCGTTATAACAAAGTTTATTGTATTACTTTAGTATATATGATGATTCTTTGTAAGATGAAGGCAGTAATGATAAAATAATTGGAAATTAATATTGATTCACTAGCTGTCGAAACAATAAAATAGGAGTGAAATTGAAATATCACAGAAAGCACTTTCATATTTCAGTTTTCAATTGCTCATCGTACAATGAAAATAAAATTATCTCAAATACGTCAATACAAAACAGTAGCAAACTATTCGTTATTCTAAATGTGTCAACTAATACATTTAGTCGTATCCTATATATTTTACACGAAATGTATATAAACTACATTAATAACTTTATCTGGACATATACGGTATATGGATTTAGGCCTACCATTCTGACCAAGATTATTGTACAGAAAACAATTAGAACAAAACGGGCAGTTTGCTCCTTATCGACTAATAGCCGTGTTTTCATTGTGTATTATTCTAATTGGATGAATTGAAGTTGATAGTCCCTTACAGCAGCGAGGCTTCATGAGATGGATCTACAGCCTACCGTGGGATCCTAACAACAGGAGATCCCACTGGAATCGAATTCGGGTATTATCCTGAATTCGATTTCCGATAAGGGTAATTGCGACGGGTATGAACCCGGATGTGATGGCTTGGATTCCACTTTTTCCCCATCTCATGTACTCATGGTGTTGAATAGAAATGTCACCTTCTCAAGTAATCAATAAACGAAGAGGGTTTTCTTTCCAAACATTATCAATTTAAATTTCATGTGCCGAACACTTCCTCAACCTTTTTCAATCATATGAGTTCTCAACTCACATATTATCAATAAGTGAATCAGGATGAGATCAGACCTCAAGATAAAAGGAAATATCGCGAAAAATATAAGGGTTTACTAATTGCATGCCAAGTCAAGATAATGCACGTAGTGTTTCTAGCAATTTGTGGAATTAATCGACCTAGGATTATACTGTTGAGCGTTCCATCCGATTTACTCAGTTAAAGAGATGTACGTTTGTTACGTTTACTCATTAAGTAAGTGGTAATTTGCTACAGTACTTGCAACCCTATCTTGAAATCGAAAATTATTTTTGCACGATGCCAACATTCCAAATGTATAATTCTCAGTCCTAATTAAAATCTACAAAAAGGTATGCCTGTTATGAGCAAAATACAGTAAAGGATCTCCAGTGGACTTATCTCAAATTTTCATAGCACATCAATGCACTAACAGGACAAGGACATTCATGAACAACTAACTAATGGACCATATCGGACCTTGATTGTTCATTTTATGCCCACACATAATTGCAATCATGTAGGCGTCTCGTGCACAGTGTTAAGTGGAGCTATTCAATTGCCAAAGGTGGGGAATGACAATACTGAAATGAGTAGGCCAAATAGGTCAAAGTCATTAGATATGGGATCTTGTTTAAAATTTAGTTTAGGTATATAAACAAAAGGGCAGAAAATAAACACTCTTACTAGAGATGCCACCTTGAAAACATCTGTATGTTAATTTCAGTTTCATACTTCGAACTATTCCTCAACCCTTACGCCACTTCATGGGTTTTCAACCCACATATTGTTGCCAGGTGAATCTGGAAGTAAAGGGAATATTACGAGAAATATGAGGGTTCACTGTTAAGTCAGTCAAGATAATGGGCGTGACGTTTCTTGTATAAGAATTGTCTTATTTTGCTGAAACCAAGGATTCAGATTATAATTCTGTAGATTCAGATTTTTTTAAAGCCTAATTAAAGAAAACTTGTACAAATGTTAACTCTTTCTTTCTCTGTCTCTCTCTCTCTCTCTCTTGCTTCAAATATATCACATATTCATTGTCGCTGAAATAAAATCTACCAGTCTACCAGTTCTTACCCTACTCCGGCCCAATCATAAAAAAAAAAGATATTATAATTACGCGTATGTTAGGAAGTTCAACTATCCTCCCATCATCTTCTCACCTTTTCCTAAGCTCTTTTTCTTAAAGATATTCCAACTCAAACTCTATGAATACTCGTATAAAGTTAGATTAGCTTGTACAATCCGCGGCAAAAAACCTGCAACATGAGGATGTAAGTTTATTGTGAAACTACGCCTAACAGCACAGGGAATGAACATAACGTCTAAGTGGAACGAATCACGCCAGGATAAACCTCGGCCTCCTCCCGTGCACACTTATTTTGGAGCAAAAGACTTCTTCATTTCACAATAAACTTATATGTTCATGTTGCAGGTTTTTTGCCGCGGATTGTACAATACATTTTAATGCTTAAGTTCAAAAGCAGCATACTTAAATGCCTAATTCATCACATTTTAATTTCTTTGGCTTTAATGATATTAGAAACATTAGTACATTTATAAGTTACAAATATTAGTTAGTGTTTCGTGAAATCAAAATAACCGTCTGAATCATCAAATCAGCAACGTTTATTTTGCGTATTATTTCTCAAATCAATAATTTACTAAAATCAGATAAATCTTCACATTTGTTTTAAAGTAGATACTAAATATTATATGTCTAAATTAACTGTATTTTAATAAACTAAAGACCAACAACAAACAGCTTTTTACAATTACTGTAAACTCAGAATGTAGAATTTCCTCTCATGCTAGACTTTATTAAATCAGTTGTTCCTAAACTGCGAGTGAATGACCCGAAATATTACCGAATGGCACAGGCAACTGAAATACTGTGTTCAAGTCCAAGAAAGATAATTATAAATAGATAGTTGACCATTACGTCTTTGATATCGAACCAGTGAATGAATGTCTGCGCCCAAACCATGTAGGGCACTTGACAAACAAGAATGCATTGAGCTCGCAAATTTTACAAAAAGAGGAAGAGCAAAAGAAAATAGGGCATCTATTATCTGTATTAATGTTTAACTTTGTTTTCATAATAATGGAAGTAGTTTACAGCTTTAAACTACAATATACTCAACAAATTAGTGCTACATAATTTATAGAATCTATTGCTTCATTTACTTCTTTTTTCAATTCGAGAATTGGCAACATTGCTTCATACGATGCTGTATGGTTCTTTTACAATTAGCACCTTTCCTGAGAGATTTGAACGCTTGATAAAAACAGGTCCAGTGATGATTATGTGTTCGTGGAGAAACAAAACTGCCAGGTGTGAGTGCTTATATTATAGAAAGTTGAAATAATGCAGTTCATCCAACCAATGGCTATTTGATATCATTACACCCCCATGGGGTCTAAAAAATCCAATTTACATAAGCTAAACCAACCATCTGGAATTTAAGCGAAAAACACGTCAACAATACCGCAATATATGTGGAGGTGATTGTCAATTAGAGTGCATCACACAACACACTGATTATTGTTATTACTTGTTTCACTGAACTATCAGGTGATAACTGCAGTTCTTGTAAGAAGTGTGGCACTTGTAAAATTGCTACTTTTATGATGTCCTGTATGCTTTTCTATGCATGAGTAACATTTCAACCATGTAACTATATTAAGCACATATGATAATAGTACAGTCGGTAAGTATAATAAAACAAGACAAGACCAGGATGCTACGGAAAATATTATGTAGGCAATAAAAAATGTGAAACGAAAAAGAACAGACTATCCACGTGTATAATATTCAAAATGTAACCAGAAATAAAATTATTCACAAGTATCAGCTTCAAGTCAGTAAGGTAAATTAGAATTAGTATTACAAAAACAGCGCTTTTTTTTAGTAAGAATTCTCAGTTCATATTTGTGACTTCTGGGTTCATAATCCAAACAATCCATTCTAAAATTTTTCTTGATTTTTTGAGACTATTCTTTTTCTTTTCTGCCCGAGCAGATAATTTCTGTTCATTGAAGTTCAGCCCATATGAGACGCCGACCTTAAGTTTAATGTGGAATCCGAACTTTGTAATGTGTTCAAATTTTTAATGCTCTGGCAAAAGAAGTCGAATCCAATACCTCATGTATCAAAAAACGCATGTGATAGCTCCTAGCTCAGCGAAAAGAGGATAGGGATTTCCTTTTTCTAGTTCTAAATATTTCTGATTGACTTGCTTCCAAAATTTTGTTCCTAATATTTTCAGTGAAAATGGTAGTAGTAGTTAGTTTAACGTTACGTTTCAGCTCAAGGACTTGATAAGAAATGAACTTTGATTCAAGTTGCTTTGATCCCATCAAGACTTAAAATAAACGTAGTACCTAGGTAAATTAGAAGATTACTTTGCTATAAATAATCCACAATACGCTCATTGAAGTTATTTTCTTAGACTCATAGTATGAAATACAGATTAGTTGATTAAAGTAAATTGTAAATTATGAATTATGCTTCCTACACTAACTAACAAATTTGATGAAATTCTCTTTTTGGTATAGACTGTACCCAGATAATTCAGAATGAAAGCAAGAATAATAATTAGGTGTGTTAATTTAATAAAATCTGAAAAACACTGTAATTAATATAGTATATACTAAATTTATAGATCAGAAATACTCTAACACAGGTAAAAAATGATAAAATATAGAAAACTGACAAAAGCAAACTGCAAGATGAAGCAAATATATCTATATATCTATATATCCATATCTATATCTATCTATCTATCTATCTATATATATATATATATATATATATATATATATATATATATATATATAAACATGGTAACTCTTCTATTGGCTCTATCAGGAGACAGATTAATTGTTCAAGCTATTGTTTTATAGTGGACTTAAGAAGAGATTTAACCTTCCTGCTTGCTTTTTTGCGATAAGGGGACTAAATTATTTTGCTTTTCTCGGAGAAACATATGTAGATGATTTTTCTTAACGGAAAGAAATAAAAAAAAATCAGAACTAACTGTTCACTGTATCAAAAATCCGATGCTGTTGACTTATTTCCTGTAAAATTATTTTATTTTTATTTTTATTTAACAATCACCAGAAACAACTCGGAGGCCATTTTACACTGGATAAGTAACAACAACAATGGAAAGGATTTTGGGAAGGTATCGGAAAGGGCCTGTTTAGTAGGTACCATCCCGACATTTGCCTGGGAAGACTGACGAAGACCTTGGAAAACCCCAGTCAGGATGGGCGGCAGCGGGAATCGAACCCGCGACCTCCTGAATGCGAAGCGAACACTCTACCACTTCAGCTAAAATATATACAAATCACAGTGAGATTATTTTTCCGTAATGTTAAAATTCCGTCACTTTATAAATGGTTCCTTTGAGCTTAATGAACTGAAGCCAATTTAACAATATTTGGTGTCAGCTTTCTTAGCCGTAGTCTCAAGCCCCTTTCACATATTTACAATTTGTTTCTCGCTTTCATGAGGATCTGTTGTACAGCGCTGAACTCTGTACACTAAGTAGAAGGAAAAGCTAAAAGAAGTAACTTGAGTTCCTGCCATAGGAGAGAAGAAGATTTTTTCATTTTCATCCAAAAACACTCATAACAACACTGTTCGAAGAGTGACTTGGCTTCACAGTCGTGTATCAAATCGGTGAGTTGCTTCTGCAAACTTGTGAGCTTCTGTGGTAGCTACAGAAAAAGGATTGAACACTCAATCAGGTACTTCAAGAGTACAAAGATCTTGAAATCTAATTTCCATGTCTGCGTTGAACCGTTTGAGATTAAAGTAAAAATCTTCTAAATCTTGCTTGAAGACCAGGAAATTGATAGAACTCCCATCGACTTATATTACTTCCAAGAAGGTCCAGTTTAGAAATGAACGAAGAGATGATTCCCTTAGCCTAACGAAATGCATTTTGCCCCCTTGTAGCTTTGTGTTAGCTTAATTGAGTTTATCGAACATATCAGATAAGTAGGCCAAAGCAAGTAGGCGAACTTTAAGAGTGTCACTTAGACTTGGATCAATCGTCTGCAGAAACTCAACTACTGTGTCAAGAAGTTTATACACACTCCGCAAAAACTTTCCTTTTGACAACCATCTCACTTTCGTGTCCACAAGAAGACGTTCAAATTCTTCGTCATTTTCTTTACAGAGATTACGAAAAAGGCGGTTGTTCAAAGAACGGGGCTTCATGAAGGTCCAGAAGAAGCAGACGGCTTCACGGTAGAAGGCAGAAAAGGCAGAAGAAAGAAACCACCCAAGAAGATAAACAACTGCACGGCGGCCCTTTTCAGGACCACATACACAGAGAACGACCAACCAACGCAAGATCAGACCGGGGCCACTCTTCACCCCTGCAAACCATTGAAGCAAACAAAGAGACATCTTCAGCTGTTCAAGAAACCAAGAACATGAAGAAGCAAACCAGAAGAAATGACACCACCTTCACCTGTGTTGTAAAAAGCGTACCCACCAACCTAGAAATACAGGATATTAAAGCAGAACTCAAGAGACAAAAACTAAACATCCGTAATGTGACCAGAATCAGAACAGACAAAGGAGCAACCCCACTACTTAGGATTTTTTCTGATGACCCACAGCAAGTAAATCGTCTACTACAAACCGGAGTAAACTTATACCAGAAACACTACCTTGTGGAAACTTCCAGGACGCTCCCTAGGCCGATGCCATGCCATAACTGCTACCAGTACGGACATCTCAAGTACTGGTGCAAAGTAGAGAGAGTTTGCAACCGATGCGGAAAACAACACAAAGAAGAGTGTGAGGTACCAGGAAAGAACATCTTTTGTGCCACATGCATCAGCGACTCACACCGTACTGGTAGCAGTGGCTGCCCAAAGAGACCAAAGCTGAACCAACCAAGAAGACCACCTCCACTTATTACAATAGAAGACGAACCAAACCTAACAGGCTCTTTTCAGGACCAGCATTCAGCAGATACATCCGAACCCATCATAGCAGATACATCCGATCCCACCATAGCAGAAACTCTGGACAATAGTATGAAGAAATGGATAAAAGAAGAAATTGAAATAGCCACAAACAAAATAGTAACGTGGATGTCATACATTCTTACTTCAACTGCAAGCCAACAACAGCACAAAATCCTCACCATAGCCATGCAAGCAGCATCAAGAAAAATTTTCGGAAACACAATAAACGCTATCACAACTACATCAGGAAAAATTTACATCAGGAGGACATACGCAGATACTGTGAAGAGAGCCCCAACAACAGACAGCCAACCAACAAAGCAAAAGGAGCAGTGCGGGGATACAGTGAGCAGGGGTAATCAACGCAACTGTGACTGATGCAAACCGATGACGACCTGGCGAGTCCATGGACAATGAGTACAGATATGCATGCTTAAAAATAACAGATGTCCCACTAACAATACATTTCCCCATTACAGACAACACAGATTAATAATAAAATGAACAGATTAAAGTTAGGAATTAATAGACAATAACAAATAATTTATTTATTACTACAGACGTGTTTACAAGGATTTTTGCCACCCCTTTACAGTGTGGTTTTGCCATGTAAATAGCCTAATGCATGCAGCATGACCGATACTGGTTTTTTTTTTCCTGGTTTCCAGGTTTTTTATCCCTCTATCAAATCACAAGATGTGAAAAAACTTCTCGCGCTTTCCTATCTTCTTTTTCTTACCCTTCTTTCTTTCTATCTACACAGTTAACAGATTCGCGTGTAAATGTCTCTGTATAGATAGAAACCGCGCAACACACCCACCGACACATGCTTTAGGTTTACTAACGCATGCAGGAGGAGCACGTAGCACGTAGGTAGAGTGAAGCACGGGGCGAGCTTTCTTGCTAAGGGGCCCTCTGTATTCTAGCTTTTCTGTTTCTGTTTCTCTGAGTAAGGAGCCGAACTGCAAAACAGAACAGAATACTGCTAGTTGCTGACTGGAATGAGACATGAGAAGCTGAAGAACTAAGAGTTGATTGGCAAGTGCTCCACCCTCGTCAGCTTAATGGTTCTGAAATCGGTCACTCAACGTTCTTGTGGAGCGTTGCCAATCCATTGTCAAAAAGTTGTAAAATGCATATGGATGCATAATGCCTTGTTCAATAATACTAAGAAAAATGTAATAGGTCATGGAATTTCAACGCCTTCTACAGAGTCTATCGCCCCCCGTTCCCCCTTTTGTTCCAGCGCCCTGGGGGCGATATCGCCCACGTTGAGAACCACTGACCAAAACGAGCAAAATTTTAATCGAAGTAATAGAGTGGTAAAGATAACAATAGTTTTCTTTTAATAGGTTAAGACACGTCAAGACAGGGCTTCAAATGCACCATCTTAGTGTTTCTACCACATATTTGGGGTAATTTGCGTATGCGCACTTTCCACGTAACTAGATGTGTGTCTTTTACCCTAAAAGAGACAAAAATATTGACTTTGATAACACTGGCACAGTGTTCTTATCAGCATCATGTGAATTTTATCACACTACCACGCTGGGCTTGATACTTTGTGTACATGCCTCTTGATCTGCTTAATTACTCATATATTTTTTTAGTAATCATTTCTAGAATATCTTGAGGTTATATCAAACCCCACTGAAATTTACGAAGTGATAATTTTTGTCTTACTCTTAAAATTTATTTTGTTCTTTGGAACAGTTTTTCTACTAAGTACTTTCGTATATCATACTCGCCATATTGACCCATGTTGCCAATTAAGGGTTAAACATAATAATGCATGTTTTTCCCGTATACGTATTTTCTAGTAATTAGTATATTTAGTTATTTAATGCAGGTATTCTTTACCTGCATTTACTGTATTTACTATTGTACTCATACATAAATAAAGCATGTTTGATATACAAGGGTTGTTACAAAAGTTCTAAGCATAACTAAGAAATATTATAACCACACACGTAGGAAAATCTTTTATGACACATATATTTATTAAAGCTTCTTAGGATGTTATTCCAAATTTAGTGTTAATCTCCCTTTGTTGTGTATGTGTTTTGGCAGGTAAAGAAAAAATACCTATGTACACAGCTACACAGCATACATCTCCTTAACTAATTTCAAGAGTTCATGTATTTGAATGAAATAACTTAAATAGAGCTTCTGTGGGTTAAAACTATAGGCCTAGTGTTGTTCTTTCAACGCATTGAACCCCATAACTAATAAAGTAATTCATTCAGAAAGTATGAGCAAATTAAATTTTGCCAATAAGGAATCACTAGCTACCTGTCACCTGCAAAAAATGATATTTTTTAAATGCTATTCTTGAAGATAAATATGAAAAATAGTTAGCAAATGTAAACAAGCTTCCATCCTTCGACTCAACCAACATTTACGTAACTGCCTATATACACAACATTTTTTTAAAATGCTCTGTAGCTTTACGAAAATAATTAAATTTTGACTCAATATGGTGAATGATCATAGTAAAACGGGGTAAAATAGCCTGAACATGGAAGATTCCTCAAAATGCATAACATTATTAAAAAATGCTTTTTTCCACTTTCATAAAAGTTATTCAATTTTGATGCAATTGGCATATACTATTTTCTTTCGGACTTCTTAATTATCTCCACTACTTGGCGTCGGAAGCGGTGGAGAATGACGTAGTGAATTTATCTTCAAATTTTAAAAAAAATGTGTAAACGTTTCTTAATAGCTTTTGTGTATATCTTTCGAAATTTAAGACTTACCACTTGAGATCACTTGCGATTAAGATTAAGAATTTAAAATATTTTAAGAAGTTATATTGACCTTATCTTGAAAAAACATTTTTTGAATATATATTTTCTAGAAAGTTTCAGAATTTTGGAATGTTATACTTAACTTGATCAAGGTTTCCAACTTGCTCGGGAGCCAGCGCCGTGTGGACTTTGTGGTGGACAAACACCGTGCTCGTGGGTTTTCTCGGGTTTCTCCCGTTTCCTCTCACTTTCTGCATTCCACCATTTCACTCATCTCTCATCATCACCGTCTCCTTTAGCCTAACCGGCATAACTGTCGAACGTAAAACTTAAATATTTCATTTCATTTTTTCCAACTTCCTCGGCAAGTGTCCTGCTATAGTCCAGACTCCAGAAGGTATAACGTCGTTGGTTTCTCGCGCTTGGACCTGCTCGTCAGAGGGAGTATAGTAAGAGTGTAGCCAATCACCACCAAAGGTCTACTGCACTAAGCGATTCACGTGTAACGAAGCTGGCCACTCCCCATAAACATCACTATAACTTTTCGCAGGAAGCCCACGAAGTTATACCTTCTGTACTATAGTAATGGTAGAATATGAACAATGATGTTACTGATCCAGCTTTATCTTGACGGTTGTGTAGTTTGAGTATCAAGTTCTTTTTGAACTGTTGCTCTTTATTTTATGTTGCAAGATTATGGTTATAAACAAGAGTGTTGTTTGTCCGGATGCAATCTTGTTCGATAGCAGAGATGGACTGGGTCAGTGGGTCGGTGGGTCAAGTTATCTGAGTGGGTCAGTGGGTCGTGGTTCAACAGCATGTGACCCACTGCAACACATCACCCATCATAACCCACTGCGACCACCGACTCAGTCTGATCTACCGACCCACTCTGCTCACTGTATTGTAGACAGTATCTTCTGAAGACTGGTAACTTTGTCTTCGTTTTACTTTCATGACCTTCATTTCCCTTTCTTTTCCATTTGTTTCTGTCTACTTACCTGAGGTGAGTATATCTAACCAAGTGAAAAAAGAACTTCAAGCACTTTTTGATATTGATATTTGTAGTTGTAATAATAGCAATAGGGCTTATACTACTACTTGGCTTTCGAGACCTGTGAGTTTTTAGAGGAGCTAACTACTGGAAAAAAACACATTTTTGAATCACTGTAATATATAAAATATTATATAAAAATTGAATGTAAATATGTATGCCTGATCATCACGGTCAAATTGCGAAGTTAAATGAAATTACTTTTGGTATATAGTTAGACCTTAAACCAAGTTGGGATGTTATATTTCTTTCATTATAATATATAATATCCTAAGGAAGTAATGAGGATCCGAATTTTTGCGGGAAAAAAATGAGTATTTCGCAAGCCGTTAAACTTACGGAGCTGAAATTCAGTATATTAGCTCTTTATTGAAAATAAACAGAATGTGTCTTAGCATTTTTAAAATTTCTCCTTTATGGAGAGGATAACTTTCTATATATAGAAAATTGGTAGCGAATTGGTTTGTAAAAATGATCGAAAACGATCTTATATTAGTTAAGAAAAAAATCAGAAACAAAAAAATACAGTGCTTTGCTTCATATATTCATTGCTTTCTATTATAATAATTGCTGAAGCTTATGTTTATTATCTCGAGCGCTTACAGCACAAGACAATCAACCCATAAGGCTGTGAGAAAAATAGACATAAAATTTGTACTGTAAGCTTAATTACACGGAAATTTTAAGTTTGGATTGTCGTAATTATATGGATAATTTTACTCTTTTTTTCCCTTAACGTTGGTCTACTTACCTTGATTTGGGTCTTTCAAATTTCATCCTTTTTTCCACTAAAAAGTATCGATAATTCAAGGAAATAATTATACTATGATAATTTAATTGAAATTCATCGTAATTTGGCCCATAACAGACAGCAGTATGTAATTGAAGGGGAAGAAAGAGGGAAATTCCCATTCACTTCTGAACACTTTCCAGGAACTTTGTTCCCTTTCGCTTTCTATAGGTGGGAGGTAACTTGGTAATGGCATCAAACCTTCATGTGTAATTACAAAAATTAAATTAGACAAACAAATAAGAAATCATCAGTTTATCAGGCTTTAATTGGTAATTTATGCACAAGATTCCCTATCGAAGGTGTGGTAGATGAAGTTTCTGTTCTCCATGAGTCGACACTGCCAACTGACATGGTCGATATGGAAAAGATGTTGTATGGTGATAGAAAGACAATATTTCTTGCTGAGTATTTCAAAACTGACCGAGAAAATCGTTATCAGACTTACGTCTAACAAACAGATTGTCGATGAGAAGTTGCGGAATCGGGTAGAAGTATTATCAATTTCCACGGCAGTGTGCGAACGAGGATTTCCCCTTATGAATTTACAGATGACTAATGTTAGAAATAGACTAAGTGCTCAAAAATTGTCTAACTTGTTGTTCATCAATGTTAATGGCCCACCGCCAGACAAGCTCAAAGTAGACGAGCTAGTTATTTCTTGGCTGAAGGATGGACATCATTCCACTGCGGATGATTTACCACGAAAAATTACCAACAAGAAATAAACCCGATTTCAGATTTGTTTTAAGGTGGCAGATTACGAGTTATAGAAAATGTATACTTGTATTACTAATGGCTTATTTGTGTTATTCAACTTTGTACCTAATTTTTTAGTAAGTCTCTTCTTTGCTTTAGGTAAACTATTTTGAATAAATATTCATAATAATTGCAGTTATGCATATTTGTAACTTAAATTTAACGTGGTGTTTTAGTGATTACACAAATTACAATTATGAGCATACTTTATGGAGATGCTCTCAGAGAAGGTACCCGAGCTCCTTTATACACTATGAAAAACTGATTTTTCAAGTCTTTTGTGAGAAAAATACTGTGAACTGAGAAACCATAACCTTTTCCATATTGTACAGGGGTATTTTTCTGTGAATAGAAGTTTCTTTCGGAATGCGTTGAGAAATTAACACTTGCAAGAATACTATCTTAGTACAAGTATATTTTAGGCACACACGAATTTCCCCCCACCTCGAACTGTTTCAATTTCCTCACTGATAAACACTTTACCATTTGATATTGTAAACGTCAGATCCGCCGTTATTGTAACAGAGTGGTGCT
Organism: Thermobia domestica; assembly: GCF_964235325.1. Classification (NCBI taxonomy): domain Eukaryota; kingdom Metazoa; phylum Arthropoda; class Insecta; order Zygentoma; family Lepismatidae; genus Thermobia; species Thermobia domestica. The sequence goes on from NC_137471.1 coordinate 98,542,070, forward strand.
TGAGCGATTGACTAGAAACTAAAACTCGGATTAGTGACAATTTCACAGTCTTGTTTTATTACAAGTGTAAACTCTTTAGTCAGTACAGAAGAGGTCGTGGATCGTGTTCAGAGTTGATGACGATGGATTTTGGTGAGTCAGAGTAGGTCACAGTGGATGAGAGTGGTCCATGGTGGGTGGTGGGTCACGGTGGGTGGTGGGTCAGAGTGGGTTGCGGTGAGTGGTGGGTCAGAGTTGGTCATGGTGGATCGTGGGTCAAATTTTCATTGACCCACGCCAACTCTATTAGATAGTGATGAGCTAGTTCTCTTATGTCTAATTTTGCATGATTTTTAGTAGTATTAGGAATTTCTCGTATCATCTCGATAATGAGACAAAAGGCGAGAAGTACATTTTTGAATTCGAGACAATACGAAAAATTTCTCGAATCTCGTGGGAAATGCTAGTTAATTCAAATCTTACATGGTGCTGCATGATTTATAGTATTAAAACTGTAAATTGATAAAGTGATTGTATTAATATATACATTGATGTTCATCATTTATTAAAGATACGCAAGTCATTACACAATATGCTCTAATGATAAATATAGTTTAAATGTTGTATTATTACACCCTTTATTGACATTTGGCGACGCTTAAAGATTCTGATAACTTCTAAGGTAGACGTCTTCAGAACTTTCGAGATTGTTGCTGAATAATTTCCTTCAGAGATGGTAAACTGAAATCTTCATGAATTTGAGAGATGCGTGTATTACGTAAATGGCCAAATATTGTTCATGTAACATAGCTCTGGACTCTCTGAAACAGTATTTTCTGGGATCGGGGTGCGTGTTCCCAGTTGCACGTACGAATTGTATAACAGTCTTCCAAAAAATAGCTAAACCCATGATAACGCAGCACCTTTATTCAGAATTCCAGCCGGATTTAATGGTAGTAAGTAAAATTCAGCAGATCTTTTAGAGTAGTTAACTACTGAACTCGATTATAATTTCAAGGTTGAAAATACTGGTTCAGTCGACTAGAAGTGCCATCCTTCTTTGGTAGACATACGGTTAAGCAACAGATCAACTGACTTGAGCAAACCAACTTGGAAAATCAACCAATATTATCAAAGAATTTCACATTCCCGTTGGCATTAAATTAGAAAACAAATCAGACAGTGGAAAGGCAAGAAGCATGAAATACCTTGTTATAGGTGTAAGTAATATTTCATTAAGTCAAATTACATTTCTTTAAAAGGTCACCTTAGGATAAATAACTCTGGACTCAGTGGCGACTGGCAAAACTATGGCCTTGGTTTTGAAGCAAATTGAATTTGTTTAGCCCAGAACAATTAAAAAAAAAAAAAAGTCACTGTCACGACTCAACTATAGCTTAAAGAAAGGATCGAGATATCTTACAAAGAATTAAACATGTTAAACAGATACGTACGCTGCAGAAATTGTTATAGCGTTTCTTTTTCCTTTTTGATCCAAAAGAACGTGATTTTTTTTTTCACTGGTTAGCTCCTAGAGTGACCATGCAAACTACAAATTATTCTACTTTCTCTACACGAAGCGTTTATTTCATTCAGAAATCAGAAGGTATTAAACGCTCTTTATTTTATAAAGTAGGAAGTTATTCGCAGAAGAAACAGCTTTAAATCATATCTTGTGTATAACTATTTTTTCCCGATTCGTAGAAAGCCAATCCTACAAAATTACTTATTTTCCAATTTTACATTATGCTCCGATTTCTAGACCTACTGAGGAGACTGGAATTTCAACACTACCTCCCGATTATTTCTCATACGAGGGTCTCTACCTGTTTGCCCTCTTGAGTTTGAAATGAAATGAAATGAAAGTTTGAGTTTTACGTCCCACGGTTATGCCGGTTGGGCTAAAGGAGACGGTGATGATGAGTAATGAATGAAATGGTGGAATGATGAAAGTGGGAGGAAACGGGAGAACCCCGAGAAAACCCACGCACAGGCGGGAGCAGGGTTTGAACCCGAGACCCCTAGCACCAGAGGTGAACGCTCTACCACTGAGCCACCGCGACCCCTTCTTGAGTTTGAGTTTTGTGTTTTACATCCTTATGCAAAAGCGAGATAATAAAGAGTAGGATCTACTGGCAACGGGACGTGGTCTTCTAATCACGATCGGTGCAGTTGCTAGATCATAGACCATCATGCAAGATGAACTCTCACAATATAAAATTCTTTCTACGTGTGGCGGGACGGCGTGGCGGTATGGTTTTTACTTAATCCGGCACTCACGCGTAAGTTTAGTAACGAACCAAAGATCTTTACTTTTTCTTTTAACTGATTAGCAAAAGGGTATTGTAAACCTTAAGTCGTAATTAATTTCAGGAATATAGAGGTTAGTGCTGTTAAAATTCGAATAATTCATTTTCGAGAAATGGATTCTTCGAACAATTATTCGGATAACAAACAATTATTCAAACAATTGTTTCAATAACGAATAATTGTTCGTATATGTGGATATTTAAATAACAGAATGAAAATTATAGAAATAACGAATATTTGAATAATATTAACAGCATTAATACAAGTTTCTCGAGCCAGGGGACTGAACTGTGACGAAAAGATTTGTTTAAAAAGTTTATAAGAAAAAAAAAATGAGACAACTCACAGAGTATAACAACAGAGCATTTGGTACTTGCTGAATTTTACCTAAAACAAATAATTGTCTGCTAACAACTAGGAGGACGAGAAGCAAAACTAGATTCGTACTAATAGAAATTTAGGTTTTTGGTTACGGCCTAAAAGGTGTAAGAAATGTTGGATAACCTGTCCCGTTCTCTGTGGCACTATTCGTAGGAACTTAACTAAAGTTAGATCTAAATCGATTGAGATAGTTTACTGTCCAAGGCATAGGGTGTTACCTTGATGATAGGCCGTGAATCACAATAGGTTAGGATCTAAATTTGATATCTGGATATTAGGAGAAAGAGCCACGTTGTCTCTTAGCTTAGCGTATTTACAACACCACAGTCTAGCCAGGATTTTTGACAGATTACGTTTAAAAGTATTCAACTGAAAATCAAAGCTCTGGTCGTAGTTGGTAACTGCTTATGGAAATGCATCCGCCATTCCTCAGTTTAAAGTAGGGTACATATTCAGTGGCTTTTGTTTATAATTGTATCCGGGTCTATGAACAGTTCTTTTTAGCCAAGATGTGCACATCTTTCTATTTCGTTACAATTGTCGGGATTCGAGTTTCGATTCCAAATTGACACGCATTGTCGCTCTACACGACGCGGAATTCGACAATATATAAGAGTAATTTTTTTCTTCTTTTGATGTCACGAATCACATCTTTGAGGTTCACCCCATAGGATTTGAGACACTCCATATATCTATCTATCTATCTATCTATCTATCTATCTATATATATATATATATATATATATATATATATATATATATATATATATATATATATATATATATATATAGGATGAATAAAAAATCGCCTGACATATGATAACCCTGTTATGATCAGAGTTACAAAAAAACGTGAGAGGGGAAACCGTTTCCAAATATGATATTTTCAATCCAAAGTGAAGGAATTTTTTAAATCAGACGACCCGTTTGTTCTATAAACACTTTATGCACTCAATGTTAAATGAAAATGCAACGTTGCCATTTACCTACATCCACAACATAAAGTAAATGGGGGCAGGCCATCGATACGTTAGTACAAAAGACAGTCACTTCATTCACTTACGTTCTGGTTACAGGCAAATGACAATGTTGTCTTTTTATTTAACATTGGGCACATAAAAGTGTACAGCCCAAACGGATCGTCCGATTTAAAAATTTCCTTCACTTCAGATTGAAAACATCATATTTGGAGAGGTTTTCCCTGTTACATTTTGCTATAGTTGTAATAATGACAGTATATATATATATATCCAGTTGTCCAAAACAACCATCGACACGACGGGGTCTCAATATATAAGAAGGTGACAGATTTTTAATGAGAAAAATATCCCTCTACCAAATATTGTAGCGTGTGCAACCGATGGAGCAGTATCCATGATTGGACGATATCGCGGGTTTATGGCTCATTTACAAAGAGCTATACCTCGTGTTATTACTTTCCACATTGTGTCACTCATCGACAGCATCTTGTTGCTAAAACTTTGAGTGTCAAGTTGAACGAGTCTTTGTATTATGTTATAAGTGGTTTTAACAAAATGAAGCCCCGTTCTTTGAACAACCGCCTTTTTCGTAATCTCTGTAAAGAAAATGACGAAGAATTTGAACATCGTCTTGTGCACACGAAAGTGAGATGGTTGTCAAAAGGAAAGTGTTTATGTTGTGTGTATAAAAATCTTGATACAGTAGTTAAGTTTCTGCAGACGATTGATCCAAGTCTAAGTGACACTCTTAAAGTTTGACGTCTTGCTTTGGCCTATTTATCTGATATGTTCGATAAACTCAATTAAGTTAACACAAAGCTACAAGGGGGCAAAATGCATTTCGTTAGGCTAAGGGAATCATCTCTTCGTTCATTGCTAAACTGGACCTTCTTGGAAGTAATATAAGTCGATGGAAGTTCTATCAATTTCCTGGTCTTCAAGCAAGATTTAGAAGGTTTTTACTTTAATCTCAAATGGCTCAACGCAGACATGGAAATTAGATTTCAAGATCTTAGTACTCTTGAAGTACCTGATTGAGTGTTCAATCCTTTTTCTGTAGCTACTACAGAAGCTCACAAGTTTGCAGGAGCAACTCACCGATTTGAAACACGACTGTGAAGCCAAATCACTCTTCGAACAGTCCATTCGCGGATTAAACCAAACGTCTTGGACTCTTTGTTGTGGAGTGGGATATGTTCCCGGAAATCCCCCCCCCCAAAAAAAGAAAGGTAAAACGGATTCAGGAAAAGAGGGTAAAAGATATGAATGCTACGGAATTTTCCCCACAATGCCCCCTCCCCCAAAACGATATTCTGTGTACAGGCCTGGTCGTGGCTATGCTTTACTAAATATTTCGCTAGAAAAAAAATATAAGGTTAAACATTTTTTAGAACGCTCATAATGTTTCTGTATTTTAGTAAAATGAATTAAACAAAAAGACAAAAGAGCTTGGAAGTTACACTCAAAATACGCTTTTCGGTGAATACTACCCAAGACGTATCTGTCGATATAATATTGTCGCGATCTACGACAATGTCCCTATGACATTTAAAAGTGCTAGTCCCTTCAGCCGCTTTTCGCCAGAACGAGATCGCAACCACGTTTTCAGTCGGTGCAATGTGGATTAAGATCGTTCTGCACTACAGGGTTACAAGTTGAGTTGATGTTGAGTTAAACGTCTCTTTCAGCGGCGAAGCTAACGTGGAGTCCGTACCACTGGGTTACAAGTATGCGCAGCAGTTTTCGAATAGTTACGTGAAGATCGTCGCTGGTGGGCAAGGCCTCCAACACAGTCCGTGATAGAATTCCACCTTCTTCTTTAATTCTCTTCCATTTAGAAGTGCAGATTGCAAATTCAGAACTATAGAGGGAAAACAGCATTTTTTCTTGAGTTCCGATAGTTTTGTAAAATCTTTCTGCTAGAATGCGGAAGTTGTTGCTCAGAGTTTAGTTAGTTGCGCGTGTTGGTAATAAAATGTTGAGTCCGTATATATTGAAAACTTCCTGCGCAAGACGAGTTTTGAGGTCCTCTACAACTGACTCTATAAACGGAATGTAGACAGTTCTTCAGTAGTGAGATGCCGTGTCATCTGCTCTGAAGTTCGTACGATGTGTTTGTCTTTGAGTTAGATGAGGATTTTAATTCTGCACGTCGACACTAGCAGAAATTCTGGATATTGCATCGAAAATTGCCTTGAATTCTTTGCTGTTTGAACGCTTCTTGTTTAATGCTGCGATGGTGTCCTGAATGGCATCTGACGTTGCGTTCATGTCTAAATTTGTCTTTTGCATAAGTCGATTGAGGGGTGGGTTATCGTGAGAACACCCTGAAGACACGTAATAGTTACGATAAACTCGCTGTCGTGCATGGCAGAAGAAAGTGCCCATTCTTTGGCTGTATCTAACTTGGATCACTTGGAACACACTGTAGAGCCTCACTTATTTATTGAAATTTCACGTGAAATTGTAATACCGCGTCGTTCCGTTCAACCCATCCCGTTTCACACAATGTTTCCAATTGGCCACTAACCGTAAGCTTAAGGACAGTATTACGTTTTGAAATGCGGTGAAAAACGCAATGATTTCTTTCGTTGTTCCCAGACAGTTCCTCAGGCACTGTACTGACGACGACCTGAAGATGGACATTGGACAAGTTGAGGCTGTGACTACAATATGAACAGTGCAGCGCGTTTGAAGCCTCCTTCTGGATCTCCTGCGCTGCCCGGCGACTTTGAAAAGTCGTGACGGCGCAACCATCTGTACCAATACCAACGCAGTTTTTCGGGTCGAGTGAGAAATCTCGTAGCAAAGATAGAACAATTTCTCCAATTTTCCCTCCAGTCAGTGAGAGTTCGGGCGGTTCTGCGTCTTCGGATTCCGAGCTCAAACCAATGTCCTCACCTTTCAGCTCTGCTGGTGGAGGATCAATGAAACCGAAGCAGTCTTCTCTTATTTCACCCATGTGTTCGTACCTTAGAATCAAAGACAGCTGAGATGTGTGCGAAGCGACCGTAGTCTCATCAAACATAATAGAATAAAACTGATCCTCTCGCACTCGATTGACAATTTTACAGACGTGATTTCTCATCCACAACCCTCAATGAGGGCATTTTGTGTGGTTTTATTGGCAAAAATGGTCCTTTTCGATGCTTTCTTCCAGTGATTCTTTAAGGGATTGTCAGTACAAGCCATTCTAAATTTGAGCAATTCTCGAAAATTGCCCTCGTTGAACTTAGTTTCTGCACCGTCACCATCTGAGGTTCAATTATCCGCACAAGCATCGTCCCTGTGGCCTTGAAAAGCAATGCCTTGCCTTCCAAGGAATATCACATTCCGCAACATTAATTTCAGTTTGTCGCGATTTTGGATGACTTATCTTCTTGACGAGTTGATTTGATTCTCAACTGATTTCACTGGTTCCCAGTAGTTTTTCAGAAACGCTTGTCCAACCTCAAGAGCGTTAGTGTGATATTGTGCCTTCTTGTGAGTTTCTAAAATACCGTAGAAAGTAGCGAATTTCTTCAAAGGTTTAGTCCCAAGAGTTTGGAGGGGCATGTTTCTTCGATAGTCCCCCAAAAAAACCCGTTGCAAAAAGTGAGCAATATTTACAAAAAGGATCCCTCTCCTTATGGGAAACAACCAGCCATGGATAGTTTTCCAGATGTTCTAGCCTCAAGAAACACCGTCCTTCTTCCTGAGATTTATCTGATATTATGACTCGAGTTATCGTTAGGGTAAACGCGTCATTCCGGATAGAGACTATTTTTAAATAGAATTAAAAGAATTAACCCTCCTTTGAAATAAAGCAAGAACGATACCAAACTTTCGTTCTTGTGGCGGTAAGCTACAAGCGGCAGTGTGTGTAATTTTAATATTTTAGAGGGCTCTTGGGGGGGCAATTGCCCCCTCCTTTAATCCGCCCCTGGAACAGTCTTGTTATGAGTGTTTTTAGATGAAAATGAAGAAATCCTCTCCGCCCCTACGGCAGGAAATCTAGTTAATTTTTTTTTTTTTTTTTTTTTTTGCTTTTCCTTCTACTTAGTGTACAGGTGTTTAGCGCTGTACAACAGATCCTCATGAAAGCGAGAAACAAATTGCTAATATGTGAAAGGGGCTTGAGACTACGGCTAAGAAAGCTGACACCAAATATTGTTAAATTGGCTTCCGTTCAGTAAGCTCAAAGTAACCATTTATAAAGTGATGGAATTTTAATATTCCGGAAAAATAATCTTACTGTAATTTGTATATATTTATTTTATAATTTTACAGGAAATAAGTCAACAGCGTCTAATTTTTGATACAGTGAACAGTCAGTGCTGTTTTTTTTATTATTATTATTTCTTTCAATTAAGAAAAATCATCTACAGGCAATAATACGAATTATATATTTTTAAACATGATAACTCTTCTATTGGCTCTATCAGGAGAGAGGTGAATTGTTGTTCAGGCTATTGTTTTGCAGTGGACTTAAGAAGAGATATGTTACTTCCTGTTTGCTTTTTTGCGAGGAGTCTAAACTTTTTGCTTTTCTCGGAGAAAAATATTGTATATTTGCTTCATCTAAGTCTTAAATTCGAATATATATACGAATTTATAGACGCGGATCCAAGGGGGGCCTATAGGGTTTTATAGACCCTTTGACGCTCAGGTATACACTGGATAAAATGGGCTTCAATCCTGCTTTACACTGGATAAAGCTGCAAAGTATGATTTAGCCCCTCCCTTCATCATATCCTGGATCCGCCACTGTAAATATAAACCAGTAGAGAAAAAGAAATAACAAGTAAATAAAATAATACAAAAACTATCAAATTAATATTGATAAAATAAAAAAAAGTCCTTAGAAATTAAATCGAACTCCCGGTTAAGTGATAATGAAGATTACTTACCAAGAGAAATACAATTGGAATTTTGATCTGCGATTGAAAAGTCACCTCCGAAGAAGACGAAAGGAAGGAAGGAACCAATATATTTAACCGTGTTATTATTATTCTGAAAAATTGGGAATTATGGTTCGGCTCTCAGAGTATAAATACCACCACCACATCTCTAGTTAATTTTGGTATAGGCCAGAGCATATCTTTATACGTATCCCGTGATATGCAACAGATTTATCTTTTTCTTGTGATATAGCGAACTAGAAAATAAATGCTGCAGAAGAAAAAAAAGTATGAAAAAGAAAACAAAGAAACAGGTTAACTACAATTCGACTTAATTTAAAATGCATGTGATCATTGTATCTCTTTTTTCTTCTTCCTTCTTTCTTCTTTCTTCCTCGTAATCTGTCCGATCTTGTTTGATAAACGTTAGCATGATTCGTTCTCACGTCGAGCACTATTTACCTCACTCCACCAAATAATTTACTTTCCCATCTCCCTCTTTCCTCACTAAACTTTTAACTTGTTCCAACAGGGAAAAATAAATAAAAATGATGAGTTGCTTCTTAAGATCTCATTTGGGTCTCTCATTCCTCTACATGTATTTTAACACCTGGTAGAACGTGGTTTAAGTTATATGAATCTTCACATACACACACATACACACATGGAGAATGTGTTTGGGGCAACATGTTTAAAATTGCGTGCTGAAATCTAAAAATGTCCTCCAGCTGAATTCCTGATCATATAAAGTACCGACGAAAGGTGGTCCTAACCATATTGATGGCTGATGGTAGTTCCTTGATTTTGTGCTTTTCCTGAATTCATGCTAACCAATTCCTTTATCATAAATAATTCTGCCACTTAAGAACTTGTTTCAATAACATTCTTGCTAATCTGTTCAAAATTATTTTGTTTTTTTTTTCTTTAAAGTTAGCCTTCATTGTGATATATAGGTCACTATATATATAACCACAAAAAACGATATATATATATATATATATATATATATATATATATATATATATATATATATATATATATATAGTTTTTTTTATGGTTTTTCTGAGTTTTAACGAAGTAAAGGACAAACTGGTACCTTGATAAGGAATTAAAATTCATACTTTGGTATATTTTGATTTCTTCATCCCCGAACGAAATGAGCAATTAGAAATTGAAATAATAGTATCGAAATATTAGAAAGTCGTTAAATTTATCAAAGAACATAGTAATTCAGTACCAATATACTAGATGCTTGAAATACTCGAAATTTAATACAATTTTAATAAATTTAACTAGTAAGTTTCAATACTGCGAAAGAATTCTTCCTTAATAATTGATCTATAAAAGCAAATCGGGTCCAAATTCAAAACCTGGATTTAAAAAATGGAAAAAGAATGTCTTTAAAGAAAGTCCCTCCCCCAACATACACAACCATTCCATTGCCGGGAAATTTATTCTCTGCTGTTACGTAAGTCCGCGTTACAAACATGTAATGTTGGTTGCACATAGCTAAGATTTCCTAGTCACAACTAAGTTCGTAAATGTTTACTCTCCCGCCAATCTTCCTCGCCCGAAATCAAAAGAAACGTCTTTGCACTCAAGAATTTGTTCTTCGCTCGTTTGCCCTGGAACGTCTACTATTGGCATTCAACTAGATATTTCTCTTTTGTGATCGGCATAGTACTTTCAGTTTCAGTTGTCAACACAAGGAAATAGCCACCGAATAACATGATTGTATGGGAAACGGAGAAACAATACATTATCCAAGGTTGGCAGGTGTACTTCAGTCAGAAATGAAGGGGAATGATGTGTAACAGTGATGCGTCTATGATTTTTTTTCTGGAGTATGCCGAGAAACAGATTGAATACCATTACAACGAGAAACGTGAAATTAGAACACACGCTAGTATAAGGCAACGTGGTATGATTTCTGTGTCGCGACAGAGGTAGCCGAGATCCACTCTGCGTCAAATTGTGTAGCACGAGGGTGGCCCATCTACTACTTAGCTCTGATTATTTCTGTCACTTCATATGCAACAGACCTGCTTATCAATAACATGTAGCTTTTTCTAGAAGTAACCTAATATATATGGCAACTAGGAGTGTCTAGTATTGCCCTCGAGGCGAGACGAAACGAGAAATGAGTAAATTGGGTATGAATCTTGTCTCATATTGATTATCGAAGAATTCTTTTCTTGTCTCGTCTCGAAAATGTTCCCGTCTTGTTTGTTAATTTATGGACATAATTTATTCTATGATTTTTTCTTAATTTTATCCAGAAAGTATCAGAATGATTCTGTCACAAAAGGTCCAGAATGTTATATAATATAGCAGTATATTGTGTGTGACTTACGTATCTTTAGACGTTGATAAGTGCTATCCATTGTGTTCGTACAATCATGTTGTCTATTTTGTTTTTATACTATGAATCACGTAACACGAAAATAGTGCTTGAGGTCTAAGACTTGGGTGAACTAGTGGTGCCTACGAAACTTGTTCAACTTCTCTTCTCGTCTCGAATTTAGAAAAACGCATTGACAGGAGAAATCATATCTTTCGTCTCGATGAAATCTGTCTGTTTCAGACCCTTGCTTCCAAAGAAAATATCGGTGTCAACTTAAGGAATGATAATGACATGATTCCTCAAACACCCCATCAATTAAAGCAAGTGCTTAACAGTAGTGCTAATATTCATTAAACTTTTCCTAATATTATTATATAAAATCGAATGCGGAAAGGACAATTTAAAACAGGAGAGAAAGTACATACGTACACGAGAAGTGTATCCAAGATCGGTTTAATAGATAAAAAGCCAATGCAACTCAAAGGAATTAGTGGATTTATTTAACACAACGAATTACGAATAACGGTTTTCATGTGTACCAGAAACTTAAAACCATTCTATGGTCTTATTTATTCCGAGCACGATCTTCCTTTTTATTTTAAAGTATTAGAATTGAATAACTTTATAGCCTATTTAGATATGCTAATAGGGTTATTAACTACAATAAATTGAATACATCCGAAGGGAAACTAGCATGTTGTCTTTATATAGGTGTAACCCTATAGGAAGATACTTCTTTTATTTTTCAGGGAGCGAGATCAAGTGGTTTATTACAAAATACCGATTGGGCAAACGAAATAAGATTCTCTGACCTTTCCCAAGGCTTCTAGTGTCCTGAGCGTGAATAATTAGGATAATGTAGCTCGTGCGGGAGGAACAGAAAGCTAATGATAGCTAAACAGGAAGGATAAAAGCAGTGAAAAGGGTCTCATCATTCCAGTTGCCCATGACACTCTATAGCATTTCGTGGGAAAAACTAACTTTTCAACCTCAGTTGAGATTTTTTTGTAAGTATATTACGTTTCTCCCTCTTTCCTAAGCAGTTTGACTTGACGAAGCGAGGCAAAACACTAAAATGTAAATGGTTGAACAGTATTATTGAGGAAATAACATAATTTTGTTTTTCATTCTAAAGTTTTAGCAACAGCTGCCATAAGACAATTATTTAAAAAAAAAAAAATAATAATAAAGTACTAGATGGAAAAGGAGAATCTATGTGGTGAAATGGCAAGAAATTTTTTCTTCCGTTTCCGGATGAAATAAACATCGGATGATGATACATCGTGTCGTATGCATTTTTTAAGTATTTCAAAATTGAAGGACGACACGCGTAGAATGAAATGTGGGATCAAGTGTGTATATCAAACAGCGTATTTTATCCTATTTGTAGGCAGGTATTTACATAATAACCAAGTTTCTGTTAAGCAAAACTAAGTATAAAACAAAGAAGACTGAAGAAAATACAATGACAGAAAACAAGACCTGACATCGGTATCTGATATCAAGTAGTCTGTGATATCGGGGATTACATTCCAGAAATCAAACACCTTAGGCAGTAGTGTTCCCTAATTCTAGTTTTAAAATTCTCCATTATTTGCTTAATGTGATACTACGTTGTTGTTTCACTTTGACTATAGTTTTCCTTGCTTGATTTGCTGTTGTTCCCGTTGTTTGTGCTTACCTGCTCTTGTACTTCAATTATATATTTATATTAATTATTAATACCATACATTGACTATGCTACTCTATAATTTTTAAGAAATACAATTTTCCATTGTTGTCATACTTTGATTATGGTTTTAGGTTGTTCTTGCTTTAATACATTATACTTTTTCGATGTTGTGTGATATTGCGTAAACACTTTTATGACATTTACCTGTCTACGTTGATAAAGTAGCGGTGGCGACTTGTGCAGTGCATGAGTGCCGTGAACCACCAACTATTGTGTGTTGTTTATTGTTCCTTAATATATTTAATAATATTCAGGGTATTATATTATCACTCCGTTGTTTTGCCATTTGACATTACAGTCACAAGAAGTTTTCTTTTAATTTTAAATAAACTCTTCGTTTGCTTTCCCTCTTTCTTATACTATGCATGTCATCATCACACCACGCTTTCAACAGCACTGCGAACCTGATTGGCAACTTTCTGGGTAGTACAGAACTATAGACGGAAAGTGGGACGGAGCGGTTTCCCAACGTTCAAAAATGAAATGAAATTTTTAAATTTTACGTACCACGATTATGCCGGCAAGGTTAAAGGAGATCCCGACGTTCAAAAGAAGATTTGAACGGGCAGTGTTTTAAGCTGTTATTGACTAATTTCCAGTAAGGTGACGCTTTACACAGATTCAAATAATTAACTTTTGAAATTGAAATTAAAATAATATAGTAGTAGTAGTACGAGGGTTTTTTTTTTAAAGTTTCGGGAAAATGATAGAGCTCAAGAACATTAAAGTACAGCAATTTTCTATTGCTTTTCAAAATACTTCCCCTGTGCAACGTGCAGTTTGTATGACTTCTTCTAGAGTGCAAAAGCTCTTCCCATGCAACATGTTCTTGATTAATGGGAACAAAAAAGAAATCACTAGGGGCTAAATCAGGGGAATAAGCCAGATGTGTCATGACCAAAATTTTCCTGGTCCAGAAAATCACTTGTGGCAGCTGTTGTGTGCAAGTTGGCGTTGTCGTGATAGAGAATGGTTCGACGGTTGGGGTTGGACTGTCTGCTCACATTCAGTACTTCTTGTAGATATATGGTTGTGTACCATTCTGCATTGTGTGTTCTACGATTCTATAGTGAGACAGTTGCAGTATGACCTAATTTATCAAAAAATGATGCAATCTTCTGTTTGGAGACACTGTGTGCGCGAAAAACTTTGGTTGGTTTATGTTCATTGCGAAACACCCACATATTGTCGCTTTGTTTCCAGTTCGTATGCATAAATCCACGTTTCGTCATCTGTTACAATATTAAATACCGAATTAGATGATCCAGACTTGAACCATTTCGTCATAACTTTTTACTATTTCACACGGGCGTATTTTTGTGCTTGAGTTAAATTGTGTGTAATCCAACGAGCGCAAAGCTTTTTTCACACCTAAATGATCATGTAATATTGTTTATATTTGGCTCATGCCAATGCCTAAGGTCCTCTGAATTTCGCGATAAGGTCACTCGTCGATCAGTGTTAATTAATCCACGAACAGCTTCAATGTTTTTCGGCACAATGGCTGTCGATGGACGACCTACACAGTCCTCATCACTCAGGCTGGTCCGATCACATCTGAATTCCTGAAACCATCTATAGATTGTTGTCTGCGATGGGGCTTCATCAGGAAAAGTAGAAGTCATCCGACGAAACACACTCTTGCTATGTTAACCCTTGGCGAAAATCGTAATAAAGCATGGCACAGAAGTGCTCTCTCGTCAAATCTATTTTTCATCACGACCACCTCACTTCAAATTGGTGCCATGAAACGACGAAGATTTCGAGTTACGTACGGTTCTGGATTTAGAGTGAACAAAGATGATAGTTTATAACTACAACATAATCTAACATATTACATTGTCCCCAGTACGTGATTCCCGAAATTTTCAGTGCAATCCTCGTATGTGACCCTTTTGTTTCAGTCAGTTATCTGTCTCTTGTTTGTCTCAATTCTTTATAATAAAAGTAAACTATTGGAACAAATAAAATTATGGCTTTTCGGATCATACAAGAGGGATAGGAGGATTAGAATTCTTCCCCAGAGATTTTTAGTTAACGCAAAGTAAAATTGCATCTAAATTTATTTTCAAGTCTCTTTTTTAATACGTATAATCTTTCACTTTTCTTTCGGGTATGGGTTTCCTGCCTAAATAAACTGAATATTTGTAAAGGAAATAAATAGTAGCTTATGAAAATATTCTGTACTTTGTAACATTCCTACAATGGTAAAATTTTATTTTCTGTATTGTAAGAATCTAAAGGAAAATTTGATACTGATTTTCCTATTTCAACATTCTTCTTCAACACATACGAAATAGAATTAAACGAGTATTGTTATTTGCAGTAAACGTACGTCAGCTGCAGCACTTAAAAAAAAGTTTTTCTGTGTGTGTAATTAACTTTAGTTCGGAGATTGTACTTAATGCGTTGAGACATGATTCTCTCAATGCCTTAAGTGGCATAAGTAAAGACATGTTGTATGGTGGTATATTTGTTGATTTATAAATTTATTTACTAGTATTTATTATTTTTTCCGTATGTTCCAGTGATGTATTGCTGGAATTTTTGGTAGGTATATGTAGTGGTGTGTTATTCTAATTTTTTAACAACTGGTTATGTATATATACAGGTAGTTGGTGAGTAGTTCAGGTTATATGCCCTCTGCAAAAATTGCTGCGTGAGTACCTTATGATTCTGAAACAGGTATTTTTGAATAGGACACATATTAATTCCTAAGTGAAGTCTTGACCCGACTACGGTAGGTCCAATTGTTTTATAGCTATGAACCTATGAAGTTCAATTTTTCACGTTTTCGGCAGCCTATATCTTCGAAAGAAAACATTTGTGCACCCAGGTTGGTCTATACCTTTTGTCTTATCTTGGTGTCAGGAATTACCTCCCAAACGTTGTCGGTGTTGTTTTCAAACACCCTGTATTACTCTAATGTAGAGAATTGTGTTGAGCAGTTGCGAACTACCATATCATTTAGTGCATTGACTGAATCTGAGATATTGGAAAGAAGTTAGGACACAATTGATCAAAGTTAAATATGATCAGGAGGTGGAAACTAAAGTATGTCGAAATTTCAAAGTTCATTTCAAGGTATAAATGACTGTTAGATTAAGAAATGAAAATATCGTTTTGCTTTCCTTTTCTGTTATTTGACGGGAAATAATAACTGTTATTTGACCTGAAATGTGTAATTAACAATTACTTATAGTTTTTCGGGTGTAGAATTACGCCGGGTCAATAGTACACAGAAGTAGTGCTTTCTAGTAGTGGTCCTCCCCTCAATATATATATATATATATATATATATATATATATATATATATATATATATATATATATATATATATATATATCAGTGGCGTGGCGTGACACATTCACAATTGTTACCGGCTGTTGATATTACAAGTATCTCTAGTTTTTTAATATCAGAAAATCTAGTACTTTTTTCTTTTAGCGTATCAATCATTTCATACTATAGGCATTGGCAACGATTTTTTAGGGGGGGAGTCAAATCCCACTTCATTTACCTTAATCTTTTTGAAAAGTGTGGCTATTCAGGTTCTTCAATTATTTACTAAATATAATCGAAACCGTCTCTCAATGATCTTAGATATTCTTGAAAGTCATCTTTTTTTTTTTCTGCAAAAACTTTCCTCATGAATTTCCTTCTCTAAGATATTGAACAAGACTTCTTATCTTGATCCTATAACATAAAACAGTTCAGTAAGTAAAAACTTTAAAGGGTTTGGCAGAATTTTGCTGCACTAACTCTGGTTTGAGAATCTCATTCGTCGATGTTTTTGTCATGGATTTAAAGAGTCCTAACAGTTCATCTTTAAAGCTATACAGCACATCATTTATCCTACTTCTATAGTTCCACCTTGTGTTTGAGGCTGTTGGGATACTTTTGTTGACTACACAGGCCGGTAGCCAGCCCAAAAATGTAGGGGGACCGGCTGAAGATAGGGGGGCCCATCCAACCTTATTATAGTTCATCGCCATATTATAGTTCATTTCCAAGCCTACCGTTCAAATTTTAGAGGGGGTAGCAAAAATCTACGGGGACCGGCTCCCCTAGACCCCCCTGGATACGGGCCTGTGACTACACAGTCCAAAGCATTTGTTCTTTTTGAAGACTTCGAGAATAAAAAAGCAAGTCACGACATAGTTTTAGAAAAAACGTACACCCTTTTGTATAGTCAACGAACTTTTCTAACACTAAATTAAGCCTATGGGCATGACAATAAGAAAGTAGACTTTTGTACAAGTATATCTTTGTTTAACAAGAGGCTGCTGCTTCCTACCTCACCAACCATAACCGAAGCTCCATCGTATGTTTGAGCAAGTTTTCCGTATTGAAAACGAGTCAGACTGTCAAACACAATTTGGGACAGTCAAACTACGGTATGATGAAGACAATTGCACCGTTCTCTTTCAACACATCAAACTGCATCAAAGTGCAAATTCAACTAGTAGGCTAGAGGCTAAAGCTGGAAATTTGCTGAATCGAAAGTATTCTATACTAAATTAAAAACAAAATATTTCCAACTTAATTAGCATAAATCCTAAATAATAATAAATATTCGAATTAGAAGGAGCGCCGGGAAACTTCTTTACTTCTCTCTAATTATCATTACTATGAAATTGTATACTGTTAAGACAATGAAAGAACTTTACGAATACGGAAATTACAGCTTAGTTTCCATACTTGGATTAGGAAGCAAACGAAACAGTATAATTGAATTGCACTGCCAGCTTGATCCTCTATAGCGAGAGGAGAGCGAGTAGAATAAAAATGCTGATGATATTCTAGATTCTCCTTGTTTTGACAGGGAACGTTCCTTTTTTTTTCCTGTTCCACTTAGCCGAACGGTAACATAAGGGCCATTCCGAATGTCCAAATACGAGCGCGCAGGATGCTTCTGGCTGGCACGCTGAAAGGTACTTCTGGAGTGAATGACCGTTATCAGGGTTCGCGTTACCTCTGAAATCTACGGTATCAACAACAGTATGTTCCTATTTGACGCTGGCAGTGTAAATGCGGCATAGGCCGTCCGAACTTTTTTTAAAAAAAAAGAAAGAAAGAAAAGGAAAATATGAAAACATCTTCCCATGTTGATGATAAAATTTAGAGACATATGAAAACAACGAAAACTTTCATATTTTTACCGTTACCGCCGGTAACAGCGGTAATATGCACTACACGTCCCTGATATATTTATATTTGGACCCAACCCAACAAAAATTTATGGATGCGCATCTGGTAAGCACGCCAAATATTCCCCTCACAGCTCGTTCATATTGTAATTTCTATTAAAACTCATAATAGTCTTGTAGAATGAAGTTACATTCCCTCAATTTTAATTGATTGTATCAAATTTTGAGTGTATTTGACCATGCCGTATGTTTTCATAGGTACTAATATCTTACAAAATAGAATATTTATATTCTTATAAACACACACACACACACACACACACACACAGAGAGAGAGAGAGAGAGAGAGAGAGAAAGAAAGAGAGAAGAAACATGCATAATACAAGATCTTACATGGGGAGTGGATATTTATTATGGTTTAACTTTCTATAAGCTATTCTATATACAATCCGCAAAAGCTGAAAAAGTTTTATCTTCTTTTGAAGTGCCACAAAAATTAAAACTTAGAATGTAGGAAGAAAATGTACCATAATCTTCCAGTGTAGAATTTTGAATCTCCAAAGACGAAAATTTCCCCCGAACAACTCCCTGAATTCGTCATTAGTCTCAACACCTAGTAAATATTAATATAATACTTCTCGATAATTTCTTGTTCTACTTCAAAATGTAGGTAGGATGACTTACCCTCCCTGTGAATGGAAACAAAGTAACTATTATCCGTTAAGTTTCTTTTCTAGAATCATTCCTAACACAAAAGAATTTAAAACTTTAAATTAATGAAATTATTTGGAAGTTATGAAAGATGAAATATCACAATTATACAATGGTATCTCACAATTTATTTTAGAACACTTTTTGAAGATATTGCGAACAAAATATTTTTATCCAAGACAAAAGCGCTCATTGTTGTTCTTCCTCTGTTAAATTTTTGTGAGTTGTCAAGGATGTTGGATGACGTGACAGAAAAACTCCAGGAGATCATGCTCCCTTTCCAGTTTCCAACCTATATACAAGGATGGAAGGCATATAAAAGTGGAGAATTGTGGGGCTGTATAATTGGTATAGGGGACTCCCTAGAGTGACGAAGGGTAGGCTTCAGTCGTTTACTTCATGGTCATGGACCTCCACCTCCTACACCCTCGATAACCATCAACAATCTTTGCCAGAAAAATAAAATAAAAAAGGAAAACGTTCTTTTTATTTTTTCAAAAAAGGAATACGGAACAACATCTCAAGGCCTTTGCAGTATAATGCAGTTTATGGGTGATCGTAAACGAAAAAAAAAATGTTTTTTTCCAAGTCAGCGAATTTTTTCTTCAGAGGTGCCTTCTATTTTGGTTTGTCACATGGACATATCTGACCTTGGCCATCAGAACAATCAATCACTTTTTTTTAATTTTTTTGTTACACAAGAAATGCTGCAACAACTTTTCTAGGGCAGATTCTTTCCTCCTCCTTTTCTATAGAAATTTTCTCATCCTCGAGGTATACTACGGTTCTTTATCCACTTGATCCGCAATACTAGTTTTATGGAGAAGCTCACCACACACTGTATATCTGTCACAATAAAAAAATACACTTTTTTCGCATGATATTATCTTTTGCTCCTTGTAGCAATGAAAGATATGAGAAAATCAGTTCAATTAATTATTTAATTGACCTTATTAAAACTTCTAAAGCTTAAATCTTGGTTAAATAATAAATAATTTACGTTTGCAAATGCAGTTTACGCAACTCGTAACACAAGTAGTGTAACAAGCAGGGAAAACAGAACACTGTTGTATGGTAAGTTCCACATATTAGAAATATAAAAATCCTTGAATGTTTAAAGTTTACAGCAGGGGTGCAGCACGTGAATATTTGGCGTGGTAGATATCGTTATTATCTACCAGTCAGCACACTTCTTTTTTTTATTCCCTTGGCCAGGGCTATTTGCCCACCAAATGTGGTTCGGATCCGGACAGTAGCCTAGCTACCGAGAAATAGAGTACCACATACAAGGCTAGTCGAGCCTGTTCCTGGCCCAGCTCAACCTCCAAATATTGCATTTTTATTCACTTGGCCATGGGATATTTGGCCACCAAATTTGGTTCAGATTCGGTCTGTAGTTATCGAGGAAAAAAAGTACCACATACAACGTGAATCGACCTTATCTGAGTCTGTCCTTGGTCTATCTCGGCCACTAAATATAGAATTTTTATTCACTTGGACATAGGCTACTTGGCTTCCAAATTTGGTTCAGATTCAGCTAGTAGTTATCGAGAAATAAAGTACCACATACAAGGAAGTCGCTGGTCGAGTCTAGCAACGAAGTATAGCATTGTCATTCATTTGTCTATTAAATTTGCTTCAGATCCAGCCAGTAGTTACCGAGAAATAAAGTATCACATACACACATATACACTTCGGCTGAAACTTTAAGCTCCCGTATTCGTAATTACTCCGGGATCTAAAACACGTGTTATCGCATCGGAATAGTCAATATAATGAGGTTGAAGATGACCCACCATATGTCCTTCTTTTCTAGTCAAATAGAGCTCCTCGTGGCTAAGAAGTTAGCGTACGCTCCTTTGGCGTGGGAGATCCAGGTTCGATTTCCGTCGGGAACTCATGTAGTTCGGATCCCACTTTAAGATGTAGGTCCATGTCTCATATAGCTGAAAAGGGCGTTAAACTTAAAGTCAATCGATCAATCTTCTAGTCAAATATTTAAAAGCGCTGAAGCACGTATTTAATTACTTTAAATGACAGGCGAAATACGAATATCTCTAACCTTAAGGGATTCCGAGATGTACACATTTTATAATAATATTATATATGTATACCGTTTCTATCCCTTCTAAGTCGAACTTCCATATTCCTTCCTTAGTGGTACCTTAAGTCCCAAAACCTATGTATTTCTACTGTCCAAATTTCATTTTATAGCTTAAGCAGTTTGGCTAGATGTTGATCAATCAATCAGTCAGAACTTTTATATAGAGAGATCACTTCAATCACAATATGAAATTACATTGTTGATCATTGAAAATGTATTAATTTTGCAGTAGCAACTGAAGGTAACTACGTATTTGGTGTGCGTCAGCTCAAACAGGAGGAGATAGAATATATTTTACCATGTCTTACAGTAATAAAAAAATGATTGGAATTTTAGAAACAGAACATATGTTGCTGGTAAACTCTTTCGTCAATCTTTCATTTATACATTTATATTTTTGAAAAAAAAAATCCAAACAATAACATAACTTTCTTAAACCAGTACCATTTGTTATTACTAACATTAATAAGGTGGCCAGACGTCCCGCTCGGGACAGTTCCTTTTTTTCAATCGTTGTTCCGTTTTTTCTCTGATTCTCAAACGGAGCCCCTAATTGTCCTGTTTCTCAATAAATATGTAATATATGTGATCAGAGCAATTTCTACACTCTTTCGTTAAAATGACTATTTTCTGTACCAATATTTGTTGGGAATTTTTTGTGTCGTGCCTGCAACTGGCAATTGTTGGGTATTACTTAAGAAACACTATAGTATCACCCTTACTTGTGTGTTTGCAATTTGAAAACACTGCTGGCGATCAAAATGCAATTTGGGACTTTTGCCTCCTCCCGTGAAATTCATATGCGTCCCGTTTTTGCTAGTTAAAATTCTAATCACCTTAATCAATAAGGCTCCAATAGTATATGAATTTCTGTTCTACAGATAATTAATGAGGTTTATTAAGATTTCATCATTGTAAAATTGAACCTCAAGTTACATGAAGAAGGCACTATATATGGCCTAGGCAGTTCATACAGACACAATGACCGCTGCCACACCTGTAGATACAACAATCCTCATATAACATCAAACAACAGTAGATGATGTCCATCTTCTATAGTTCTGAACCCATTACTTGTCGTAGCGAAATGAAGTTGATTTATGTGAACCCACAAATACTGCAAAAGACAGCGACGTATAGTTTTAGAGCTCTATGAAACATGTGAGTCCATAAATGCTGCAATAATTTTCTTCAGTAATGCTTCCTCCTTCTTTTTATTGTCTAAAAAGTTCTCCTCCTAACATCACACGCATTCCTCGTGATGAACTTAGTAGTTTAACAGGTGGAGTGGTTCTATAAGTAAATAACACACGACGTTTTACATTTTTGTTTCAGTAGATTTATAATTATGGCTGTTCAGTTTATTATATGTAAGCAAATTAAACAATGATTGATGTTTATATAGTAGCAAGATCATATTAACTAAAACAAAACAGACTTTTCGTAAATTTTTCCTTATTTCTTGTTTTCGAAAATTAATGCGTAAGTTTTGAGGTAATGTTCACCCATCTACTCATTTCAGCGTTATTTTATTTTACTTTTACATTGTATTTGCTTTTTTTTTTTTCTTAAACTTGTCGTTGACCCTGTCACCCAGCAGATGGCTTGTGATTGTGTATCTTTCCTTCATCAATCACTCATATATGTCCACACGTCGCAGCTAGAATAACAGACTATCACGATCTTCATTGTTATACGTTCAGTACATCGTATACCTTTATCCCTGTCTTATCTGACGAGAAAATTTCTAATGTCTTTCTGTCTGAAATGTTTTCTTTCTTGTTGCTAAAATGTGAGTGTGTTGCTAGCTCTCTGTCAGTCTTACCTCGTACGACGTTCTAGATTGATTTAACTTGTTGACAACAGCAATAATAGATTACCTGGATATAAAACAGACATCTTAACCTTGGTGACAAAGTACATATATAACAATAGTTTGTATTATACGGAAAGCGCACATAAAATATTTATTGAGCATTTAAATTATAAAAGTGCATGAAAAGAAGTATAATTGCATGCAAAAATGCAATGATAATTCTTTTATCGAGTACATGCTGACGTTCATATTGATTTATGTTAGGTTTACGATTATGCAGTTTATGAAAAGACTGAGCAAGGTAAGAACGCTGGGCATTGACAACTGGAAGCTTAAAGGTAAGTACGCGGTATGTTTCCGCGTTCGCTCTTCATGTCAGTCCTGTATATATGATCTACCTGTCAGTACAGCACTTCGCGCTTCGTAACTTCAACACTTAAGTTGAGCTACGATTATCGTAATTAAACTAAATTTTGCATGAAATATGATTTACTTAAAATTATGTATGTTTAACCACATTTGCTTATGATCAATAGTAATACCTTTCACTACTATTCATTAGTTAACAAAATAATGATCACATGTAAATAATTCATTTGTTTCAGTTTCCGATGGAATTCCGTTCGATTCGCAAATAGTGTTCCCCACAACACGAGACGAAACGAGAAATAAGCCTTTGTCGTCTCGTAAGTTTTGTAGAAATCTTCACTCATGTTGTCAATTTAAGTACTTGACGTTTAGAAGTAATCTTGGTAAAATTTTATACTTATTAATATGAAATACAAAAGCTATATAGGGATAACTGTTTAATTATTAGCATTCTGATGCTGGGTGAAACATATCGCCAAGATTTGTTAATCAATGTTTATACTCAAAGAAATATAAAAGTCGTTCAGAATACGAACTAGTAGTTAGTAACTAATTTCAATAAGGCTAATTTTCGGGGTATTTATGAAATGCAAAGATACTGATTAAACTTCTGACTTTTTACAGGCATATTAACGTAAAGAAATAAAAGTCTACAAATTATCAAATATTGCATAAAAACGCTCAATTAAAAATTAATTGAGTGTAAAAATAAGATACTTAACTTTTTAATATGGAAAAATTCTTAATAAAAGGTAACTGAATGTCCATAAATAGTTTAAGCAGTTAACTAGTTGAATTTGAATAGCATCGCATAAATACATTATAACTTAAGACTAAACGATTAAATCAATAACTTCTGACTTTCATTATTTCTTATCTTATCTACAAGTAATCAGATTGCACTAGGTATTCAGATGATGTAAAGTTATATTGGAAATACAGTACGATTATAATGTACTAAACTGCAAGATCTATTTTTAAGCTATTTAAAATTGGAGTACATTGCCTTCTTTCAATTTATAACTTTCACGCTATGGATCATGTAACACAACAAAAGCATTTGAGGTCATTTTGGCTCCAAGACCATGTTTGCTCCAATTGGCGGTAGTGGAGGCTGGGTCTGAAACTAGATACGCTAATATCTTACACTTCCTTTTAGTGTGTTCACCAGACGAGAAATTTCTCGTCTAGTTTCGATTCTCTTCTTCAAAAGAAAATAATACTCCAAACGAGAAGTGCATTTTCAAATTCGGGACGAGACGTGAAACATGACAATTCTTGTCTCGTTTTCGGGACGACAATCGAGAAGATGAGAGAACTCTTTAAAAAAAATCAAAATTATTCTGCAAACGAGATATAACACGGAAATGCTACTTTGTATTTCGAAGCTCATCAAGGAACAGAATGAAAAATAGGTAATTGTTTTATTAGTTATGTACTTGCACTGAGTTTCTTTCTCCTCATTAGTATGACTGAATATGCTACTTAGTCTTAGTTTACTGGCTGATATATCTGCTGATACATTTCCTTCCTTCTCCACTTCCCCGGATAGTGTGCTCGCCGAGGGAATCATCCCTCGTACGTGACGGACTTAAGGTTTTAGATGCAGATAATGTCCAGAAATATGTATAAATAAATAAACAAGATGTCCTCCGACGCACTCAGAAGTGCATTGATGTTAGTGACGACGTTTTTGAGAATCTGCTGGGACCTGCTGTGTGGCATTTTCACTTCCTTACAATCGTTTATATCAATGCTGACCAGTGCGTGTCAACATTGTATCTCTCATCATTAATAACTTAATCAACGTATTCCTTCTATTATTTACGTGCACAAGTACTTTTACATTTCCATGTTTTACACGTTACTGGTTTTGTTTACGTTTTTCTACTTCACATGGATTTCTGTTCATATCTGAGTTATCGTCCAAAATCGGACCTATGTTTATATGAACCATTTTGGTTAGAATCACTCTTATTACCATTTCTCAAAGTATTGCCACTTTCTCTCGGGATACCCTGTATCCACTACAAACCGTTTGCTCATATTTATCCACTTTTCAGTTCGCGTTTAAGCGTGTTGCTCAAATGTAATTGGTAAGACATTATTTGCACATCATCCGCATGTGTGAATGCTGTAATATGAACTCTTCAGGTGTTTTCCCACTTGCGACAGTCCTATTAGCGACAGGAACTATTAACTGTCCTATGAGCGACCGATTCGATCTGTTAACTGCCCTATGAGTCACCGATTCGTTCATGCGAAGATAATGGAAGAAGATAAGGTTCTCTCTTCTTTAACTTGTTTCATGCTAATGTGATTTAGAACCTAACAAAATGTACTATGAAAAATTTCGCTCTACCTGAATTTAATACGTGAGAATGCTTTCATTACATTAACAATCTTTTATACGTTTTTCTTAATATTATATTTTTGAACTAATTTCTATGAATACATTGAGTATATCAAGGGGAAAACTAACTAAATACTTAGAGTAGCTCCGCCTTTGTCTATAATTCTAATATAATTAAAAATTTTATGTTAAAATTATACGGAGATTGAATATGTTTATGACATAAGAAAGAAATCAGAAAGAGGTAGGGGCACCCGAAGAAAATTTTCTAGGAAAGGTCATTTCCATGGTTGCTGTATCACGTCTTGTATATCTGATATTTAATATATGTGGTTTGCTATATTACGTATACATTTTTGTAGCCAGGGGGGCAAACCCTGCCTTCCCATCGGGCGCCCATGGCAAGAGGGTGTTCACCACTTGAGGATATCAAAGATATCTAAAAACACGGTGTATTCAAATAAATTATTACAGAAGTTATTACACAAATCTCTCGCAGGACTTAACAGTTCGTCTAGTTATAAGGTACTATTTCAGATTGCTACACGACAAGCTTTTATGTATAAGTCAAAACAAGGGAGGAAGGCAAATTAAGCAATTAGTTCACGTTTAAGTATCTTACAATAGGGAAGAAGGTAATTTAAAGAGTTTGTTTACCTTTTGGATTGTTTAGAGTGAACTGCATTGTAATTGGTGGGATTGGTTGAGAATAGCCAATTAAATGTAAGGGATCTCAAAAGCTGTCTTTTGTCATTAACTTTTTTTTTTCATTTTATTCACGGCGAAACTGTGACACGTTTAAGTTTTTCAAAATAAAATATATTACTGGGCTTAGTGAGTAATTAGATTTGAATCAAATTAAGTTCAGAAAACAGAGCTTTTGAAGAAAGGGGGATATTACAACTGGATTTTCAATAATTACATAGGAATATACTTTCCATGGAAATATCCCTGTTGTCTCGTTAAGTTATTTGATATGTTTTATGTCAAATCTAACTCAAAATTAAAGTAAGTTTTATTTGCACTCACAGTAGAGGAAAAATATATTTGACGAACAGTATCATTGGCACGTACATATTTCATACCAAGGTTGTTCAGGCCAGAGGCCAGAGGCAAACATACTTTACGAGATGGAATCATATGATCTTCCATAATCTCAATGTAAATGAACCGGTCGCTCATAGGACAGATAACAGTTCCTGTCGCTAATAGGACTGTCGCTTGCTTCTGAGACTAATTCACTCTTTATACGCAGTTAAGCTACCAGCTGTTTTGTAATGGATAATTACACTCCAACTCTAGCCTTATATCCCTTACGAAACTATGAGACGTGAACCCACGTTCACGCGGAATCTAAATTTTATGAGATCTCTCAAAAGACCAGAATTTTTATCAGTTAAGCGTAATGTAGTGCTAGTTAGATTTGTTCTTAATGATTTTAATATCTTCTCCCTCCTCTCCTTTTAGAAAATTTAAAATATGAAAGATAAATCAACAGCAAGTCTAATTGCAATCGTTAAGAATATATTAAACGAGTTAAAAGTGCTCTCAAGTAAACGTAAAAATTATTGTGATTTCACCCTAACGTAAGAATTTCAACAAAAGGGATATATATATATTGTGTATGTATGTAAAAAGAAAAAAAAAACTTACCTTCGGATTAGATGGTTCTTAACATGCTGGAGACCCCAACTGGATTTCATGTAGTTCAGATGCTACATTAAATAATACTTCTAGGTCGTATATAGATTCATTATTTCTTAAAAGTGTTAAGCTCGAATCAATCAAATCAGCTTTTTGTTTTTACCTACATCCTTTGAAATTTAATAATCTAAGAGTAATTTGAGGCCTATACTACTAATGTTATGACCTGAGTCCTAACCTTAATTGCATAATGAAAATCACATATATTTTTTTTCTTTTAAAGAGAGGGTTTCAATTATTTAATGGAAATTTTAAAAAGTATACAGAATATGGAAAACATTGCATTTTCCCCTCAGTATATTGAAATTATATCTTATCATAGCTTTAAATATTTAATGTATAGTGTGCACAAGTTCCACTCATTATACGGTGGAAGACTAATAGTTGGTTTATATCCATCAGTGGAAAATTTGATTATATCCTCAAAAGATAGACTAGATAATATGATAGATTAGTATCGTATGACAATAGACAATAACTATTGGGACTGGATTTCAACTTTTAGTCTTGATGGAGCATGTAGCTACTAACTACAAGTTTCTGAGCAATTTTTGTACTGTATGATAAATTATATTTTTGTATGAATAAAATTAATTTTAAATTGGATTCTTCTACTAATTGGACATCTCTAAATTAAAGTTTATTTTTAAAAAGTTCCCTATGCTTTTCGAGAACGCATATTATGATAAACGTAGAACATAATGCATGTACAAGCCCACAGTAATCAAATAGGCTATATACTGAAAGCTATTGACAGTTTCACAAATTATGAACTATTAGTGTGTTATTGTGAAGTATACATAAATTATAGCTACAATATTTAAGACGTTTGAATAACTTATGAATTCAGACAAAAGGAATAATATTATGTTTAGTGAGGCATGTCTTACTGTGGTTATGGTTAAAAATAAATCACGTAGTCGCCGGCACAGAGTAGACGAGATGATACTACTGTATGTGTTCAAAGTGGCTTAGGATACGAAGTGATACTACTTTCTGTCAGGGACGAAATGAGAACATATGATTTGCGGGAAATTGTCAACACAATATTTGGTTTCCTGGTCCCGAACATAGTTGACACCTATTCATTTAAAAAAAAAAGAAAAAAGAAAAAATACAAAAAATAATACTAAATTACAGGTTGGCATGAACAAAATAATGGGTTTAGAAGATTATTTTCAAATGGGAGCAACTGAATGAAAATTAACATACAAACAAGGGGAGTGTACACGCATGCAATAACATTAAATACACGAAATGTTACAATTTTCTTTCTTTTTTTTTTCTTGCTCGAGAATTCGCAAAGTTAACTTTTGTCAAAACATACAATATAATTATAGTGCTGAATAAGGCGGTGAGCCAATTGTGACTCGGTGTGATTTGTATTTTCCTAAGCAATGGCTTATTTTTGGCAACGCATCAGTACATTCTCGCACTATGCAAATGTCGCTACAATCATCGATTTTTGTTGATATTAAACTTCCGCTGCAATCTCATTGACAGAATTGGGAACGAATGTGTCATTGATCCTGTCGACCCGACTTCGAGTCTATTTATGTCTTTCCACCCTGTTTGACCTGCAGTATAATCCAATTAACAATTGGTAACGGTAAATAACATATAATTGATGGTGCTATTAATTCTGTTACTTCCCGTGCAGAATTCTGAGACTTCGCATTATCTCCTCAAATTACTCCCGTATACCATGGTAACATTTGGTATACTGTATGCTCACAGAACACTTATGTCATACTTATCGGCCGTTCCACGAAATAGTGTTACACTGCGAACATGTGTAACTATTATCAGAATAGTTACCTTTGCATATACCTATACATTTCATATATATGATAATAATAACCAGATTATCATATTTTGAGCATGCTCATCACGTACGTTTGTTTACAGCACTCCTTATTTAAGAGCGGACATTTCCTTCTTCGTTTATCCCTTGTATGTTAATTTTTACAGTATACCTACATACCTATTTCATGAAATGAAATCTTTTTAAGTTTTACGTCCCACGATTATGCCGGCTAGGCTAAAGGAGACGGTGATGATAAGAATGAATTAAAGATGGAATGAGAAAGTGAGGGAAACAGGAGAACCCCGTGAAAACCTACACAAACGGTGTTTGTTCACCACAAAGTTCACTTGGCGCGAGCAAGGGTGGAACTAAGGACTCCATGAACGGAGGTGAACGTTGTACCATTGAGTCACTGCAGAAATATCATATTTTTGATATGATATTCATATCATATCATATTCATAAATATTTTTTAAGCTGAATCAAAATTATTGAAGGTTTGTAAATTACACCTGAGGAAATGTATACTTCCAGTGCATTGTTATACTAATGGTGCTTAATGCGTGTGCGCTTTCCACTGTAGTTTCAATTACATACAAAGTGAAAAGCTTTGAAATATTCCCGAATATTGACCTACTTTTTCTCCCCTCCATTTAAAGATGTTTTGTATTTTAAATTGATGTGGTCCTTGTGACATCATGGAAAGTTTCTTCGTTGTTTCGTGAGTTAACCTTTGACATAAGGCGTCACATAACTACATACAATGAATGCGTACTATGTTCTGTTTAACATAGAAAATGTAAACGACCATTCACGTAGGTAATTAGGAAGCACATACATTTAAAAAGTAAACAATTAATGCATTATGTTTACCATTTACTCTTTGTTCTTAATATAATTTTAAAATAATTTAGCTATCTTAATGAGTTAGATAGTTCCGTAGTAGTAACAGCCTTATAATGATTAAGAACCATGAAGAATAAATTATGTTCCCATATGTAAATTTGTGTGTTGCACCTATTGTTTCTTAAATTTAATATAACTTGCAATCCACTGTATTACAACATGGTACTCGTATTTATTTCATTTGGATAAAGATATTTAAGAAATAATAATAATATTGATGGATAATAACTGTGGGCTGCAGCACATAAAGAACTTCTTCGATGTTAAAAATTACCCCCGAAGTGAAAATGAAATTCAGTGCAACCTCAAGAGACTGAGGTTCAAGGGGGCCGACTCTGGGTGCTCCAATGCTCAAGCACCCTCAGAATTGTTTTGGGTGTGCTCAGCATCCCCACCAAAGAGAAAGAAGAAAAATAAGAGAGGAAAAGGAAAGAAAGAGAGAGTTCTTAAATTACACTAAGGAAAGATTCGTTTCCATACAGAGGAGATGGGAGATGGTTTAATCCCATCTTACATGTACATAATCTCATATATACCGGGTGCGTCATGTATAATGCCAAACCTTGATGATGGAGAAACCAAAAGAGAGAGAGAAGCGAAACTTTGCAAGAAGCAACTATACAAAGGAGCACATTGGTAGACGTATTATATGACATGACCGGATGAACAGTGTTGCCAACCCAATATAAAGTTATGATTTTTTAAATGGAACGACCTAAATTGTATTTCATAATTGAATTCAACACTAAAAAGGAAGACGAAAGATATGCCACCCGCAGGTCAGTGTTGCAAACTTCTCGAGAAATAACGTTAAATATGTGTCACATTTGAACGCCTTTTGCACACACACGGAGTGAGGTACACACTAGTTTTGCACAATAATTTAAATATTGGCCAGAACGGTTTAAATTGACACCAAGTTTAGATGGGTCCGTTAAAGAGTGTTGACATAACAGAAAAGACAAAAGTCAAGTTTGGATATGGTGCAATAACTCGAAAAATATAAACATTAATAAACACACATACGATGAGAAAGAAACTTTTTTCAGTACTTGAAATGACTAATTAAGCGCAATTTATTGGATATGAAAAAAAAAAAAAACGTAAGGAAGTAATAGGACTTTAAATATTTTGTTTCAACCACTTCTTTACGAACGTTGAGGGAAAAAGTGGGAATTTGAGAGAGCGTTACAAACTTCTACAGCGCAAAATTCTCAGCTTTTACAAATTTCCGAATATCTCGGTAAGTACTTGACTTATCGACTTCAAATAAACCAAATAAACATGAGAATGTTTCTTATGACATACCAACTTGTCCTATGAATTTTAAACCGTAATGTACTTATAGCCTTTTTCGTGTCATTGCACCATATCCAAACTCGACTTTTGTATTTTCTGTTATGTCAACACTGTTTAACGGACCCATCTAAACTTGGTGTCAATTTAAACCGTTCTGGCTAATATTTAAATTATTGTGCAAAACTAGTGTGTACCTCACTCCCTGTGTGTGCAAAAAGTGTTCAAATGTGACACATATTTAACGTTATTTCTCGAGAAGTTTGCAACACTGACCTGCGGGTGGCATATCTTTCATCTTCCTTTTTAGTGTTGAATTCAATTATGAAATACAATTTAGGTCGTTCCATTTAAAAAATCATAACTTTATATTGAGTTGGCAACACTGTTCATCCAGTGATGTCAGATAATACGTCTAGCAATGTGCCCCTTTGTATATTTGCTTCGTGCAAAGTTTCGCTTCTCTCTCTTTTTTGGTTTCTCCGTCATCAAGGTTTGACATTATAAATGACGCACCCAGTATATTCATCTTAAATAAGCGCCCCCTATCATGCAAATCACCGAAGTAAATTAATGTTTCACCTACGACCAAACTAACGGAATCAGTGTGAGAACTCGTATCACTGCACAATGGAGCGCAAAACGGAGCAACGCGTTAACATGAAGTTTTGTTTCAAATTAGGGAAAACGGCAACGTAGACTAATGGAATGTTAGGGCAATTATATGGTGTTGAAGTAGCGAGTAAAAAGTGTGTGTTTGACTGGTTTAAACGCTTTAGAGACAGAAAGAAAGGTGTCGAGAATGAGCTGCGTTCAAATCGACTGTCAAGCACAATCATAGCCAACATCGAACGAGTGGGACGGATGCTTAGGGGATGATTGGACGGCTGTTTTAAAACGATAGCAGAAGAGTTGAAAATAAACGAAGACAGTGTAAGCACTATTGTTCACGGACATTTGAAAAAGAGGTAGATTTGTGCCTGGTTTATACCTCACACGCAAACGGACGAGCAGAAGCAAACTCGGATGGAAATGTCTCGAGATTTCATCGACATGGCTGACGACCGGAATCCAGTTTTTGGAAACCATCACTATAGGAGATTAAACCTGGTGTTACCAATATGATTCAGAAACCAAGCGATAGTCATTAGCATCATGTTCATCGTCTTCCCCGCCTCCCCCAAAAAGTCGGCTGACAACATCGATGATTAAGACGATGTTGATCGCCCTTTTCGACAACAAGGGCTTGATCCATCATGAATTTCTACCGGAGGATCAAGCTGTCAACACGTAAGTTTACAAGGAAGTTTCGAAACGGCTTCTGCAACGCATCCAGTGAGTTCAGCCAGAACTGTACCAGAATGGAAGTGGAATTTCCTCCACAAAGCCCGTCCGCACACTGACATCCCCATACTCCACTTTCTCCCTCAACTCAGGGTAATTGTTCTTCAACACTCTCCTTATTCTCCAGATTTGGCGCTGGCATACTTTTTTGTTGTTGTTGTTGTTGTTGTTTCCTCATCTTAAATTAGCCCTGAAAGGCTTACACTTCGCAAACGTTGTGGATATCCAACAACGCGTGACCATGGTGCTTTCAGCAATTCCACAAGAAACGTATGCTGACAGTTTCCAACAGGTTTACAACCGATGTCAGAAGTGTATTATAGCTAATGGTGACTACTTTGAAGGCCAATGAAGGTACTTTGTTTGTAACTCTTATTTCATTTATTTTCTGAGACCATTCACTGAACTTTTCAGACGCACTGGAGTATGCTTTCCTTATCTAGTAGACATACTGTTTGGAATAGAAAACAAGCTTTTCTCCAGAAAATTTTGACTGAGAGGGAGACAGGTGATTGTGATGGGCTGCACTGGGACACTATTTGCTAGAGTGAAATGTAATCGCAATTTAATTCTTCTTAGCTCCAGGGAGGTCCGTTGGCCAACAAGGGAAAGGATGCCTGGATGAATTATTGACCGATAATGTGATTTTTTGAACCGTGTATCCACTGATCTCAAAAAATACCTTTCCTTCACCAGTAATAGTGACTTTATTTGTTTTATTTATTTATTTGTAATACGTTTCAGATAGGGCACTAGGCCATTTTACGCTGAAACATTTTAACATTTTGTAACATAACAATAGAATAACAATTTGAGCTCAAGATGGTACAGCACAATGGCAACATTACAAATACTTAGCACTAAACTAGTTTCAATATTGGCCAGGCAATCACTCAAAAACTTATTTAAGAAGTTGAAATATAAATGAACCTTAATGGATAAGCGTTTTATGTGGTGAAGATATTGTAACAGTTTCATTCTTGCCAAAAAAGAGAAAGGCATTGCAAACCAAACATGTTATTTTAAAATATTAATTTGTTTTGTGAATAGACACCATGAAAATTATAAAACTATATTCTGACCCGAGCTTGTGTAATGTCATGATTACAAAAAGATATTGGAGAGACTGAAAACAAACAAGCAACAACATACTAGTTTTAAGAAACCATATTAAACTGTTCGATGAGCCTCAAAGTCCTCCGATCGCGCAGTTAATGTTGTCTCAATTACCGTAGTATTACGTGAAAGTGGTTGTTACGGGCCAGTCTAATGCATCTGAGTAATTACGTAGAATATTATGCTGAATACCTTCTACTACTTCAGATACTACCTTATGAAATCTCATAAGTATACTAAATGGCAAGTTGTCATTCAACAGTAGAAGAAAACTTCGATCAATCGTTTTTGACGTATCGGCAGTAATGATGCAAAAAGACTAGTGGCGAAAAATAAAACGACTTGATGACTTGGAAGAAAGGAAAATAATCTTGAAACTAGAGCTTTTGGTTGATCTCATATAATAGAGAAAGTCTGTGGTGGGGAATGTGGCAAGAGTAGCAGCTGCAAGAAATGGTAAAGAAAGAAAGAAGAAAAGAAAGAAAGAGAGAGAGAGAGAGAGAGAGAGAGAGTAATAGTCATCATCGAGGGAAATGAAAGTTAGAGGTCGTGATAAAGCCTTGCTCCTGCTTCGCTCGTGGGAAAAAATTCAAGATATGACGTCCAAAGTAACGCTCCGGTCCACTAAATTGTGCCTAGACATGAAATCTGTTCTACACGCACGCACCAACACAGACAAACTAATACTTAAAAACGCATGATCGATAGGAACTCTCACATATGTAATACAGGTTGAGAGAAATTGGGGAAGATCAAAGAATGGAGTCAAGTGGAATATCGGCAATTTGTTTCCATTTGAAACGGAGGGAAGTAATTTTCATGCCAAGATTCAGAGCTAAGTTGATCTGATTTAAAAGAGTTTGGTTTATATAACAATTAGAAGTGTGATGCGCACAACACGTGAAGGAGCTTTTATTATTATTATTATTTTAATGGCGTGATATTTTCTCAATTAATGTAAAAATGAAAAGAGGTAATAGACTCCACCACTTCCGGTTCTAGTAGACAGATTACGGTGGATATGTAGTACATTTTTGGGATGTTTAATTGATTCAAGAAAAACACTTTCCGCTATCTATTACTTTTTTATTCTATTGCAATCAATGGTGAAACCGGAAACGATTAAGTTCTGCCACTTACGGTTTAAACAGGAGATCAAGCGACAAGATGAAACCTGTTCTTAGAACTCTAAATTGATACCAAAAAAAAAAAAAAAAAAAATGCTTCACGTTATCTCTGATCATTTTGGCTCTACGTAGGTCAATACTGAAACCGGGAGTTCTAGCGGATTTCTGCCACTTCTGGTTTTAGTGGAGTTAAAGATGGGGATGAATTGTTTTCTTGGGACAGATAATCGATTGCTGAAAACCATTTTTCTACTGTTTTTACTCTATAGCGATCGGCGCTAAAATCGGAAGTGGTTGATTTTCTGCTACTTTTGGTTTTAGTATAGATATTAGAGTGAAGATGGAAAATCTTGGAACGCATAATTGATTACAGAAAACCGCTCCTCGCAGTCTGTTACCGTTTTTACCAAGGATCTTATAAAATAGAGGATCTGCCCTTACAAAAAAATCTTGAAGCCATACGTCACAGTTTTGCCACCTCTACTCTGCCCACTCCGTCCAATAGGATCGCAATGTTTTGATCCAACAATCAGACGTATGTTGGAAACGAATGGAAACGAAAGTAGCCAATCAGACGTGTCGATGCTAGGTTGTTTGGCTTCATCGATTTAATAGGTTGAAGATACATATGGGCAGATCCTCCATTTATAACATCCTTGGTTTTTACCCTATAACGATCAACGTTAATACCAGAAGTAGTTGTTTCTACTACTTTAAGTTTTAGTAGAGAGATTAGAGTGAGATGGAATATATTCTTGATTCGCTTAATCGACTACAGGAAACCGCTTCTCTCCATCTATTACCCTTTCTGCTCTATAACTGTGGTTCTCAACTTTGATTACCTAGCGCCTCCCTTCGTAAGCTGTGCATAATTCGTCATTTTCGTAAATCCTTCATACTTCACGCTCCTCCTCCTTAACACTGGTTGACTATATGTGCTTTTCTTCTGATCCTTCTGCGATTTCAGATGAAAGGTTAAATTCTCTAATAATAATAATAATAATATTAATAATAATAATAATAATAATAATAATAATAATAATCTCGCCAATTTATATCAATCAAGATTTCTGATTACCATTGTCGTGAAGTGTTGTTGTTGTTTTTATTATTATTATTATTATTATTATTATTATTATTATTATTATTATTATTATTTTACTATCTTCATTCTTAATGAATTCATAGTGTATACTTAATTTGTATTTTTGCATGTACAGTATTTAATTTAACTTCTAATTGTTAGAATATTCGTAGTCTATATTTGCAATTGAGAATTCAGTTTATTTCTATCAGTAGCTTGAATCCCTTGATCGCTCTTCGCACATCCCCTCAAGAAGACTCGGCCTAGGTTATGAAATTGTTGATTTCTATCAGTTCCGGGTTGAATATGACCTACAAGAACGAACTCGGTTACTAAATTTTGACTCTCTACATCAGACATGTTTACTATAAGACTATATACACTTGTATTACTTATATTTACATTTATCCATATTTCAGATTTCGACGTTGAATCATATTTTTTTGTCTCTCTTGTATTAATGTAAAAAACATTTAACAATAAAGAAGGTTAACAGTATATATAAAAGAAAAAATAGCATAATTTAGCTCGGCACGCTGTTATGTAACATTTGGAAAATTTGGATCTAGTATTTACGTGTGTTTTTAATGAATTTAGAGTATATTTTCCAAATACAACAAATTGAAGACAAAATGTATGAAAGAAAAGAATTCGATGTTTTATTATATACAAAATACCTGCCCGGAAGCTGGCTTCTGAACGTTATAAGATGTAGAAATGTGGAATAATGTCGAAAGAATATCTGTTGATGTGTGCAAGCAAATATCTGGGAAACGAAACCACAACTGCTCAGTTGTTATATATGAAATTCACAACCTATTTCTTCACCTTTATTCTCAAATTTCTATTTTCCACATAGACGAAGAAGATGGTCATTGTACTTCTTTCGTACTACACTAGTTACCTACTTAGCTACGATACATAAATATGATACAACCTGACTTTGGATAGAATACTACAAAAAGACGAGAACCATGCAAAATGAAATTTTTGTTTTGCGCAAGGGATCATCAGCAGTGATGCTTTCAGGCTTCCTCCGAGATTGTATTGCTGTACACGAGGAGTAAACCTAATTCAAAAGTACTCATCATAGGTATTCTGCCTTTATTGACAGGTCACTTGCCGCAGCTGAGAAGCTTCCATGCTCCACGGTCCTCCGCTAACCTTTTCGTCTTCGCGTATGATTTTTCTGTTTTAATATCATCCATTAATTGTAGTCTCCTTCGCCCCCTCCCTCTCTTTCCCGCCACCATACCCTCTAGGACGTCCCTCATGATACAATCTCTTCTTAGGCAATGTCCCAACCAGTTTCTCTTCCTCTTCCTAATAATATCTAAAAGTGTTCTTTTCTCGCCCACCATTTCTAACACTCTCTCATTCGTTTTCCGCTCTACCCAACTAATTCTTTCCATTCTTCTCCACACCCACATTTCGAAGGCTTCCAGTCGATTTTTGTCACCTTTACGTAGTGTCCACGTTTCCGCCCCATACAGTACAACACTCCACACGAAGCATTTTATGAGTCTTTTTCTCAATTCTTTATTCAAGGTCCCACAAAACAGACTTTTCTTCCTCCTAAAGGCTTCTTTCGCCATTCCTATCCTTGCTTTTATTTCACGTTCGCATTTCATGTCATTACTAAGAATACTACCCAGGTATCGAAAAGTATTCACTTGTTCTAATTTCTCCCCTCCTACTTTTATATTTGACACAAACCCCTTCGTACCAATCACCATGGCATTTGTCTTTCTAACATTTATTTTCATCCCATATTCTTCAAAGCCCTTTCTCATTTTTTCTAACATTTTATTGATTTTCTTTTCAGATTCTGCAACAAGCGCCATATCGTCTGCAAATCTTATGCATCTAATCATTCTACCTCCTACCGAAATGCCATCATCATCATGTAAACTCTTTTTCACTATCTCTTCTAGATAGACATTAAATAGTGTTGGCGAGAGACAGCATCCTTGTCGAACTCCCCTTCCAACTGCACTCTCTTCAGTCAGTTCTTCCCCTATCCTAACACTTACTTGTTGGTTCATGTATAAGTTTCTTATTACTCTTCTATCTTTCCATTCCAACCCTATCTTCTTTAGAACTCCCAACAACAATTCCCAATTCACGCGGTCAAAAGCCTTTTCTAGATCAATAAATACAACATACACCTCTTTTCCTTTTTCTATAAATCTTTCACCGATCGTCCCTTAATAATCCAATAGCATCTCTTGTGCCCTTGCCTCTTCTGAATCCGACCTGATTCTCCTCAATATCTTTATTCGTTCTTCCATATTACCTTCTGTTCAGTATTCGGAGCAGAATTTTAGCTGCATGAGATATGAGACTAATATTTCTATAACCCTCACATCTCTTTGGGTTCGATTTCTTAGCCATCGGTATCATGATCGTTTTCAGAAAGTCTTTTGGCCACTCTCCTGTTTTATATATTTCATTGCATAGTTGCAACAATTCTTTCTTTCCTTTATCTCCTATATTTTTAATGAATTCGGTTGGTATGTTATCTATTCCGGTTGCCTTTCCATTCCTAATCTCGGATATAGCCTTTTCAAACTCATCACGAAGAATACTAAATCCTTTATCATCCTCGCCTACTTCCTTTTCTACTTCAACATTTAGGCTAGACGGTCTATTCCTATTCTCATATAAGTCTTCAACGTATTCTTTCCACCTTCCTATGACCTCATTTCTCTCGCTGACTACCTTCCCATTCTTATTTTCTACTGCCATCATAATACCCCCTTGTTTCCTCCGAAATTCCATAGATTTCACCTCCTTGTACATTTCCTCATATTTCCCAACTCTTTCTAATTCTTCTATGTCCTCGCATTTTCTTTTGTAAAACTCTTCCCTCGCTCTGTCTGTTTCTCTTCGTAATTCATTATTTAACTTTCTGTACATCTTTCTGCCCTCTTCTGTATCAACCTGTTTCCACATCTTCCTCTCCCTCATTTTCTGCAACATCTGCTCTGTAACCCATGTTTTTTTTTTTTTTTTTTTTTTTTTTTTTTTTTTTTTTTTTAGCAGTTTTGTGTTCACGGTAACCTACTGCTTCTTCTGCAGCCTGCTGAATGCAACGTTTAATATGTTCCCACCGTGCGTTACTACCTGCGCCTATCCTTTCCTCGTTTGAACATTTTTCTTCGAATTTTTCAACGAAAAGATTTCTTATTTCCTCGCTTTTCAACTTTTCAGTATTCAACACTTTGTTACCTACTTTTCTTCTGCCTATATTTTTCAGTTGAATATCTACTTCGGGCAGCACAAAATTCTGATCAGAGAAAATATCAGCCCCGGGAAGGGTCTTAGCGTTCTTTAAGCTATTCTGATACCTGTCCTGAATCATAACATAGTCTATCTGATATCTTCCGCCGTCTATTGTTGATTTCCATGATGATGGTATCTTCTTCTCTTGTGCTGATTGAACCAAGTGTTCCCAATTACTAGTGAATTCTGTCTACAGAAATTCACCAGTCCCTCTCCCCTTTCATTTGTTTCGACTAAACCATATTTGCCTACGATACTACCTTCCTGTTTTTCTCCCACAACTGCATTGAAATCTCCCATTAGAATTATGCATGCACCCTTCTTCTCCCTATCTATAATTTCTTCTATTTTCTCATAATTTTCCTCTACTTCTTCATTTGCATGCGAAGTCGTCGGTGCATATGTCTGTATCACCACTAGATCCTTCGTTTTCCCTTTAAGTCTTAACATCATAACTCTATCATCAATAAATTCTACTTTCACTATTTTCTCCTTTAAGCGCTTTCCAAGAATTATTCCTACGCCATTATGACCGCCCTTTTCATTACCTGAGTAAAACATTCTATATCCTTCGCTGTTCAATACCCCATTATCTTCCCATCTAACTTCACAAACGCCTACCAAATCTAAATTATT
This sequence comes from Thermobia domestica, assembly GCF_964235325.1. Lineage (NCBI taxonomy): Eukaryota > Metazoa > Arthropoda > Insecta > Zygentoma > Lepismatidae > Thermobia > Thermobia domestica. Next base: position 98,581,485 of record NC_137471.1, read on the forward strand.
TTGTTTCATTTCTTCTTTAAGATTTTCTAATTTTCCTCCCTGTAACATAGTACGTACGTTCCATATCCCTATCCTAAACCTTTTGCTCTTCCTTGTCTTTCTTTCTCTGTCTGTCTTCCCATCATTATTGCTTTCTCGTCCAATAGTCCTTCTCAAGCCATCCCCCTCCCGGAGATCCGAATGGGGGGATATTTTACCTCCGGAACTACATTTTGACCTGCGAAAGACCATTGTTCATATGTTCTCTTTTTGCTGCCAGCAAACTAGGGAAAATAGAGTGGTGGTTTCCCGTTGCCTTCCACCCCGCAGTATCCCAGCCGTTAAAGTCACTCTGACCACGCCTGGGACTAATGTCCAAGTTGCCGTACCAATCACTATGATTTCCGCCAACTTGGCTACTGGAGAACTGCTGCCTTCTCCCAGAACACTCTTCGTCTGGCTACTCCATTTAGACCAATTCGGTAGGGGTGGCCCTTCTGGTAGTGAACTACCACCGACACAGCTCTAAATTTAATTGTAGCACGCAATCCTCCCCACCCGACACATAAGTATCTTCGTAAAGGTGGTGTTTATCGAAGAGGTCAAAAGTACTAGTAACATATTGAGCAGGATCGGAGGAATTTCCTCTGGGGCTACACTCTAAAATTATCGCTGGTCCCAGCACTTCCAATTCTGCAGAAGGGCATAACGAAAGACCTACTGGCCCTGTGACAGAGCGAAAGGAAATAAGTTTCATCATATCAGTGAGATAAGTCTTGTCGGAGCTAATGTTGATCTGATAATTATGATATTTGAAGATTCAAGATTCTGAAATTTTCCACTTAGGAGATTAAGGAAATCCAAGGTCTCAAATTCTGAAGTCCCTTGGTTCCACAAATTCGATGGCCAAAATCAACTTTTCGAGTACGCTGGCTCAACATATTGTCGTTGGTCATTCCAAAATTCTCAGATTCGAAAATGCCCCAAAATTTCCATATTCTGGAATTCCGGAATTTCGAACTGAAGTTCCGATATGGAATTTCGATATTCCGGAGTTCCGAGTTTTCTAAATTTTGAGATTGTAATGTACTGGGTTAAAATTTAGATTCCGGAATCACAACCTTTGCAAATTTAGGGACGAAACTTTGAAATTCCATAATTACGATTCCAAAATGAAAATTTTTATTCCAATGTATTCCGCGATTCCAAAATCCGAAATACCTAGTGTGCTGGGTCTATTGTTGACGACAGTTTGGTCGTTTTGCTTTACACTTCTTTTAGTGCTATTAATATTCGAATTAAGGTATTTTTATACTGGAATGGGAATGTACTTGAGAAGAAAATTACCACACATACAGTTATTACTCACATAAACATAAACACTTTTGTGGAGATAGATATCCTATATTCTCCCAGTATTTCAAATATTGAATATAATAGACCTATTTCGATATTAGTTTATACTATGAATAATCTAATTTACTATAACAAACTCTCATTTACGGACGAATAGTCATGCTCCATCAGTATATGTTACTCAGGGGTTTTACTGTATCAAGTATTTAATTTATAAAACAAATCTAGCTAGTTACGGTAATTTAATATGAACATCTTAACATTGAGGTGATATTAAAACTCTAAAACGTAATATTGGACTTCCATCATGCAACTTAAAAATAAACTTCTGACCCGTGACTGAAAAATGGTTGGACCACACTGCTCTATTTGATCGAGCGAACCTTATTTTAGATCACGCCCATATTTTTGTTACCTTCTTGTTGAGAGTGCCTTTCAACTGATGACTTTCATTGTTCTTGTTGCGGAGCGCAGAACGAGACCCACATGTGTTAAAGCTTTGTGATGTGTTGGGTGTATCAGCCACACCATCCTGTCCTAGTGGAATCGCTGTCTACACATACGGTGCCATAAAATTCTAATGTATACAACCAATCCTACGATTACCATTCATGTGTGGTCCCAACCATCACAATACCTATATGGGCTCTCGACATGAACAGACTTTAGCACACTTTTAATGACTTTACTTTTTTTCTTTAAATCTTTCTTCTGTTTTTTTTTTTTTTATCTTACATTTTGTTGTAAATCATTTGATAGTTTCACATATTAGGTAAGAGAGCAAGACTTTTCAATTAATAAAGTTAGAAAAATAATAGTTAACTTAGTATTAAGTTTCTAATTATTCTTTGAATTCGACAATTAATCTTTGAAATACAGAAACCGTACCTGTTCAAACAGAGAAAATATTGTAATCAATAATAATAATAATGTTGAATATGTTTACTGAGAATAACAGCCAATGGCCTCCAGTGTGCTGAAGGAATACAAAAAAAAAAAAAAAAAAAATTGTAACTAATTGATTACAATGGCAAAGGTAATACAAAATCAGATAATACAAATAACATGACCAGGTACAGTAAGAAAGATATGAACGTACAATAATTATTAACAACAGTGGACAATAAAACTAGTTAAAAAAGGAAGAAAATAGTAAAAAGAACAAACAACGTACAAAAAAAAACATAAGTCTAAAGTAATACAGTAAAAGATTACAAACATCCCATCAATAAAAAGTCAATAAAAACACTTAAAATACAAAAGTTAGTAACGCATCAAAGAATATATAAACCATGACTATTATTATTATTATTATTATTATTATTATTATTATTATTATTATTATTATTATTATTATTATTATTATTATTATTATTATTATTATTATTATTATTAAATAATCTGTACCCCTACATTTCAACAAAGGCGAAACGTGATAGATCTCATTTTTTCCATAAAATAGTACACGAAACGAGTGTAATTGTACGGATCTGATATCGAAACTAAATTTTCATGTCCCGACGCTTAAAACTTGTTCTGATAACTCTGACCTGTTCTATTACATAAAAAAAAAAAAAAAAAAACAAGGACCAACGTATTATTGAAATCACCAATCTGGAGAATATGCTCTTCTTATAACAAAATATTTATCGAACACAAAGAAATTGACATAATGTAATATGAACTATATGTTTAAGAAAACTATTGTAAACTTATATTGTAATACACTAACAACCGTACATCTTATTATTGTTTTTTTTTATTTTCTCTAATTGAATATTATGTTATTCTTATTGTTGGTTAATCATATTTAATTATGCTATGGGATGTTAAAGGGACAGCCGACAAGGGCGCCGATCCTGGGGGACCGGGGGGCCCGGTCACCCCCTAAGCTCATGTGAGCCCCTATTGTATTTATGAATATACAATATTTGGCATAATTTGAATGTAATTTGTCTTAAAATCCTCCTATATATACCTTCTGCATCTGAATGCCCGCCCCCCAAATTCACAGAGAAAAAGGCGCCCTTGACGGCCGATCTCCCCTTCTTAATTGAGAAGTTACCAATTGTTTATATTGTAGCTATATATGTCTGTTTCGTTTATTTCGTATGTTCAATATGTGTGTTTTGTGTGTTCTTAAATTCCAATGATAGAATATTCTCAATGGAAAATTCCTATTAACATTGGACATCGTAGGAGAGACTTGAAGTGTGAGACAAAATCAAAGGGATAATTCAGAACAGGGATGTGAAAGAGATTAAAGAGATTATTAGAGATGTTTGTTAGGAATTACACGCGATGAGGACGTAAGCACTGAATATCAATGTGTATTTTTTTGAATATAACAAAATATGTGTACGAAAAGGGAAAATACTTAGAGTCTATGTGCGGACACAGCTATAGTGTTGGGTGCACAAAACGGTGTATATGGAAAGTTAACATTGGTGACCAAAGTACAAAACAGTCATAAGATCTGATGTAAGTTGTAGAAATTTGTCACTTTTTTTTTTTTCATTTACTATAAATGTGATGTGGCTCCGAAAACTGATGTAACTTCGTAGACGCACGTCATACGGTATATACCTCGGGAGTCTGTCCGCGTCGGTCAAACTCTTTTTCGGCATTTGTAATTCTAAATTCACCGACGGACTTCAAATGTAACTTTACTTCTTTTTAAATTACATTTTACAAATAAACTGGATTCGGTTAATTGTCTCAATTATTCAAAGTACCTGCTTGCTACCCTATGGATCTTTCTGCAGATAAAGATTAAGAGAGATTTAATATGTTTGTTGTTTATTCACGTTTGACCGCTCGCATACTGATAATCCTGAAGTTGAAATTATAAAGTATGTTCTGCTCGCGTACTGAAGCTGCGACAACACCAACACTATAATTGGGCTTATGCCTGTTGTGTTGATGACAAATAAGTAAATAACTATTATTATTATCATTCTACAACAGGATTTGTGTATAATCAAAAATGTCCAAAAATGAGGCATACACCAATTAACAGATTTCATTGAATTGAACGAAATAAAATGGGTGACTATAAATTCTCATGTGTAATTAAAAAAAAAATCTTAATTTTTTAAAACCTAAATATTGATTCTGTACAATAACCACGGCACCCACTTCCTAATTTCTTAAGGGATCTGGCAATAATAAATACTGAGTGGGCAATGACAAAGACATCAAAAACACCACAAAACTATTTATTTACTATTTATAGATTAATATTTGTAACATATGTAGCTCCTTGTACCAAGACATAGTACGATACATAAATCCAAGATTACGAAAGTTCATTGACAAAAACATTAACAAACATTAGCAAACATTTACAAAAAATAAAAAAAAAAAAAACAATGCTGGTACACAATTCAAATCAATTAGATATTTTTATGTTACGGGAGATGTTTAGTACATATAGGAATAAAACAATTTTTACGCAGAAATGAGTAAAATGCATTACATTCAATTAGAAGTTGTAAATAAAATTGCCAGAATTCTATATCTACTTTTGAATCATTTTTTTAAAAAAATTCTATAACATTCCATTTTAAAAAGGACAAAGAATAATTTAGGAGAGTACCGCTTGATCTAGTTCTTTCCTGGCCACCTTCTGATTTCTGATGCCACCTTCTGAAACATGTACTGAGCCTGAAGTGTACTTCATCTTCAAGCTTTCCAATGTGACACTATCAAGAGGAGAGTACACAGTATGATCAATAAGAATATCACACAAATAATTTAACTCACTCTTAAACTTCACTTACAGTTTGACTATAATATATTCTAAAGATGTGACATATCTTTAGACTAATATCAACTGATAGATAATATTAAGCTGAATAAAATGACATGCTTAAGGATAAATTCTACAACAAATTATTTGACCCAGTAATTTCTTGTGGTCAATAATAACGAATTTTGAACATTATTTCTTAAAATAAATTCATCATTTTTTAAAAATTTCTTCATTATAATTTTATACTTTTAGTTTTTGGTGAAATTAAGGACAATAAGCTATTCAAAATATTTTTTTAAGCCTGGAAAATTCATTTACGTCCTGGTTCACATACTGATATCCAGTGGTTTGCACCACGTGCACCAATCAAATTCATTCGTTAGTTTATTTGTCTAACTGTCGTCTCATTCACAATATTGCAAGGATCCGTACATCCTCACATACTGTAAGCTAGAGACCTGCACGGGCCGGGTTCGGCCCGAGGCCCGAAGCCGGGCCGTGCTCGGGTGGGCCGACTCTGTTACTTCTTTGGGCCGGGCCCGGCTTGGGCGGGCCGACACTGATTTCTCTTCAGGTCGGGCCGGGCTGGGGCCGATTAATTGCAATTCTTTAATAATTATTGACTTTCGTTAAACGATAATTAGAATAAAGGCAAACGTTGAAGAAGTGTGCACGTGAAAAGTGTTACAAAATGAAACTTTTAAAATTTATCGGGCCTGGGCCGGGCTTGGACCAATAATTAAAAAAAATATCGGGCCGGGTCGGGCTCGGGCCGAAAATCTCACACACTTTTCGGGCCTGGGCTGGGCCGGGCCTAGGTACATTCGGGCTGGATTGGGCTCGGGCCGAAAAATTCGGCCCGTGCAGGTTTCTACTGTAAGCCACATGTTTTTGCTATAAACACGCGTTTTCACGATTTGTAAAGAAATAGTGGCAGACGACGAATGGAAACTACACTTCCGCATGCGAAACTACACTACTACGTTACGCATGTTCGGTATAGGAAACCGTCAGACTGACGTACAATCTATACACATTCCGCTTAACGAACTAAACGATCACTTTGCTCAGGTCCCAACTATAGACGGTGTTACAAAAGAATCTACTTTGAAAAACATACGCGAAAACCCAAGCATTCACGAAAAATTTAAATTTAGAACGGTTTCTGTCCCAGAAATAGAGGTAGCTCTGAAAAAAATTACATCCAATTCAATAGGGGCTGATGACATCCCACTACAATTCCTTAAGAAGATCACGAGATACATTCTGTTCCCTTTAATGGACATATGCAATTCCTCCCTACTTTCGGGTTGTTTTCCTAGCCAGTGGAAATTTTCTCTCATTCATCCCCTCAAGAAAATTGCACAACCAATAACGGCGAACGATTATAGACCAATAAATGTGACGCCGTGTATTTCGAAAGTTTTGGAGCATATTGTATTAAATCAAATGTCAGATTTTATAACTTCCCATGATCTCTTATGTCCATATCAGTCTGGTTTTAAAAAAGGACACTCCACACATACGGCTCTTATAAAAATTACAGATGACATTAGAGAAAGCATAGACAAGAAACAACTCACAATACTTTTACTTTTAGATTTCACTAAAGCATTCCAGTCGGTCGATCACGAAATTCTTTTAACAAAACTTAAGTCATTCTTTCATTTCACAGATACGTCGGTTAAATGGTTTCGTTCGTACATTCAAAATAGATATCAGCGTGTTTCTGTTCTGGACAATCAAAGTTCATGGACAACAGTGCACTGTGGAGTCAGTCAAGGAACAGTCTTAGCACCGATCCTGTTCTCTATATACATAAATGACTTGTCTCAACAAATTCGTCACCTTAAATATCACTTATATGCAGATGATGTACAAGTATATACTTCGACAGATCTTGGAGACATAAATGACACTATCTCACTCATAAATTTAGACCTGGAACGCATAAGTGCCTGGGCCCAATCTAATAATTTATATCTAAATCCCAATAAATCTAAATGTATCATAATTGGTTCGAGAAATATCCTTTCCAGACTGCAGAGCACTGAGCTTCCTAAAATTACATTAAATGGCACACATATAGCGTTTGATGAAAAAGTGAAAAATCTTGGCCTCATATTTGATCAGAATCTTCTATGGGCGGATCATATAAATCATGTATGCAAAAAGGCGTTTGGTGCACTGCACTCTCTATACCGTTTGAAAAATATGTTGCCTTATCCAATTAAGGCATCTATAGTACAAAGCCTCGTACTATCACATATTGATTATTGCATTGGAGCTTATGGCAATGTAAATAAAGAAGCGCTAAGAAAGTTACAGAGGGTTCAGAATGCATGCGTTCGGTTTGTTTTTAATCTCAAACGTTCTGATCACTTGACGCCTTTTTTTAATGAATTGGGCTGGTTAAACATCCAAGCTGCTACATATACCAATCAATGACAATTTTATTTAAAGTTTTGAAATTTGGTGTGCCTATATATCTTTACAATAAACTGCAGTATGTTAGAGATAGCCACAATCGTGATACTCGCTCTAGCAGATCAACACTGTTGTCGATACCTCGTCATAATACGAATCAAATGGCTAATTCATTCACAATCTCTGGTATTAGAGAATGGAACAGACTTCCACCAGATGTAAGGAATTCACCCTCAATTGCGACATTCAAAAGAAATTTGAAGCAATATCTGATAGCCTTAGCCAATGTACACCAATCTCGGGAATGATGTTCTTTTTTTTTTCTTTCTTTCTTTCTTTCTTTCTTTCTTTCTTCACAAAGATGAGCAGTAGCAACCAAATGTAAACAGAAACTTGAGGTATGTATCTATAATACTAGGTTTGTGGGAAGGTATGGGGGAGGGGGGAATGTAAGGTAATATACTTTTAAGAATATATATATCGTTCTGTGTATGCTGGATGTATAGTTTTCTTGTTTTTATGATAAATAGTATGAGGATATGGGGGGATGGGGTATGTAAGGGAGTATATTCGTGTGTAGGGGTATATATGTGTGTATATACATATGCATTAATGTAGTAATTGTAATCTTTATGGATTAGATGATAATGGTAGTATGTATATCTTGTATACATTTTAGTTGGTTGAGTGTAAGAAAAGGCAAATATAGCCTTAACTCTGCCGTTAAATAAATAAATAAAATAAATAAATAAAATACACTGTCATAAAGAAACAAAGAGAACAGGGAGAACTACGAAGAAATCCGACAACCCTCCACACGTTATACTTCCAAAAGGATGGCAATAAAAGAGGACGACGGAACCAAGAAATTATCTTGTACTGGTCATTAACCTATAGTACCTTCTCCCGAGGCCACTATGGGCTACGGAGACTTATCCTTCAACGCCTTCAATACCTACTCCCGAGACCGCTATGTTCTACAGAATTACCTATCCCGTCTGAGACCGCTTTAGGCAAAGACAACATCCTATCTACCGGAGGCAAATCGTATGCCGAAGGGAATTATCATGCACTGAAAACATTTAATTAGAGTATTTAAAAGACTTACGAAGAAAGACTTATAGAAACTTTGTACAATAATTATATAAGACATTTCTATATATAATAAAAGAGTGATAGGCTCCACCTACAAAATATTACAATATTATCTCTATCATTTTCTTTAACAGTCCGATCAAATCTTGATACCAAAAGAACTATTATCCTACTTCTCGCTACTAAGTCAACCGTATCTATGCCACAGCTTGAAACAAATTTATGTAGATTTGAACTAACACTAGGATTTCTTTTATTACTTGCATTTCTTAATTTTTGATTTTATATTCTCTTTTTGTTTCTTCAATTAACTTGAGATCATTGCTCTTTATTTTTTTATCACACATAATACTTTCTTGGTTGCTTTCATTAAAACGGACATTTTCATTAAATGTACAAACAAACATTATAACTATGTAGAAAAGTAGCCTAACGTGTACAGAGATAATAACGGAAAGTATATGGCTGTATCTTTACTAGTTTTGTTTCTATTGATAATCAGACCTTGCTTAAAATATAGTTCTCGTACTTTTTGAACCTAACAGCAAGTAAAATCTATTGATAGCTAGAAGAAAGTAATAAACAACATGTAAAAAGGCTTACATTCCTTGAACTAAAATATTTGTAAACATTAGCTTTGTTTTTATATTTAAAATGACATATTAATATTCAATGAGGTCACCAAACAGAATCACATCATTTGATTTATTACACATATCGTTTAAGATTATATAAATATTTCCTGTTATAAACAACTATTGACTCCATCTTGATGCAATATTACAATTATTTCTCAGTAGTAATTGTATTTCCCATGGAAACATGCCAACAATGTAATGATTAATGCCTTTAACTAAATTGTTCAACTATGTGCTGTATTGAACTGTCTGGCGGCTGGTGGGTAACTATACCATTTAGCCTATGTATTCTATTTCACGACGGACCTCTAGAAGGATAAGAGATGGCGCTGCAAAACTAAGTATTGGGGAGCATTCGCTCTTAATTTTTATTCAATTTTTCATATCTACAATTTATTACTTTTGACAATTTTACTGTTTAGTACAATCTTAATACTATGTCTTTCAATTTTAATATATTCATGCGTAGTGATGAGCAAATGCAAGACCAAGACCAAGACCGGGGTGGTCTTGGTCTTGGTCTTGGTCTTGCACACCCAGTCTTGGTCTTGGTCTTGCACTGGAACCTTCGGTCTTGGTCTTGGTCTTGGTCTTGCACACCCAGTCTTGGTCTTGGTCTTGGTCTTGCACACCAAGTCTTGGTCTTGCTTGCAAGAGTCTTGCAAGTTTTGCTTTTAAGAAATCTTATGTTTTTCATATGTAAATTTTACTCTGGATATAAGGGATAATGAATTCTACGATGCTCCAATAGTAACGGAAATACAATATATGTTTTTAAATGTAACATAGTTTATCTTCGTGTAAGTATGATAATAGTGTACAACATAAGTGATGACCTTTATTTTTTTATTGGGTGCCCACGCTTCGCTAATCTTTTTATATTTTTTAACAGATCCAACACTCCACAGGTTCCGAAACTGGGGAGGCTACCCCTGAGACGAATGAAAGAAAATCAAAACGGTACAGATAATTGAAATACCATGAAATGCAAAATTATTTTTACACTCTAAAGGCGTCAGATTTTTCTTTTCAACCACGTTAGCTAATCTTTGTGTTAAACTTATAATTAAATATTGAGATTTTGTTTTACTGATTCCAGTGGGGCAGAAACATGGACATTACGCAAAAGCGATGGAAAAAATTACAGACTTTCGAAACATGGGCATGGAGAAAATGGAGAGAATTAGCTTTGTTGAACGGAAAACGAATGAGAAGGTGTTAGAAATATTAGCACTACTAGAAAAAAGAAGAATTTTAGATATTGATAAGAGAAGAAAGAGGAACTGGTTGGGATATTGGCTGTGGAGGACGTGCTAGAGGGTATGGTGAAAGGAAAGAGAGAGAGGGAGAAAAGGAAATTGTAGTTGAAGGAAGATATTAAGAAAATTGCTACATTAAGACGAAGAGACTAGCTGAGGACCACCGTACATCGAGATTTCTCAGTTGCAGCAAGCAACTAGCCGATAATGGCAGAATAGCTTTGATGATGATTATGATGATATGTTTAGCATATCGACAAAAAAGAGAGAAAAAATAAAATAATTATTATAATCAAAACTTAATATTTTAGAATAATTTGAGTGAAAACTAAAAACGACTCATCTGTCTGTCTGTCTGTCTGTCTGTCTATGTCTTTTCTATAAACTCAATTTGTATAAATACTTTTGACCTATATTAGAAGTACAAAATAACGACATCAAACTACAAGTTATTTAAAATAACTGTATAAAATCAGTCTTACTTGTGAATATGGATTACTAGCATCAATTACCCACTTCGTTGGGTTAAATTTTAAAATAATAATAATAATAATATGTTTCGTTAACCAGTCACTTTTCATTATTACTAAGCGCTTTCTGATATCGGTCATTTTCGATTGTTTTTATATTACTCTCCCCTCCTCCTCCCCAAGTTGCGGGGCAGAATTTGGGTTTAAACGGCATTAGAAACATCACTGTTCATCTTAGAGACACCGAAAACTATGGATTCGGCACTAATACCGGTCATTTTCAATAAATTTATATATCTCCTCCTCCCTCGTGTTGCAAGGCAAGGCATCGGAAGTATCACTGTTCATCTCAATGACCTCGAAAACCATGAATTTGACATTGATAATAAGGGTCATTTTCAATAATTTTTATATATCTCCTTCTTCCCCCTTCCCCAAGTTGCGGTGCTGAATTTGCTTTTAAACGGAATCGGAAGTATCACTGTTCACTTTCGTGACCCCAAAAACTATGAATTCGACACATATTAATTTTCGATCATTTTTAGATATTTCTCCTCCCACCGCCAAGCTACGGAGCTAAATTTGGATTTAAACAGCATCGGAAGTGTCATTGTTTATCTCAGCCACCCCGAAAACTATAGAGTCCACTCTAATATCGGTCATTTTCGATTATTTTTAAATATCTCTCCTCTCCCCGGCCCCTAAGCTCCATCGTCAAAGTGATATGACAGAAACCATCTCAGGTCCGAACTTCATCTATGTTGAAAATATGATCGAGATCGGTCGGGTGTTTCAAAAGTTTTATTTATTTTTATATATACCTCCCCCTCCCCTTCTCCTCCCCTAGGTTCTACCATCAAAATGAAACTATAAAAAACTTTCCAGTTAGGAATCTCATACATGTTAAAAATTTGATTAAGGTCGGTCTAGTGGTTCAAGAATTATTAAGTCACAAACTTAGTCACTTTTATTTTTATTTATTTTGATTTTTGTATACCTCCCCCTCCTCCTCCTCCCATACGTTGCTCCTTCAAAGTGAACTGACAAATAACATTCCAGGCCCAAACCTGATCTATATTGAAAATTTGATCGATCTCGAGCTGGTGGTTCAAGAGTGTTCAAGAGATTGGGAGTCACAAGCATAGTCACTTTCAATTTTATAATATAGATTTACTGTTGTAGTGTAATGTTATATCGTTCAATCCCCGATGTGCCGTATACCTAAGGAGGCTAAAAATTATATGAATAAACAATTATTCAACGTATAAGCATCTGCCCATGAAATCAAACTTACAGTCACATGCACTAAGTTTTTGTCAATGTCATGAAAATGTTATTTCGATATTAATTTTATGAGCACACATTAAAAATTTACAACGGATGCTTGAGTCTCATAGCCAAGGCCATACTCATGTAGTTAGCACCTATGGTGTACGGAATTACCGATGTTCAATACTACATTTCTCTTCAGTTTTGGAAGAAGAACACCACTAGTATGCTTTGAAATGAAATGAAGTATCTAGTTTAACGTTCCACAGTAATGCACCAACGCTAAGGGAGACGGTGATGATGAAAAAAGACTGAAATGGTGGAATGAAGAAAGTAGGAGGAAACGGAAAAAAACTAAGAAAACCCACGCACACGATGTTTGTCCACCAAATAGCTTACAGGGCGCAAGATGACACCTGTGTGGCTTGAAAACGAGCAATATCTACAGAAAACGCGAACAACCAATTCAGGAAACGATATACTGTAGCTATATGCTACAGGGGCAGGGACTCACACGGATTGGATAACACTACTGGGAACACATTCACTCTAGTGTCACTTTTACTGAAGTAAAAAATTCAAGTAAAAGATGTAATGAATTTTCTCCTTTTTTACATTGTATAAAAAAATTCAAGTAGTACCAGTACTTGTGCAAGACTCTTGCGCAAGAGTCTTGGTCTTGGTCTTGGTCTTGCAGGTATGGTCTTGGTCTTGGTCTTGTTCTTGCACACCTTGGTCTTGGTCTTGGTCTTGCACCGCTATTCGTGGTCTTGGTCTTGGTCTTGGTCTTGGTCTTGCATGCAAGACTCTTGCAAAAACTGCAAGACCAAGACTCTTGCGCTCATCACTATTCATGCGCCGCTTATCCTTCCTTATTACAGTCATAGTGTGATAAACAAGTATATTTAAAACAGCAAATTCGGCCATTTTGGCACGTGCCACTTCAATACATATATTTTATTCAAAACAAATTTAGTGAAGCAGTCCACATGGCTATATGGCTGGGACTATAAATCTCCCGTAAGGGAGAAAACTGAAACTGACAGGCCTCTAACTAGGGGGTGACCAGTGGACTCAGGCTTCTGCAACAATCTTAAAATTTCCTTAAACAAATAGTTTGTTTGGATAAATGTACATGTTCCAAAAATAAGCATTAAAAACTTTCGTAGCTTATTTCGTTCCAAACAAACAAAATATATTTTTTTCTTCTTTCTTGACCTCTCTGTTATTGTGGAGGTTTCTGTTCCCGTTGACAATGATTCCTCGATTCCTTGCATCGCTAAAGAGGGGGATGGATTTAGTCACTTTTTATTTTCATAAATTTAAGTGTTTTGTTGGAGGCAGCATTTATTTTATTGTGCTACTTTGTCTGCACCGGTATTTCCATTTATCTTTTCGTAAAAGTTTCAGATGGTTTTATATTCTGCATGCAGGCATACTTTATATACAATTCACAGAATTACTGTACGTATTACGTTTGTAATCAATTTTCAGAAGATGTTAAAATCACATTAAACTGATAATTGATAAATGTATCTCAAATGCTTTTCTTCCTAATAGTATTTGGCACGTTTAGTGAACAAGAGAATCACATTGTCGTTTGGTCATTTTGGACATATTTTGCGTTTAAAAGCCTGCCATATTAAAAATAATACAAAATTTATCATTTTTCTTTTGCTTGTTTTTCATAAGTGAAAGGAGATAGTGAAATGCAACTTACCACAATCGTAGATAATTTAACAACAGAAAATATGAACCTGAAGAATTTTCAGTGTTGTCAACTACTTTTTTTAAATAACATTATTATTTAATTTAAGTAATTGTATGTTAAAACTATTTTGTTTATTACAAACTATTATTTATTATTATTTAAAAAGCAGTTCACAGGCTTCCAAGACAACATGATACGTAATCAAATACAATTGATTTCTTCCTCAAGTCACTGCCTTAATTTAGATTTTTGGGGAAATGTTATTCTCGCAACACCTAATTTCTATGGATGGCAACACTGAATTTTTTCAGGTTCATATGTTATAGAATAACATCATCTATGATTGTGGTAAGTTGCATTTCATTATCTCTTTTCATTTATGAAAAACAAGCAAAAGAAAAAAGATAAATTTTGTATTATTTTTTTAGTATGTCAGCCTCCATCTTAAACTCCTTTCAGAGCTTAAAAAAATCATGTCCAGACAAGTGATGATTCTAGGACATGGGTCGGAGGAAAATTTCATCCAGAGTCGCACAAGTATATTCCATTGTGCTCAATGTAGATTCACACTATTTTCGTAATATTACTTTTCAACCCCGGTTTATTGAAATTCTCCCACGGAGAATATCTGAAACCATCACTGTATCCAGATATTATAAATAACTCTTATAATGTAAAATAATGTTTAGTGTGTTTGTATTAGGGATGGCCAAAATTTTCCGGAATCGGATATTTCACTTTCCTGATTTCGGAAAAATTTCGGAATTCGGAAAAAATCCGGAATTTAGAAAATTCCTGAATTTTTCTGAATTCCGAAATTTTTCCGAATTTACTTTCCGGATACCGGAAAGTAAAAATTCCGGAATTGGCCATCCCTAGTTTGTATTTATACGCGCAGTACAAACTTTATATATGTTTTTCGCACAAATTTGCATGTGTGATTTGATTCCCTTGTGCTCAGAACACTCCATTAACGTATTAAGAAACTATGAAGGAAGGAGAACTCAAGTTAACTGCCTCTAAAATTATGTCGTTTGTCACCTGCTCACCCCAAGTCTTCTTAGTGTTCTGGATACAAGCCTACTATATGAGTTCAAAAATTTTTGTTAATACAATTTTTTCACGTCCACATCCTTCAACTGTCGGAAGTACTTTTAAAAACCAATTGTTGTAAATATGTAAAGATACTTTAAGTAGAGATACACACGCCTATATATGTATGTAGGAGAGAGTTCGTAACAAATTTGTTGTACCTTTTATTTAAACTGTATCTATGTGTTGTATGTCTCTATTTCGGGTGTAGTGCTCTTGTACATTATTATGGACGTTTTTATAATGTATTGTAAAAACTCTTGGTGGAGGGTTTTATGGTACTAGATAGTTCAGCACTGATAACTCTTAATGGAGTGTATACCTACATGAATTAGCTGAACTTTCAGAAACTTTCTTTCTCCAAGATAACGGAAAGGATAAATTGGTCTTTCGCGCCGTGGCGCGTGTGTGTATATGGAGGAGTTGAATAATCAATGTGAACTAATTTACAACTTGGCAAGAGCAAATTTGTAATGTTCTGACCGGACGTCTTTGTTCCTTGTGCTGACTTAAATGGAAATGAAAGCAACAATTCAAAAGTTTTAGTTCATCATAAAAAGATAAGAAGCGACATACAAATATATGGTTCGCGATTAACCAAATTAAACAACTTGAAAATGACAAAAGTTTATACTCTAATACTTGTGATTATAGTGTACTATTAATGGCTGGTCTTAAACCTGGGCCAAAACTACGCGTACACACTTTCAATAAAACACATGCTGATAAAAAGTACCTTTAAAACAGTACTCAAATATTCAAGAGTTCAACATATTCATGGACAAAGATGGCTGTGTCTCATTTTATGAGGATGCTCCATAACGTTTAACTTACCAATTTCAGGTCGTTGTTAACTAGATAGATAGTGTTCAATATTTTTTATACTTTATCAATTTCAAGATTAGAATTGTAGTAATATTGCACTTACAGCTGGAATAAACTGAATAATGCAACATTAAAAAGAGAACAACAACAACAATAATACATCTTATTTACTTACAATTTTTTAGAAACCAATGAAGAATAATAACAATAAAAAAAACAATCAACTGTGTTGATGTAAATCATCGTTATCACAAAGTAGAATTTGAGGTCGGGTGTATGGCCAATCTAATAAAATTTGAAAAATTACACGAAACACTTAGCGGATAAAAACTGACTTAATCTTGATAAAATTTCAGTTTTCAAAATAACAAATTTAGGTAGTAACTTTTTAAATTTATACAACATACTTTTACAGAAAACCTTTGGGTAGGTGCAAGGACTTCTCCGAATGTTGTGAACATTAGTAACTATTAAAAAGTAATATTTCCAGTTTGACTAAATATTGGCGATCCGATGTTTAGTGTCATTTACGTAAATATTATGCAGTACGTATGACCCATATTAGGCCTACTAGGAATTTTCCCTTGGTTCTTGGTATACTTTCAGCATGACGAAATTTCTTCACATTACTATTGTAGATGGGAACACGGTGCCTCAGTAATAGAGAATTTATTTCTGGTAAAATGTATTTGATTCGATCTCAGAGCATGTGAGTTTGTGGTGGGCAACATTGTGTCAGTAGGTTTTCCCGGGATTTTCCCACATTTTCATTTCATCAATACTTTCATAATCATTCACTTTCCTTAATCATCTCATTTAGCATAAAAAGTATAATCTTCGGATGTAATTATTTTTCTCATATTTTACTATCGTAGGTATTTGTATGAGACATTCAAACTATGCTATATATAAGACTTGGAAGTCTTATACAACTATGTCCGCCCGTCCGTCTGCCGACAGATATCAGGTTGCAATCGATTCAGCATCCCAAGAAAAGGCTCCATCTCTATCAGCATCCTTCTATTGAAAGATTCAGTGTCCCAAGAACATGTTCTATTATAACTCGTACCTTCTATTGAAAGTTACAGTGTCTAGAGAATAGATATATATCTCTACTCGTTTCCTTTCATTGAAAGATTCGGCGTCCATAAAAAAAAGTTATATTTTTACCCGTATACCTCTATTGAAAGCCCGTTCCCTCTATTGAAAGATTGAACGTCCTAAGAGTAAGTCCCATATCTATCCGTATAGACCTACCACTGTTGAAAGATTTACCGTCCCATGAAAAGGTCCCATTATTTCTCATATCTCTCTATTGAAAGTTTCAGTGTCCCAAAAGTGGTTCTATCTGTACCCGTATTCCGCTGTTGAAAGATTAAGTATCCCAAGTATAGGCTCTATTTTTACCGTATTACTCTGTTGAAGAATTTAGCGTCCCAAATATAAGTGTCTATCTCTACCCATCTCTCTATTGGAAGATTCAAAATTGCAAGAATAGATATATCGTATCCCGTATTGTAACCGTATCCCTCTGTTGAAAGGTTCAACTTCCCAAGAATAAGTTCCATTTCTAAACGTATCTCTCTATTGAAAGATTCAGCGTGAATGAAAAAAGTGTCTTCTCTATCCGTATTATGCGTATAATAGAGCTGACAAGAAAAGAGACGAGACTCACTTTCCGAGACGAGACATTACTTTCAATGTTGGGAGAGCAGCACAAAAAAAAATTAGCTTCACAATCATTCACTTTCGTTAATCATCTGTCACCTTTAACCTAAAGGGATGTTAAACTAAAAATTTTATTTCATTTTTTCATTACTTTCAACACAACTTTTCTAGACTAGACAACCTGAACAACACGAGAGGAAACAGATTTTTTCCAATAGAAATAGATGCACGTTCCGAGATTAGACGTTATTTTCACAACAGCTTTCCGAAACAAAACAGGCTCTTGTTTCGTAGGCAAGCCTAGAAAACAATGAAACGAACTAAATTTTATTTGAATTGAGCGTTCCTTTCAGCAACAAGGCTATAGGAGACGTGGACCTAGTTAACTTAGTTTCCGAACCTCATAAGCTCCCACTGGGAATCGAACCCAGGTCTCCTACACCAAAGACGTGTACATTAACCAGTTAGCCACCAATGAAACGTTAGAAACAGTAGGGGAGATGAAAGAACGAGATTGGAAGTAAAAAAGAAAAAAAGACTAGCTGGAACATAGGAATAAACTTATTTTAAAAGACATAATAAAATATAGTGTGGAACGGCAAACACGGAGGAAAGAAAAAGTTTACAATTGGTGGATAGTATTAAAACCTAATTTCACGTGAAGTGGAAAATATTAGCTGAGGATTGTAATGCATTGCATCTTCTTACTTTAAGGCAAGCTTCTTTGGCAGTGATTGCAGTTGATACTGCTGCTATGTTTATACTGTTCGTATAGTATCAATTTGTGACTACAATATAACAATTTTTACACTTCTCTAAGTTGGTATCACTGCAATCAACAAGTGGGTTTCTTCTTTTTTCTTTTCTTTTTATAATGGTCGCATTTCTTCGATGTTATTTGACCGAGCCACCCTTGTCGCCGATGTACGTCACTGAGGACCACAGCATACAAACGATCGCTAATAAGACATTTGGAAGATCGGCAAAAGCCAGATCGCGACACCGAAAGGACCCATTTCGTATGAATTAGTTTCCCCGAAACGACCGCGAACGCTGAACATTCTAAGTGTGTTTGAATAGCCATAAACATTAATTCTAAGATAACTTTCGGCTTCGTCGACAAAACATAAGTATACTATGCAAGGAAACAAGGTAGTAAAGTTTAGTTTTAAAAAAGGAAAGTGAAAGAAAAGGACATTTAAAAAACAGAACACCTAATATAAAAAGGTAAAGAAAAAAGACTTGCCAGGTGCTAGTTTTAAAATAACGAATGAGATCATAGAATATTCTGTTGGCACTTATGAGGGTTATGTATACATAAAATTTTCAACGTAGTTTTTCACTGCATCTTTATATATATATATATATATATATATATATATATATATATATATATATATATAGAGAGAGAGAGAGAGAGAGAGAGAGAGAGAGTTATGCAAATAATTTAGACCTTTTGTTTTGTCTGTAAACTATTCAAGTATTGAGAGGGGAAACATTTCTTAATAAATCACCAGTATTTTCGCCTTCATTTCTACAATTTCATTTGATTTATTTCTATAAAATTTCAACATGCAAAAATTCCGAGACTAAATAACTAGATCAGAATTTTGCTTTAATGCATGTAGTTCCAAGTCAGTGTTTCACTCTACATTTTAAAATGAAAAACGGAACATGGACCTAAAACTACAAGCATAATTCACCGTCCGACCTAGTAATTTAGTCTTGCAATTTTTGTATGTTCAAATTAAGAAATCAATCGAATGAAATTGTGACAATAAATATTAAACTATTGGTGATCTGTTCAGAAATATCTCCACTCAGTAATTGAATACTTTACACAGAAAAGAAATATCTTTAAATTATTTACATAACTATGAAAAAAAAATGATTTTAGGAATGATTTTATTTTAGTTTTACTTCTGACTTCAGTAGTTCATAAATGAACAGCTCGGGTAAGATAATTAATTGTAAGCGCCATCCGCATCAAAATTGAGATATTAGGTGTAATGGATGGTTGGAATCAGAACATAGAACAGTATGTAGGTAGTTCAAGTTCTTAAATGTCGCTTGCCTTTATCTTCCCCCGAGCTGCTCAAATCTTTATAAACATAAGCAAATATGTAGGCCTGCATCATATAGTATCGGTAGCTAAAATGATTATTATTCTACATGGCAAAATTAAATTATATCATCAAATATGTTTCCATGTAACCTAATTTTAAAATTAATTAGATAAAAGTTGTTTACATCAGATCAAAAACAAACTTTGAACGCGTTTTCCCAATGAACTTTGTTTTAAATTAAATATTAGGATCACTCTAGTCGGTCTCATAGTTACTCCGCACAATCTTCAATATAATATGCGATTTAATTACAAAAATTCAGTAATGTAAATATGTATGAAAGACTTACGAATATACCGTACTAAAAAACTAAGAATGTGTTGACTAACTGGTGTTTGAATTCGACGGAGACATTTTTCTGAATACCTGAAGAAAATTGTTACTCTTTGATCCTTATTTGCTCATGTTATTCTTCAGTTCAAAGAAAAACTGGAGAGTGAAATACAGGCATGAATGATTAAAAAAAAAAATAAGATAATAAGAAACCAGACTGTAGCTAATCTGTTCAGTATGACGTGATAAGGGCAATATAAAGGGTACTTAAATCATCTCGCAACTTCTTTGTTTGTGGTCAGTTTTAACTAGGAGTCAATTCCACTAACTACTTATTGGATTAGGTATGCTCCAAGGTTACATATCTGCGCCTGTGTGGTAGTACATGATGGTCGAGAAACACAAACGAATAAAGGAATTGGAAACCAACAAAACATGGAAGAAAGAGTAAAAAGGGAAGAAATAAAATGAAAATAGCAAAAGATAACAAGGAAGCCGCGACCTCATTTGAAACCTCGTCCATCTAATTCACCCTTGTCTTCTCTTCTTCGACACGAATTAGATCTGAGATTCAGAGGAAAATGATCTCCGCCATTCGAGACAAACCCCGTCATCATTCGGGTGCAACTTCTTTTTGTGGAGAGATTCATAGCAGAAAATCACATGGTTGGGAACATTGATGATTGCCAAAGGAAATATGTACACCCAGTGTTGCCAGGGGATTAGTTTTGAAATACAAAGTTAACTTTAGCGTTTAGTATTGATGTTTTCGAAATTGTATCTCATTATATTGTATGTATGTAAAAGGAGGCACGTCAGTGGGCGAGTTCATTGCTGAAACATTTAAAACGTTCAAATGAATATTATGTAACTTATTTTCCAAAATAAAACATTTATATTAATCGAATTCAGTCAGGGTGTTAATATTCATATGCTTACCCACACAAGGTCTTGTTCTTGTTACATGTATTTTGTTGAGGGGTCGCGGTGGATCAGTAGCAATGCATTCACCTTTAGTGCGAGGGGTCTGTAGTTCAATCCCAGACTGCGTCCAGGGTGGTTGTGGGCAAACACCGTGTGTAAACTTTCAATTGGTTCTCCAGTTTACTCTCACTTAAATTCATTCCACCATTATAATCCATCCCATCATAACTATCTCCCTTAACCTCTATTCATAATCACGGGACGTTAAACTATATATTCTAGCTAAAATATCCAGTGCAGTCAACCAAAAATAAGCACATGTTGCCATCTGTCAGTTGTGTTCTCTGCCTTGAATTCTAGCAACGACCTTTTGACTTTTAGACAATTTGTACAGATTTTTGTTGCTACATAGTACGGTAGACTCCGTGTTAACCGATCACCATAAGACCGAAACGTGGTCGGATAAGGAAAAACTCGATTAAAACGGAAATCACAATTTTATAGTACCAAGCTTGTATCACACATGTGTAACGCTTTAAAAAAAAAGGCATATAATATCATAATTCAGCTAATTAACCTGATCAACATCAGAAGATTCGACCACAAGCTTCTTCAGTGACACTGATTTGAATTATTTATTATTAGGATATATTAGACGTATTTCTTATTCTATTGGTTGCGGTGTTCGATATGTGTTTTACAATAAATTGCAGCATTTGGTAAAATTCAAGATATTCGTGTCTACTATGAAACATTTCTCTGGTATTGATGCAGACAGAAATTGCTACTTGTGCAGTACTTAACTATTATATTGCTTGTCGAATCCAATTGGATTGTATGGGAGATATTTGCATCTATTGCGTTATGTTGCTCTGATATCACTGTAGAAAATATTTACTATATCTGAGTTAATGATAATAGCAGATAAGATCATCCAATCTTCTCTTGGAAGAATTTCCTACACACACACGCAAATGCTGTTTCATTGTTCTTTGAAAAAATTAAAAAAAAAAACTATTTCTTACTACACTGAGTTATATTGTGTGTAGAACGTAATAACAACAACAACAAAGCTCTACATACTATAATATACTGGATTCAAATTTGATATCTTGATAAAGTGTAAGAGAAGTCAGCACATTTGAAATTCACATTTGATACGTTTTATCCTATCAAATTACATACGAATGTTTAGTTCGTAAGAGATCTTGTACACTTTTCATAGAAATTTGAGGTGAAGTAGATAAAAATTCAGGAAGAACCTTGACTAACACATATTTTTCAGTGCTTACTGTCCCAATTTCAACTCTTAGTATTGCATTCTTCTCTAATACAAATCTGAGAGCTTGCCAATATAAATAGTTAGTTGCATCTCCTAAAGCTTAGGGTCAAAGAAAGAATATTAAAATGCAAACAATCAATTTGGGAAAAGCTAGTTTATTTGATCCTAATAAAACACACAAACTCACTAAATTGCCATGGCTCACAATAAGTACTAAACTTTTAGGCAGAATAATTATTCACATTTATGTACTATATTATTTACATTAGTTCATTAAGGATGATTACGCAGTGATTTGAAAGCAACCAGTTTTAATGGGAAGAACACGTTGTTATTCTCCCTTGGGGCAAAAGCCACACTATAGAAAGGAGTCCCTAGAGGCAGTGATGTTTAGATATTGTAGAAACGTCAAAACGGACAGAGTGGACCTACGTGATATACCAGCGTTTCCCAACCGGTGTGCCGGGAGGAAATCGAAACAAAATTATTAATTCTATAGCAACTAAATTCCAAGACATAGAAAAAAAATGTATATTTTTGTACTTTACACATTTCCACGGTTAGCTGCTATGTTACGCTTCAATTGAGAGTCATAGTAATACCGAGAAATGGAAGCACTATACGGTAGTGAACGTTCGTATAACACTCATTCGCACGTGAATGACAGAACAACACTGTGTTCAACAGCTGTAAAGCTGTGTGATTGCAATAATATGGACCGGTTTTGGTTAAAACAGCAAAGTTAAAAGTACAAGACATTTGCTCGTTTGTTATTTAGTGATCTTCGTTCTTCGTGAAAGGTTGGATACAATTTTCAAAAAAGAAAGCGTATTTTTTGAAAATCTCAGTCCTATATTTCATTGCAATTGTTTTCTATTTTAACATTAGAATAAAAATAAGCATAATGAATTAGCATAGGGGAAAACCAGTGTTCGAGCTTTCATCTCTGTAAGAAGGAGATCAGTAATCACAGAAAAAATTACCATGGTATTTTATATTTGCAAATATTAATAATAATAATAATAATAATAATAATAATAATAATAATAATAATAATAATAATAATAATAATAATAATAATAATAATATCTATGAGTGTGCCGCAAATTGAAAAAGGTTGGGAAACGCTGTGATATACAGTAATTGCCATACGAAACGAGGAGATAATAATATTCCATTATTAATGGTAGGCGGCAATAATGTAATACTTTCTATAATTTTTCAAAAAGCAAAATATAATGCCCTTTCTCAGCAAACTTTTGCACTCCTTCCAACACTGAACATATCACAAATACAATCCTAAGAATTCCCATCTCCAGTGAGAAAAAGACGAAAAGACGAAAAATGAAGAATATTTGAAGGTCTTCTTATATTATGATCATCCAAAATCGTGCTACTGTTGGATAGGTGTTGTTAATTGCAGGTGGCCATCTGGTTTTCCTCTTGGCGGTCTTTTGAAATTGCTCTTGATATGATTGAGATGATCCACTGCCTTAATAAAACCCTCAATGATACCTTATAATTCAACACATGATGGTACTGTAACAAAGAAGCGACCTATGCTCCTGTTCTTTTGTCATTTTCTTTCAGTTTAATCAGATGCTAGTGTTTTTTTCTCTTTTTCTCTAAGACAATCCAAGTTACGATTCTTTTTTTTTCTTTTCTACTATATTTTTGTGTGGTTATTATTAACAATATCTGCTTATGTACTTTTTTAAATTCCTGTTTCTGATAGTAATAATTAGTTATATTGTAAATTTGTTTTATTACATCCAAAATTAAATTAATTTTTGACTTACGAAAAGGAGATACTTTTAGTTTATTTTCACGAAGTATTAAGAATTGGCGCGCTCAGTGCACATGGAAATCAAGTCGACTGTTGATCTCTTTGAACATACTTCATCTTTAAAATCTTTATGTGAAGCTCCTTTCAGATCTTAAAAGATTCATTCCAAGATAATGTAAATAACTTTTACAATGTAAAAAAAAAAAAAAAAAAAAAAAGACCACGCTAACATTTCCATGTACTTAACTATATTGTAAAAGCTTCATGTTTCTTTTTCTCACAACTTTGGTAACTATACTTGATTCTATTGTGCTCCGAATATCCCAATTATGTAAAACGAATATTACAACTTGATATAACAAAATTATTTTTTATATAAATATATTGTAACCCTATTAATCTTTTTACAACCCAAAATTTTATAAATTAAAAAATCTAATCCACATCCTACAAAACAGTTTACATTATTATTTAAAAATTAGAACTCAATATTTCATTTTTTTATAAAATCTCTTTGTTTTAAAGTTGAAAATCATTGTCAAAGAAAAGATAATAACAAAAAATATAAGTTAAAAGTACATTAGATCAACTTCAAATATAAATGTTACACACGTTAACCATTAAGTAAGTTAACCATGAGTAACCTAAAATCTTGTATGTAAAGCTGAATATCTGAGTGTTTGCTCGCTATGAAAATCTACATTGTTGAACCGTCCGAAATGAATTTTAGAACATACTACTTAAGGATTTTCCCTTTTTAGCTCCAGTCTAGAAATCCAGGGAAGGAATGTCGATATGTTAACTACACATTCAACCCAGGGTATGAGTGCCACAACCTGCCTGATACACCTTACCCCCATGAGGGCTATGGTCCCAGTTTTTATTATTGTTATTATTTGTTGTGAATTCCACCTCCCAAAATAATCTCTCTATATAAAACACTAACAAGGAGAAAGCATACTTTGTTAAATGAACTTCGGGGTCATTTTTTGCAAGGTGATAGTGTACATTTAAAGTGTTCATATTACAAAATGGGAGAGCGCAATGCCCTAATATAGCAGAGAAAAAGTCTCTTAAAGTTTTCGACTCCTCCCATAATATCGTACGTTACGCAAGTTTACCAAGTAACGGCGTGGCAGGATCAGTATCGTCTGTGACTCACATGCTAATGGTCCCGGGTTCGATTCCCTTTTTCGTTTTTTGCTTGAACCAATAAAGTAGCCACTTGTAGCTAGAAGTAAAATGTTAATTCACCATATGTTTATAAGGAATTAAAAGAATAGAAATAATCAAATCAGTTGTAAAATCTTTCAATGTTCCACTTAACTAGCAACGAAATGTAATCTATTTCGTAAATAGATTGATATCACGAGTTATATTATGGTTACCACAGTCGGAGTGTAAAAAATGTTCTTGACGCTTCGTGTCTACATCTGTTGACAGTGTGAGAATTACAAGGAGGATGAGAAGGAAATCCTCTTTGGTAATACTGGATGTTACTATAACCAAAGGAGATTTCCCCCTTATTCTCCTTGCAATAAGCGGCGAAAATCTGTTGCCAACATTGGAGGGAGGACGGGTAAGACCGTTCCCAAATTTTTTTGAACGATGTTCAAAATATTTATGAAGTTGTAAAACAGTATTGTGGAGGATCGTGGGAGCAGAGTTGTTTTCAAAATTGAGAGACAGACAGATTTGAGGCTTGTTCTGGGAGAATATTAATTTCATCTCATTTTTCTTTGTGGCAATCGGACACAAATAATTACATTTCTCCCCAAAACTCACATTTCAAATAGGATTATTAGGACAGTCGCTCAGTTTCAAGATTGGAGGGGATTTATGTCACCCTCATCCCCGTGCCATTTGCACCAGTGCTTGTAATTCATTGTCAACAGTTGTATACACGAAATGTCATGAACATTTTTTTACACAACGACTGTGGTAACCATAATATAATCCGTGATTTCAAAATATTTACGAAATAGATTACGTTTCGTTGGTAGTTCACATGGAACATTGAAAGATTTTACAACTGATTTGAATATTTCTATTGTTTTAATTCATTATAAACATATTGTGAATTAATATTTTACTTGTAGCTGCAAGTGGCTCTAGCTACTTTATTGCTTCAAGCAAAAAACGAAAAAATAGACTCAAAGGGAAAAGAACCCGGGACCCTTGGCACGCGAGTCACAGATGCTACTGATTCTGCCACGCCGTTACTTGATAAATTTGCGCAAGTCGAAAATTTTAAGACGCTTTTTCTCTGCTATATTAGGCCATTGCGCTCTCCCAGTTTGTAATATGAACACTTTAAATGTGCACTATCAACTTGCAAAAAATGGCCCCGGAGTTCATTTACCAAAGTCTGCTTTCTGCTTGTAAGCTAGAAACTTGAAATTTGGATAGGGCATAGGGTTTGTAATGTCAGGTCCCACTAAGGAAGAATTTTTGAAAGTTCACTGGGAGCGGGAAAAAACAGAGATGGCAATTATTATCTTAAAATGTCCATATCTTGGAATCTCTGAAGGTCAGTGGCGTATTTATGGGGTGGCTGTCGGGCTCAAGCCCCCCGAAATAGATAAATTTGTATATAGTATATAATAACTGTATACCTACCTAGACCCAGTATATATACACCCTCTCAGGAGAATTGTATAGCCCCCGAAAACAAAATCCTAAATACGCCACTGCTGAAGGTTATAAGATTAGAAAAATTCGGTAAATGGACTTCTCATTTAAAATATTTAGACCGTGTTTCAGCGTTTTTTGATATTTGACCTAGAAGGTAAGAAAATGGGTGATAAGAAAAAGGAGTGAGAATTATTATAATGAGATGTCTATAATCTTTAATAAGATTAGATATATGAAATTCGGTATTTCGATTTCTGATTTAAAATAATTAGACACGTATTTCATTGTTTTCTGATATTTGCCCCATATAAAAAGAAAAGTAATGATAAAAAAGGCAGGGTTAGAATTGTTATAATTTGATAGTAAAATATTTAATGTTATAGTGCCTGTCCAAAATGTAGGTAAAGCAAGAAAAGAGTATGGACCGCTCTTTTTCTCTAAGAAAACTATGACGACCGATTTAAGTTACCTGGACCTATTGTAGTTGTGATTGTTTCCGAAACTTGTTGCTGATTCCAGGGATTTTGTCTTCCAACAATACGGGGCACCCCCTCATTGAAACAGTCCAAGTTCGAGAATACCTAAACAACGGACATCTATCGTTGGATTGGGTGTGTTGGTGAGGATAACCTAGCTTCGTTTGCTTGCCCACACGATCACCTGATTTAAGGTCTTGTGACTTCTTTCTCAGTTACCACAATCATTAGTCGAGCTCAAAGAACGCATCGATGCAGCAATACAGACCATTGACAGGACGATGCTACAAAATGTGTGTTGGACGAGGGAGGTTGACTACCATTCTACTGTGTCATGTGACTCAAGGGGCACATATCAGGGTAAATAAAACACTATCGGTATAGAAAATGTTCCTGCATATTGAAACAAATTTATAACAAAAGTTTAGCAGGTGATGTGTGTGTTTGAATTTATGGATATGTATGTGCGAGGTTGTGTATGTAATATGTATGTACAAGATGTGTATAATTTTTGTTTTATCTAATTCAAAAAATGCTGGCCAATTTTAATACAACCTTCCCCAAGATCTTCATTGATATTTCATTATGGTTACAGCCAGGGACGCTCTGAGAGTTCAGACTGCCTCCCGAAATTCCGACTTGTCCGTAAACTTTTAAAGATGAAACTTTTAAAACTTTTAAACGTTTAATTTTAAAGATGATTTTACAAATGTTAATAAAATTTATCTTCATATTGAATTTGGACCCTCTCGAAATGTTTTCATCCCTGCATAGGTGCCTTGTTACAACAGGACACTTACGTCAAGCTCTACAATAATTGCTGTGCGATATTTCGATATGTTGATCGATATTTGAAAATATCAAAATATTGATAACAAAAAATCACACCGATCAACCGATGTTTTCATATTTCATTTTTTTTTCGATTTTTGAATTCTTTAATATTTAAATAGGTCTACTTTTTAAAAATATTTTGATATTTTTCATATTTCATTATAGCTATACATATGTTTCGATTTTTGAAATTTTTGAAATTTTGATATTTTCAATACTTTGATTTTCGATATTATTCAACATTTCAATATTTTCCTATATTTCGATATATTGATCGAGTTTCAATATTTTATGGGTATCAACTTTCGCTAGCAGAGCACAAAAGATTCATAAGTGTTTGGAAAGTCAAAGGATCACTAATTTTTTTTTTCAGTTCAATCGCTTGATTATCTATGGGAAACAGAGTGGGTCAGAGATAGAGCGCCTACCTCTGGTGCGTGGGGTCTCTATTTCGATCCCCGGCCACGTAATTTTGTAGTGAATAACATAGTGTTCATGGGTTTTAATTCAGTATTCTATACCGCTTAAATTCTTCTAGTTCCAAATTCTCCATTCTCTTGCCGACATAATCATCTCAATCAGTTAAACGCTTCCTCTTAAACTTTAGTTTATGATCAAATCCAATCCGATAACACATCACATTCATCTGAGCATTTTCATTTTGACCACGCCATGTTGCTCCTTGATTCCTCAAGTTTCTGCTCCGTACAGGTTGTGGGTCTCCTGTAAGACCATGTAGGCCATTCATTTCATCTTTCATCCTTTTATCGCAAAATATATCTAAAAGTATAAATAATGGATTAAATTGTGTAGTTCAGTAATTTATTTATTAACTTATTATCCAAATTCTAGGTACTACCAAAAATCCAATTTAAACTTGATTTATAACAATTTGAAAACAATATCAACACAACAAAAATAATTTTATGAGCAACAGAATGTGCCGAGCGTTCATGTATGGCATCAATAGGAAATTACAAGACAATAAAATAAATCAGAGCAGAAGATAATCCTTACAGTTTCTCTCAAATTTTTGTCATTAGTGAGACATACAAAAAACATAATTTGTATTGGTGAAAGAAGGTTGCTACTTCTTATTACATCTAAAACAATTTGATTGGAGTTATGTAAATATCGTTGGTGAGCACGCTGTATGTTATTTAAGTTCAAAACGATTTATATAAGAGCTATTCTATGTACATAGTAAAATAACACTACTACTAATGACATCGAATGAGTTGTTTGAATTAATTTAAATTGTGCTACTTCTATTATTTTCGAACCTAAATTATGTTTTATTTCGTCGATCAAATTATTATACATTTGAATGAATAAAGATATTTATTTATATATCCTCTTTAGGAAAATATCTTTTGAAAGAAATCTAAACCAAATCCTTTTTAGGTCGTAATTTTGAGAATGTTAGATTTTTTATATACAATGTTAGAGTAATAAATAAATACGTTGAATTAAAAAAAATCCTTCTCCCAACGGAAATTCTAGAGTAGACATATATGATTATCATACATTCATACTTGAACCCATCACCCCACACGAAAAAGAAAAAAAAAACATGGGACTGTACTGTTGAATTAAATGTTCTTAACCAGTAACAACTTTTTTTTTTCTCTTAACACAATACATCAAGGAGTATACTGTTGTATCCAGCTTAGAATAATTTTGAATATGATTACCTTACTAAAATCCTTTCTATTTTTACCCGCTGTCCGCTCTGTTTAAACAATGGTCTACGTGTCAATCGTATTGCTAATAGGCATTTTACCTGTCTCTTCCGCAATACATGGAGATATTCAGATAAAGGAAAACATATCAATAAAAAAGAATAAAGAAGGAATCTAGCCCCCTTTCTGGTTCCAATTTGTAGATCCATTCCTTTCCGCAACCATTCTTCCCAATAGCTGAAGATGAAGAAAAATCCTATAAATCACGTCCAATTTCTGGCCAGTTCTCTGAAGTCGGAAGAGAAAGAAGGGTTCAAGAGTGCAATTTGCACTGGTTGTCTGCAAATGTATAAAAGTTGGGAGATTAATGTTTTTAACGCAAATCTGGAGCTTTAACATGCTAAAATAGCCAGTGAAGCAGCTTTTATGTCTCATGGTCCTGACAACGAAGGTAGGCTTGGTAGAGCAAAAGTCCCTTTTCGTTTTTACAAGTGGAAGGCATGCGAAAACATGACCATATAGGAAGATTAAGCTAAGTTTTTACGAAAGGATAACGCAATCTAGACAAAGGCTTTAGGTCCGAAAAAAAAAGTATGCATAATTCTTTTACTTTTTCCACTCTTAAGAAGTCACGTTAGGATTTCGGATAACAAGCTAAAGAAAGCTAAATAAGGGGAAGACTTGAAAAAAAGTAGAGAACTTTGGCTACTTAGCACAAGAAAATTATTCATCATCACTACAAGAAAGGATAGCAATTAAAGATCCCCTCTACTTGAGTTGGATTGAACAAAAGGGAAAGGTCAACAATAAGCGTGTCTACTTATGCAGTCTCAAATGTCTTCCAGATCCATAATCCTCACACTATTCACAGAGAACCCAAATACTTTCAAGATTTTCTTTAGCGATATCTGCATACTATGTCGGCATCGAAAGAGGGTTGGTTATCAATGGTGTGGTATGCATGGTAAGCAGCAAACAATATGTATATAGTGTTTCTTAAGAACGTCATAGGAGCAGAACAAATCAGCAAAGCTGTCTTAAAGAATGAAAAACATCTCTCTTCTTAACATTTAAGTTTTTTTTTTCTCGACCATCAGTGAGTACTTGAGAGCGTCATCAAGATTGAAAAGCTTTCACATTCACGCACACGCACTTCGCATATATAGCCGTTCGATGGAGGGATCCACTTTTTATATACCAAAGGGAGACAGAATAGTATAGGAGTAATTGTGTAAGTAAAAGATATGAGTTGAGCATTTGTGGATTTAGGTACTCGGGAGCAGACGTTATAGAATGCTGAATTAAAATAAAAAATCAGAACAACGAAAATTTATATTTTTGTCTTTGTTACTGTGTACAAATCTTCCCTTACAAACCAGCATAATTGTCTCGTAAATTCATTACGTTTGCCAAATAACAACATACCACACGTCATTCTTAGCGAAAGTATTGCTTTGTTCCCTTGAGAAGCACTAACAGAGTGTGAGGTCGCAAATTCTGTATTCATAATGAATGTGTCCTTGCAAATATCATATAACATTCTTCCTCTTTTGGCAGAAGACAGTAATTATTATCTCTGTTCTTCTTTTATAATACAGAGTTGAAAATTCCCTAATAGTTAACATCGCTTCCTATTGTCCACGGATGGCTTCTGGAAGAAAATAGTCTGATGTTCGTGATCTCGCATAGAGGCAGCTGTGATCTCTTAACTGTCATTTGGACTCTTTATATCTTGAAGGGTACGTTTCTAAACATAATGAACAGTTTCAGGTGTTTCCGTGTGAAAGAAGTAAGAAAAATTGTCTCTTCAAAAATATAGTCTGTTATTGGTGAGATTTTATTATAAAGCAGCCCATACCAATAACAATTGAAGTATAACCGCGAATGAGTCTAGTTACTATTGCATCTAAATTGACTTACTTGTAGAACACAAACTTATGATTCCTTATCCTTTTATTTATTCAACTGTATAGCAGTAATATAGAGTTTTACCTCATGAAAGAAGATTGCACAATGTTCTTCGGAAAGCCGTGTCACAGAAATACCGAATATCGCATAAGTAACATCCGTTTTCAGAATGAAGTAATAATAGAATAAAGTATTTTTTCATTGATTTTCAAATTGCAAATTATGTATGTCACTGTTAAGTCTATGTGTGTCACCTTTAAGAGATGATAAATAGCAATAGAATCTGCTGCTTAATAGGGTATTGTTTACATATATGCACGTAAACAAATAATCTGTTCCAAAAAAATAAAAGCTATCTATTTTTACCGGCAACGAACCATATAGTTTCTAGTGCCATAAAAGTTTGTTTTTCTCGAATTTCTCGAAAACTAAGCATGAGGATTTATTCAGTCATATCATTTTGTTCACCTCAATGTGATCTGTCGATTGCTGTAAGTGGGGCGTTCAATAAAGATGTGGCCTGACCCACTTCCAGTTGAGGGAGCTGCTTGATGTTTTGAAAGAGCTTGCCCGTTCTCCACATAGCCACCACGCAAATTTACACACTTCTCTCATCGGTGCTTCAATGCATGTATACCATTCTTGTAAAATTGTGCAGGTTGCTCTGTGAACCATGCTGATGTTGCAGAAATGAGGTCTTCAGTTGAAGAGGAACGTTTTCCCCTAAGAAGTCTCTTCAGCGTGGGAAAGAGGAAGAGGTCAGACGGTGCCAAATCGGGCGAGTACAGGGGATGCGGCAAAATTTGGTACCCACAAGTGACAGTCTCCTGGCAGTGTCAGCATTGTGACACGGTGCATTGCCTGGAGCAGCAGCACACCTTTCAACAGTTTTCCTCGTCTGGATGTTTTGAGTTTCGCTCGTAACTTTTGTGGCAGGTCACTGCAGTATTGTCCAGTAATTGTGGCTCTGTTGGAAAGGTAATCGGTCACGATGGTGCCCTCACAATCCAGAAAAACACTCAGCATCACCTTGTCAGCTGATGGCACCAAACGAGCTCTTTTCGGGGCTGGTGACCCCTTGTGACACCACTGCTTGAACTCCGTTTTGGTCTTGGAATCAAACATATGGATCCATGTTTCGTCCTGTGTAATGAGATTGGAAAAAAGTCCTTTGGGTCACGATTGCACAGTTTCAAACATTCCTTTGATGCTTGCACGCGTTGTTCCTTCTGAAAAGGTTGCAGCAATCTTGGAATCCACCTGGCACTCAATTTTGACAGGTGCAGATGGTCAGGGATGGTTGTTTCGATGGACCCTACACTTATTTTGTCCTGTTGGGATAGTTTCTGAATAATTGTTCGTCTGTTCTCCAGGATTATTGCCTCCACTTGTTTCAGAGTGTCACTTTCAATGACTGATTGAGGCCTTCCTGGACTTGGGTCATTTTGCACTGATGTCCGACAGAATCTAAATTCATTGTGCCACTGTTTCTCCATGCTATAGGATGGAGCAACGTAACCATACACATTGGTCATCTCCTCGTGAATCTCCTTGGGCGATTTGCCCTTAAAAAGCAGGTAACGAATCACGGCTCTGGCCTCAACTTTGTTCATAGTCACACCTTGTCATGGATTAGGATCTGTAACAAAAAAAAAAAATCTTTAGGTTAGAAGGCTGACTTTTGCAATATTTCTATACAGATATGTACCATTCCAGGTTATTAATATCTATAACTTATCTCAACTGGAAATGGGTCAGGCCACTTCTTTATTGAACGACCTACGTATGTGCCATTCTTAGATGTTAGCTCAATGAGATCTATCGATTGCTGATGTGTCATTTTTCCATGTTAGCTCAATGAGACCTATCGATTCCTGTATGTGTCATTCTTCCATGTTAGCTCAATGAGGTCTATTGATTGCTTTGTGTTTTGTCGTTATGCTCTAATAATATTTTAGAGATACTGCTTTAGTTTGCCACAATATACTTTCTCATACTTGTGTGATATAAATTTAGTAGTGTTATATGGAACAAGTGTTTGTTGTGATCTCATATTGTATATTTAGACTCGGCATATATCATGGTTACTCTACAGTTGATCATTAAATCACTTTGAAAAATATATACTAAGTTATTTCAAAAAACTGCTCAAACACAGAAAATAATTTTGAAAAGTCTTAAAGATAAAAATAATAAAACGTTAAAATAAAATTAAAAACGTTAAAAAGCATAAAATAATAAAAAGCATTAAAAAGATAAAGTACAATAAAAAGCAAGAAGTAGAAAATAATTAGAAAGATGCTAAAACATAATATAATTCACCTATCCTAATCAGATAAATATTAATTTTTATTATAAGCTATGATTTTATGGACTTATCTTCTTAAATACCTATATTATATCGTATCTACCTATATAAGACTAAGCTTATATATATATATATATATATAAGATAATGTATATACCAAGCCAAATAAAGGCATGCTTAACATAAATTATCCTTGAAATTTAATTTAAATTAAGCTTTAATTTGTTTGGCCTAACACACACTTAAACAACTTTTGATAGGTAATAATAATAATAAAACTTACTTTTATATAGG